>NC_142027.1:49784712-50104712 GCF_982192425.1 Myodes glareolus
GGCATCTTTTCTGTCCCCAGTGCTAAGCAAACAGAGGTAGACCAGCAGAGATTGTCTTCCATGTGCTTTGGCAGGGAATTGGCAGAACATCTGCTTTTCACCCTTGTGCTATTTCTGCCATTTAGGGTACTCCAGTTACCAGAGTTGAGAGCTAGTGACATGGCAACAAAACCCAGCAGATCGCAGCACATGGTAGCAAGTAAAAGGGGGAGGTTAGGTGGGACAACAGAGCACACACCTCAACTTACTGATTCCTGTTGGCAAAAGTAAGTGAAACTCGAATTTGAAAAACAACAACAAAATACCATCAATAAGTACTCAAGTAATGAATTTTAGATACTAAGAAACATCTCAGTTGAATTAAATCAATGAACGAGTCAAAGAACAATGTCCTTTTTAAAATAGGAATTAGTGAACTAAAAGGGCAAGTCAGGAGATGTATCAAACTTCATAGAGAACAAAGATAAAATGTGGAATCTTGAATAAAGATGATCAAATTTGGGGGCTATTGAAATTCAGCTTGTGAGTACTAAGAACTACAGAGGGGAAGTTAGAGCTGCTAGAGGAAGGTGCATAGTCAGTACTAAAGTACTGAGCACTAAAGCACTCAGCAGTTGGAGACCTCCAGGAGCCCTGTGTGGTTGAAAGGGCTTACTGATTTGTGGTCTTACCTGAAAGAAGTGTGGCAGTATGATAAAAACACTCCATTTTAAAATGTGTGATATGACTCCTAAAGAGAAAGGGCAGATTTTTACAGAAGGGGAAAAGTAGCAGAGTCTCTAGGACTTGATGCTGCATGACTACTGCAGGAATCAGGAGGAGTGCAGTGTCGTTTCCAGACTGCAGAGTCACAGAAAACACTTCTGATTATACCCCACCTGGAAAGTAATGGAGCAGAAAATATCTTAGACAAAAGAACAATGATGCTAGTCAGAGTAGGAAACAGGGAAAACCAAATTCCAAAGTTGACTGTTTAGCAGGATCAGTATGATATAGAAACTCAAATTGCTTTAGTTCACTGTAAACTATGAACATTGATATAAGAATAAAAACCAGATACCAACCGGAATAAAAAATGAGAAATGTGGCAAGATTATAGGAAATAGGTAATTTTCATTTAATTTAAATTATTTGAGGCTGTTGAAAAGTATTTGAATCTTTTCATTTTATGTACTACTTCATTTTGATAAAGAATGTACAAAAATTATAGTTGAATTGTAGTTAAATTTTCTTATAAAACTTGATGTAAAAATCTAAGTAAGATACTAATGAGTAATATCAGCATCATATCCAAAGAATATTAGAGTGGGTCTCAGAAGATTTATTTAGGTAGAAATAAAAATATGACTAAGCAGTAGAAACATATCATGCTAATTAATTACACTGATAAGAATAATACCTTTGCCAGGTGATAGTGGTGCACACTTTTAACCCCAGCACTCTGGAGACAGAGGCAGGCAGATCTCTGTGAGTTCAAATTCAGCCTGGTCTACAAGAGCTAGTTCCAGGACAGGCCCCAAAGCTATAGAGAAACCCTGTCTTGAAAAAGAAAACCAAAAAACTAACCAACCAACCAAGCAAAACCCCCTAAAAGAACAATATCTTTAAGACTGTGTTATTGTTTACTTTCTGTCTTCCCATGAGAGGACTTTAAAGCTGTTGGTTGTCCTCTGGTAACCACATTAGCTATATTGTATAAGGTTTTGAATAATTTTTCCATTTCATCGATTGCTTGGTTGCTTTTTATCTGGGAGTATTTTTTCAAATATGTAGTTCAGTTTTTAGCTGTTTTGAAAACAAAATTCTAATTATGATATTCTGTAGTCAGAGAACAAAACAATCTTTTTTCTAAAATAAACACAAATATTAGGATATTACTCCTCTCCTAATTTGGACATATTGATATGAACAGGACAGAATATGAATATAGAAAAATATTCTTAATGTTCTTTTGTCGTTTAGTTTTGGTGGAGGCAATTCTTACTCTGTAGCCCAAGCTGCCCTAGAACTATGTAAATGAGCCTGGTCCTGAACTCATGGCAGTCATTCCTCTTGAGCCTACTAAGTGCAACATCATTCTTGGCTTAATGACTATCTTTCTAAAAGTTGTGTTCATTTATCTGTTGTCTTTTTAAAGGTAACTTTTTTTCTTCTTTTTGATTTTACCAGACAAGGTTTCCTCTGAGTAGCCCTGGCTGGCCTTGAACTATGAGATCTGCCTGTTTCTGTATTGTAAGTGCTGGAATTAAAGGTGTGTGCCACCAATGCCTTTCAAAAGTCAAATTTTGTAATTACCTTTTATAAACATAGGTAAAATCCTTACATCATGCTGCATTTTTCTCGTCACTGTTTTGCTCAGTATTTAATTATCAAGATTGATCCACATTGTGCATAATTGTAACTCAAAGTTTGCTTTCTCTTGAATATAAAATGGCTGACAGAGTCCCAGTGTACTTATCACCTGTCTTGTTTCTTGTTTCTTTCCGACATTTTCAAGTAATTTTCTTTGTTCTGCACTTAGACTGGAGATGCTGTTCTTAGGTGTGTAATGCTTGATATTACAAGTGGTTGTCATACTGCTTTTCTGGAGTCATGTCAATCATTTGTGTGGTCACTATTGGTACACATAATAGTCCTGTTCATCTTTATTCTTTTTGTCTTATAGTCCTGTCAGAATTTTAAAATTTTACCACTTACATGAATAAAACACATCCATTTTGGTCTTGATTTGAATTTTGCTACTTACTAATTTGACTGTGAATGCTTTCTTTTTTGTTTTTCTCCAGAAATGACTGTTCATATTTTCAACTGTTTATCTTGTATGTATCTTTCCTATTGATTTGTGTGAGTTCTTTATATTCTAGATACCCTTTCTATCTTTTAGTTTGTATCTTGTCTTTTTATATTCTTTAGCATATGATAATTAGTAGAAGTAGGTCATCATACTTACGGTCTTTCATGGTTGATGCTTTTTCTGCCTTTTAATAAATTATCCCCTGAAGTTGATTTTTGTACATTATATAGAAATTAAATTAAAATAGTTTTCTAAAGGGAAGCACATATCTGGCTACATTTGTTGTTGTAGCCTTAGTGAGTTGCCTTACTATCTTTTGTGAGTGTCTGTTCAGACAAGGCTTCGTTTTTTGTGTGTTTTTGGTTGATTGACTAGTCCTATACCAACAATACATTTCCTTAAGTTAATAAGCATTTGTAGCCAGGCGGTAGTGGCATATGCCTTTAATTTCATTATTCCAGGGACAGTGACAGGCAGAATTCTGAGTTCAGGGCCAGCCTGAAGAGTGAGTTCCAGGAAGCTCAGAGAAACCCTGTCTCGAAAAAGAAATTTAATAAACATTTGTAATAAATACTTATGTATATAAGGACAAATGGCTCAGACTTTTCAAATTTTTCTTTTCCTTGAATGTCAGTGTTTTCTTACTGCATTCAATAAACTATGGTTTTAAAAACAGGTATATGTGCACATCCATACACATGTATACATGCATATACATATAGACATATATTTTAATATCTGAAACTTGTTGAAAGCAACTACTTATTTTGGCTAAGGGCTTAATGATACCAGTCTGTTAGATTTAAAAGCTAAAAGCAATAACAAAATGTAGTATAGATTTTATAATACTCAAACTAATTCACTTGAAAATTCAAATTCAATCTATCCTGATTTCAAGTTTGTATCATAATCTTTTATATATTGTATGTATATATTAATTTAGGTGTTGTTTATTAATTTAAAGGCAAGCTAGTGAATTGGATCATGTTTAATTTGGATCATTATTATAAATTGAATCCATATTATAAATTTAGGTTTTATCACTATGTGCCAAACAGTGTTTAAATGGTTGACATACTTAGGGTCATTTGTTTCATAGGGCTCCTAGTTAATGTTATTCTACCCATTTTAAAGATGAGGAAGGCCAAGAGTAGTTGAGTAGCTTGGTTCCTGTGTGTGACAAACTCCAATGGCATATGTTTATAGTGCTAATCAGCAATGCCTTGTGAATTTTTTAGTTATTCTTCTGTAAAAGTAGCTTTATGATACCTGTTGACATCAGCTTTTTACCCATCTAATCTCAGTACCCGATATTTTTATTCTGGGGAATCAAAATGACCATTAATATCAAAGCCAATTTTGGAAAGGAGTAGAAAAGAACAAGCTGATAGTATTGGAGAAATCTGGAGATTGCCTTGGAAATTGTGGGTCGAATAAATGGTTTCTGGGTTAGTAATCAGTGGGTTGTATATGTGACATGCATCGTATCTTAGTTGATATTTAGCTTTAGCCGATGGAACTTCTCTCACTCATCTACTCCTGCTTCTTTCAGGTGTCCAGAACTTGTATAACATTATATTTGTTAGAGAATTGACAAGTGTTTCTGTGTACTGTTCCTTACAATGAAATCCTCTTTGACAAGTTAATCTGCCTCTGTTCTTAATCCTTTTGTGTTTTTAGAATGCTTACCTCTTTTGTTTTCTATTTTGTTTGTCTATTTTGATTTTAAAATAAATCATATGGTCAGATAGGCAAACACTGCTTTCTTAGAAAGTCACATTTAGCCTATTACTAATCTACTGCTCTAGATACTGATTGTTTAGTTTCACAGGATTCAGAGGAGGGGTCTGGGTTATAAGAAAAATGGGTGCCCCCAAAAGCATTATGTAGTCACGGCAAGGAACTGTTATATGAGGAGTCTTTAAGAATGTCTCCTTTATGCTTATTTGGTGTCTTAGGGGAATGAAGATTTGAGGAAGTAGAGAGAGGAAGAGCCTTTAATAACTGGACTAGATGGCACAGAAAGAGGAGTATGGTGCTCTGACAAAGATCTACTGCAGAATGCTGGTCATTTGGAATGGAACAGTGAAAGGATTTTAGGTAAAATCATGCCTGTTTTCAGTGATTGGAGTATTAAGATGAATTTACTAGGTTTTTATATTTTGATTGACCAATTCAAGAGTAGGTAAAACTTTGAAATTAGAAATTAGGAGGCAAGGCCAGGCAACGGTAGCACATGCTTTTAATCCCAGCACTTGGAAGGCAGAGGCGGGTGAATCTCTGTGAGTTCGAGAAGAACTAGTTCCAGGACAGGATCCAAAACTACAGAGAAACCTTGTCTCAAAAACAAAACAAAGTAAAGAACAAAAATAAAAACAATAACAACAAAAGAAATTAGGAGGCAGAACTTGGAGGGGTAAGCAGTAGTTGGTAGGTGATCTAGGTTTGTGAGCACAGGCCTGTGGTAAGACTATGATGAGGAGGGAATGAGGGTCAGTGGACACTCAGGTACTTAATCAAGTAATGCATTAGAGATATATTTAATAGAATGCAATAATATATATCATGTAGACATATTAACCAGGATATTTTAGGAATGCAGCTATTTTAGGAACGTGTGGTCAGTAGGATAGAGGAGATCAATACACAGGAAATGTTGAAGTATAGTATTTATTGGAAGAGCAGGAACATGGATTTTATGGAGAATCAGAAAAAATTAAAGGTACAAAAGGGTGGTGGTGCCTTTTGATTGAATTAAAGTTCATGGAGAGCCAAGGAGCTCAAATATGGGACTGCACACAGTAGTAATTTTACTTGATTTACATGAAATATGCAAAGGAATAATTTTGATTAGTTTTTTTTAATCATTTAAAAGAGAATTGTGAAGTCTGGAGCCATGGCTCAGCTGTAAAGAATGCTTGCTATCCCAGAGGACCAGTATTTAATTCCAAGCACCTACATGGGGTAGCTCACAGTGGCCTATGACTACAGTTCCAGGATGTCTGGCACCTCTTTCTTGCACATACGTATACTCATGCACACACATACATGATACTAAATAAATTTTTAAAAAAACAAGAGACTTTTGAGCAAGAGACTTGCTAACATTTTGGTTAAGAAAATAGAGAAGATAACTAATTTCCATCCCTCGTATTTGTAATCAAGTTACTAATAAGGGCCCAAATATAAGAAGAAACACATGCTTATATTTAAACTTCAATTGGGCTTCACTAGTTCTTTCATGTTTAAGTCCCTATCCTGTTATAAATTTGTCTGTTATCTCTACTTTCCAGTTTTTACTTTTTCTTTCATGATGAAAATCGAGATAGTTCACAGTAACTCTTTTTCCCAATCCAGATGTTTTAGGTAAACATATTTTCAGCATAACCAATTGTAGTAGTCTCTGACTTTACCATTTAGACTGGAAACTGAAATGATATTCTAAAAGCTCAGAAGAATCCTCCAAGGTCCAGAAAAATGTAGCTTTATAAATATTTTAAAAAGAATTTGATATTATTTACTTTATATTCTAATTTAAAATTCCAGTACCTAAAAAGGGGAATGCTTTCTTAAGCACATAAAAAGATGGACTGCATGGGTCATAAAAATAAACTTAGACTTGGATATACTCTTGTTTTAAAATATATAGTATAACTTCTTCTTCATATAGGTACTTACTGAAAATTTGGCAGATTAGTGATTTTTTAAATTTTAAACTTGATAAAATTAATCTTTATGATCTTTAAAGATTCCATTTTTACTTATTTTGGAGACAATTTTACTGTATTGTACCAAGTAAATTCTTAAACCTTGGAATCACTTCTGGCAATAATTTAAATGTTTTCTTATATTATTCTAAGCTTAGGTGTACTGGTTACTTTTTAATTTGACATAGTCTAGAGACACCTGGAAATTCAATTGAGGAATTACCTTTATTGGATTGGCCTATGGGCATGTCTGTGGGGCATTTTATTGTTTCATGGATTGATATGGAAGGACAAAGCCCACCGTGGTAGGTGTGACAATTTGTCAAGTATTCTGAGGTGTAAAAGAAAGCAGACTGAACAAACTTTGGGGAGTAGTCAATAAGCAGTGATCTTTCATGGCTCCTGCTTCAGTTCTTGTCTCCATGTTCCTCCCTTGAGTTCTTGCCTTGGCGGCTTTCTTCAGTGTTGGACTGTCCCTCCACCCGCTGAGCCCCTTCTTTCCAGTCACAACAACAAATAGCAAACTAGGATACTATGCAAATAGTCTACTCATCTTTTTAATATTCAGATATTATCCTTTGTTCTGGCTGTGATTGGGGTGCATGAAATTACCAAACAAAAATATTATGTTGGAAGAAACCGTAAGATTTAAAAAATTTTTATTACATTACACATTTATTTTTGTGGGATGTGTGTATGTGTGTGTGTGTGTGTGTGTGTGTGTGTGTCTGTATTGGCATATTTGTGCTGCAGTGCAGGTGTCTGGAGGTTAGGTTTGAGGACATTTCTTTGGTATCTGTCATTGGGTGCAGCTCAGATCATCAGCTTTAGTGGAAAGCTCCTGTACCCACTGTGCCTGTAAGACCTATACAGAGTTAGGAATCATACTTGATGGAATGATACATGTACTAGTTTCATTTATTTATTTATTTATTTATTTATTTATTTATTTATTTGCTGGTGTCGATAGTTTTATTAGAAATTAAGTAGTTGATTTACAGGTCCTGATTTTTTTTTTAAAAGTACATTCTTTCTGAAGAAGGTATCTTTAGTGGGGTTTGTAGAGTTCTCACAGATTGTGTTTTGTTTGCTTTATTTATTTATTTATTTATTTATTTATTTATTTATTTATTTTTATGCCAGTGTGTTTGTTCTATCCTAGGTCTCCTATCTGGCCTCTGGCTCCTGGCCATCCCGGCAGTGTAACTTTTTTATTTGGAAGATCTCATAAAAATTGTTTTAAGTTAAACAATTCTTTCATAAAAATTATGGGGTTAGAGTGGTGACTCAGTGGTTAGGAGCTCTGACAACTCTTCTGGAGGACCCAGGTTAGATTCCCAGCACCCACGTGGCAGCTCACTACCAGTTTTAACTCTGGCTTCAGGGGGATCTGATGCCAGCTCTTCAGGCCTCCATAATCACCAGGGAAATGACATACAAACATATGTAGACAAGGACCCATACACACAAAAGAAAATAAAAATAAACAGTGGCAAATAACTTCACTGGTGTTAGTGAGAAATAAGTTAAAAGATTGTTTTAAAATTTTGGTGTAGCTTTGTTTTGTTCCTGAGATGGGGGTGTAGCTCAGGCTAGTCTTAAACTCACTACAAAACCCTGGCATTGAACTCTAATTCCTCTGTCTCCACCTCCCTAATGCTGAATGACAGGTATGTGTCATCATGCCCAGCTCACATATAACTGCAATAGTTCTGTGAAGAACTTTCAAAACTGTTATGTGATAGATAGATATAAAGTATTGATATAAGTCGTTACTAGGTAGAAGAAGTCCAAAATATAGTAATTTGGGGAATTTCTGTATCAGGAAGAGGAAGGATTATTATTTAATGACTTATCATGGGTTAAACTGTTTGTATTGATAACCGTTTGTGGATGAGAACATTTAGTACTATGAAGAAACCAAAATTCAAAGAAAATGGTCGCTTGTTTTATTCACAGCTAGCAAGTGTTGATGCTTGAGTCAAATCCAGGCTAGTTTGACTTTAATAGCCATTTTGGTTTTGCAGATTTACTCTACTTCCCATGTATCTGAGGATGTTGTATCTGCGCCTGAATAATCATGACAATGATGAAAACTAATCTTTCATGTCTTCAATCACATACAGTCATGCCTCACATGTATTATTCTTCCCTTTTCTTTCAAACATTCCATGTTGATCTGCCTGCCCTTTCCTTGTGAAGGCACCATGAGTCAGATGGAAAACATAAACTGTCAGATATGACCACATAGCTAAGTATTGCACATCACAAGCTAGATTTTCCCCATCTCAGCTGTCTTATCTGAAGGAAATTGCAATCTCAAAAGTAAAGTAATTCTTCATAAAATTAAAATTCTTGAACTTTAGCTAAACAGATGGTAGACTTCATAGTTTCATTTGATTTTCTTTAGAATAGGCAATTGATTTCAGGTTAGCTGACTAATTCCCTACCTTATACAGAAAGTATCTCAGTAAAGCCACCATGGAAACATTTCTTATCTGAGGTCTGAGCTAGGGCACACTGCAAGTCATATAAATAGCCATGGGATGCTGCGTTTTTCAAAAGGTCTGGAGAGTGTTACCTCTTCCTGCAAAGATATAATACAGTACAGATAAGAACAGTGGCGTGTCTTGTAATATCCGTGTAGTTAATTGCTTACTCCTGTCAATAATTGAGTTGCTGTAATTTTTGTAGACAGTAAACAATAAGTTATAATAGCACCCATTCAGCTACACCTAACACTTAATACTGATTGAGAACACAGTGCCTGCAAAACGTTGTACTTTGTGAAGACATGATGGTCACAGCAACAAGGCTTTGCCTCCAGGAGCCTTAAAGTTTTCTGAAGAACATAGTTGTGGAAACAACCAACTGTATTTGCCTTAATACATTTTAAAGTTTTATACAATTAATCTCTTATTTCCTTGTAATATTCAACAAGTGGTCTTTATGTATCCATTTCAATCTCTATTTCCTTGTAATTTTCACAAATGTTCTTTATCAACACTATCCTCAGGAATTAGTAAACTACTGTTTTTAAAATGCCTTGTACTGTGTGTGTTTACAACAAATGTTAACTCATTATCAGTTGAGTGGAGTCTTCATTACAGCTCTGATACAGCTATTCTTATCCTCATTTTATAGATGTGATCTGTGTCATGGTTAAGTAACTTGCTTTTGGGTTATATATATATATATATATATATATATATATATATATTAAATTGGAGCTAAAGACGTTTGAAAATAGTGTTCTAAAACTTGGATTTCATGTACTCTAGGAAACATGCAAGGTGACTTTGAAAATCTATCAAAACTTTTATGTATGTTTTTATTTGTAAGAGTTTAAAGGTTAAAGTTTATTAATATTTAGTACACAGTAGATGCTGTTAGTATTTGTTATATGCATAGTAAATTATAAAAGTCATCCTGATTGGGACAAATTTATTTGATTAAGATTGGAACTGCTAATTTTTATTTTATTTTTTACAAAAATTTTCTTTGATTTTTAGATCATATTACCTAGCTTTTACTGAACTAATTATTTTTTTTATTTATGGGGTCTTAAGATGAATTTATTTGTATTTAATTAAAAAAATTGATTTTTAATTTTATCTTCCAACCCCAGTTACCCCTCCCTCTGTTTCTCCTGTCTTCCCACCTTTCCCATCTCACTTCCTATCTACTCCTCAGAGCAGATAAAGCTTCCTTTGGGAGTCACCAAAGTTTGGGATACCAAGTTGAGGCAGGATCAAGCCTCTTCTCCCTGAATCAGGCTGTGCAAGGTATCTCACCATAGGTAATGGGCCCTAAAAAACCAGTTCATGTACTGGGCTAAGTGCTGCTCCCACTGCCAACTCCCTCCCAAACTCCTCCCTGCCAAACAAATCAAGCCGCATAACCATTACCCACATTCACAGGGCCTAGTTTGGTCCCATGTAGGTTTCACAGGTGTCAGTCCAGAGTACATGAGCTCCCATTAGCTTGTGTCAGCTGTCTCTGTACTTTTCCTCATTATGATCTTGATCCCCTTGCTCATATGATCTCTCCTCCCTCTCTTCAACTGAACTCCAGGGTCTCAATCAGTGCTTGGCTGTGGTTCACTTCATCTGCTTCCATCACTTACTGGATGTAGATTCTATGATGGGATTTAGGGTGGTCACTAATCTGATTACAGAGGACGGCCAGTTCAGGCCCCCTCTCTACTATTGCTAGGAGTCTTAGCTGAGGTCATTCTTGTGGATTCCTAGGAGTTTCCCTGGCACCAGGTTTCTCCCTAACTCCATAATAGCTATCACGATGTCTCTGTAATTGCTTCCCCCCTCTGTCCCTCCTCCAACTTGCCCATCTCGATCCCTCATGTTCCCATCTCTCATACCCTCCCTCCTTTTCCCTTCCCAGTTTACCCAGAAATCTTAACTGCTTCACCTTCCTGGGGCCCTCCTTGCCTGTCCCTCTTAGGGTCCTTCTTTATATCTAGCTTCTCTGGGACTGTGGATTGTAGCCTGGTTATCTTTTTTTTCCTTTTGCCTTACATCTTATAGCTTCTTATGAGTGAGTACATACCATGTTTGTCTTTCTGGGTCTGGGTTACCTTACTCAGGATTTTTTTTCTAGTTCCATCCATTTGTCTGCAAATTTTAAGATGTCATTTTTTTAACAGCTGAGTAATACTCTATTGTGTAAATGTACCACATTTTCTTTATCCATTATTTGGTTGAGGGTTATCTAGGTTCTTTCCAGGTTCTGACTATTATGCATAATGCTGCTGTGAACATAGCTGAGCAAATGCCCTTATGGTATGCATGCACTTTCTTCGAGTATATGCCCAAGAGTAGTGTTGTTGGGTCTTGAGGTAAGTTGATTTTCAATTTCCCATCATACTGATTTCCAAAGTGACTATACAAGTTTGCAATCCCACTAGCAATGGAGAAGTTTCCCCTTACTCTGTAACCTCTCCAGCATAAGCTATCATCAGTGTTTTTGATCTTAGCCATTCTGACAGGTGATGATATCTCTGAGTCATTTTGATTTGCATTTCCCTAATGACTAAGGTTGTTGAGCAATTCCTTAAGTGTCTTTCGGCCATTTGAGATTCTCCTGTTGAGAATTCTCTTTGTAGTTCTGTACCCCATTTTATTTTATTGGATTATTTGGTATTTGGATGTCAACTTTCTTGAGTTCTTCATATATTTTGAAGATCCTCTGTTCGATGTGAGGTTGGTGAAGATCTTTCCCCATTCTGTAGGCTGCCATTTTGTCTCATTGACTGTGTTCTTTGCCTTACGGAAGTTTCTCAGTTTTGGAAGTCCCATTTATTAATTGTTGCTCTCAGTGTCTGTGCTACTGATGTTATATTCAGGAAGTGGTCTCCTGTGCCCATGCGTTCTAGGCTGCTTCCCATTTTCTGTTCTATCACATTTCGTGTAACTGAATTTATGTTGAGGTCTTTGATCCACTTGGACTTGAGTTTTGTGCATAGATACAGATCTATTGGCATTCCTCTACATATCAACATCCAAGTATGCCAGGACCATTTGTTGAAGATGCTTTTTCCCCCCATTGTACAATTTTGGCTTCTTTGTCAAAAATTAGGTGTTCATAGGTATGTTGATTAATATCAGGGTCTTCAGTTTGATTCCCTTGATCCACATGTCTCTTTTTATGCCAATATCAAGCTGTCTTTATTGCAATAGCTCTATTGTAGAGCTTGAAGTCAGGGATGGTGATGCCTCCAGAAGTTCTTTTATTGTACAGGATTGTTTTGGCTATCCTTGGGTTTTTGTTTTTCTGTATGAAGTTAAGTATTGTAACTGAATCAATTCTTACAAAACATAACTGACAGAAAAGCACAGTAAAGATAATACTGATAATTCAGTCACATCTGGAATAAGAATATCTTAGCATATACTTATGAACACTTTGTCAGTTATATTTTAAATTAAAAATAATTTAATAATATTTGGCAATGTGTCAACCAAATTAATTCTCAAGAAGCGTCTTTGAAATGTAGATTTACATTAGCCATTATTGCAAATGAATCTCAGGTTATAGTGTACCTTCAGATTTTTTTTTTCTGATGATAGAATACCATCTCATTGTAAGACATTAATATCTAGGTATCCAAGGCAAGCTGGGTGGTTCATTAGGACCAAAGCAATTGCCTTGTGAGCCTGATGATCTGATCCCCAAAAACATCTGAAAGGAAAGAACCCTGGCTCCTGAGAATTGTTCTTTGACCTGCCACATACTGCATGGCACACATGCTTACATACACATACATACATAGACATATGCAAATAATAATAATCATAGTAGTAATAACAATGACAATAACGATAAATATTCATGTCACAAAGTTACACATGTGCTAGGTCATTTAATATTTTAAAACAATAGTTTTTCTTTTGTAATTGAAAATTTTTTCACATGTGTAGAATTTATTTGCTCTTCCCTACCTCAGCCACCAGCTACCTCCTTTCAGAATTCACCAACTTGCCTCCCTCCCAACTTCATGTTTCCTTTTTATTAGTATTGCTATTAATAACCACTTGGGTTCCATTAACACTGAGCACATGTACACGAGCATGGGATCATCCACTGTGCCACGTGATCTACCAGCCACACCTACAAAGGACATTGCTTCACTCTTCCTTAGTGTGAACCAACTACCAATAACTCCTCAGCTGGGGAGGGGCTTGAGGGTCCTCCCCCATCTGTGCTGAAAATTTAATTGTCTTGATATTGTGCAGTTATATTGTAGGCAACCATAGCTGCTGAATGGATGTGTTTATCAGGCATTTAAAATTTAAAAGTGAAAACCAAGCATCCTCTTGAAACATTGTTCTTAAGAGCAAAAATGGCAGAAATAATGTGTAGCAAATAGTATGACAATAAGGTACATCACATTTTGTCAGCAGATACTGTTACAAGATGCATAGGGAACATTTCTTAAAACTTTGAGGAATTTCAACAGATTATACAGTATGGAAGGCTTACTTGATAGTTAAATGAAAGTACTAGTGTTTGTAACACTTGAGCTGAAGGTATTTGCTGTGTTCAGTTTTAGTAAGAATAAGAACTATATATCTTACAAGTAACTAGTGCTAGATGTTGAAGGCATCTGCTAAGCAGGAAAGTATTGTCAGTAAAACAGTGCATTGTGGGAAATTTATAAGTAGATTTAAACATATTGGAGAGGTTTGTCATATAGATAATTTTTTTTCTGGGTTAGGTTACAACACGACATCTAAATTGATTTACTTGTAGACAAGCTATTTTTGCAAAGATACTGTAATTAAAAGTTTATCTAAATGCTATAAGATGCCGTTTAGTATGATTAATTTGTTTTTTTAAATTTGAAGCTTTAAATATGATAGAAAATATACTACCATGTATGGAGATAAAATAGTATTTTAATAGAACCATTGTGAAACTTTGTAGGAAGATGGGGACTGTCCATGAGTTTTATTTTCACAGCTTCTGACACATCAGTTACTCAGTGGCAAACAATTGAGAAACAATACTAAACTATGGCTATTGTGCAGTTTTCTTTCACAGTATTATGAATGTTCTGTGTTGACTACAGTTTGTAATATCTGTACTACCCTGCCTTTCTTACATTTTAGAAATAATTATGCTTTATTTTTAAGGTATATTTTATACTTTAAATAAGATCTACTCTTCAGTATTTCATATTGAATGATTATAAGTATTTTTATTATTGTGTATTTTGTTGCCAAAACCAACATACTTGTAAAAGTATTTACTGTGTTTATTAAAAACTGTACAAAATGTGTCTGCATAGTATTATAAATTTGGAACACATAACTTACTTTAAAGTTTTGCAAATGCAGTTTTTAATATGTTTTAAATTTTTATTTTTAAAAATTTGAAGTACATCTCATAAGAATTACTGACATCAGGAGAAGATAGTACTTTCCTAACTATATTCAGGCTGTTCTTAGAAACCAATCATTGTGAATAGTGAGCACAGCTAAAGTCACTCCTCCTCCATTTGGTCTACTGCTTTGTGAGGCTTTCTTTGCAACCTCTGTAATGCTAATCATTATAGTTACTGACATATGATACCATCTTTTCTAATGACTATTTTGCAATATGTAGAACTGAGTCAAGATGGAACCAATGTCATCTTTTATTTAAGTCTGTTTCATTGTTTTTAGTGAAGGAAAATGTTTAAAAATATTGATAAAATTTAAAAATCTGAAATGTTATTTAATTTTTTATTTAAATAGAACGTAAATTACTGTATTGTTATCCTATAATATATAGAATATTGTGGCATATGTTTGTAACATTTATCAATAACTGAGTATACTGGGGTGTGGGTGTCTTTTAAGCAGTGCCACTACAATAATTTAAATAACTCACAATGGAGGAACATAAGAGTGTTGAATTCAATTGCTAGTCTGTTGGAGAGATGAGGAGATGGTTTAGTGGGTATAGTGCTGTAAGGTTGATGACCTGAGTTTGTATCTTCAGGACTCATGTAAAAACCTGGGCAAGAACAGTGAGGTGAGTGGACAGCTGGATCTGTGAAACTTGAAGACAGCCCTCACAGAGTCAGTAAAGTTCAGATTCAATGAAAAACAAACAAACAACCTGGAGAGAAAAAAAAAAGTGGCAATCTTGTTTAGCATCGACTCTCTGCAGCTAAAGGAAGACAAATATATAGCTACCCAGAGTTTACAAGTTCTGCTTGTGAGCAGCAGCTGCACCGTTAGTTGTTGAAGGAGCGGTGGGCCGCATTCCTGCCTGGATCCCGGCTAGCTTACCCCTGAAATAATTACACGGAAACTGTATTCTTTTAAACACTGCCTGGCCCATTAGCTGTAGCCTCTTATTGGCTAACTCTCACATCTTCCTTTACCCATATTTAGTAATCTGTGAGGTGGTGACTTACTGGGAAAGATCCTAACCTGCTTCTGTCTTGGAGAGGAGAGTCATGGCAACTGCCTCACTGCCTTCTTCCTTCCAGCATTCTGTTCTGTTTACTCCGCCTACCTAATTTTCTGTCCTATCAAAGGGCCAAGGCAGTTTCTTTATTAACCAATAAAAGTAATACATAGACAGATGACCCTCCTCCATCACCTAAGTGAGGGTGAAGTGGCAAGAAACCCAGAGTTATGTTAGTGCCTGGTGGGCTGGACTTTGCAGTCACTTTCTTGTAAGTGCTGCTGTTTTATTTCCATTGTTGCCATCACCAGCAGACCTGAAGGCTAGCTCCTTAGAGCTCCATATCGAGGAGGCTGCTCAAGTACCATTTTTGAAGCTGCCAATGCCCAAAAGCAAATAAGAAAAAAAAAAAAACCCAAAAAACAAAAGTAAAAAACTTTCCCTTTAATATTGTGCCAACAGTGCCCTTTCTTGCAAAGCATTTTGGGAAATGTAGTTTGCAAGTTCCACCACACCAGGCATGTAAGAAAAACCAGACTCATCCATTTGTAGGCAAATAATTTTAGCTAATAAATTTAAGTCATTAGCATACACTATGGTGTAATGGTTTTTATTTTTAAATATAAAACTTTAAATTTAGTAGAAAATATGTACAAAGTATAAAAGAAATTTAACAATATAATTTTAGGCAAGAACCAGGAGTCCAAAATCATTTAACTGGTAGGGAGTACTGTTTCTAAATTTGGAGAATTGATTGCTCCAGAGCGTAGGAGAGGTAAACTCACTGGTGAAATTACATCTTAATTCAATTTTTGTCATTTTATTTTAAAAATGGATTTTTGTTTGTTACTGAAAGCTAGAGTTGATATTCAGGAAACATCAAATATTTTATAATGGCTACTATCTTATTGCAAACACTCGATTAAACTGCTAAAGTACAAATCAGTTATTGAGTGAGGTACTAAGACAGTGACATTTATTGGAGATGGATACTTGAATGGAAATTTTGAGTTTGTTAGGCAAAAGCCACGAGACTCATTAAGATGTTAACATGTTTATTACTGTTTATTTGCTGTTTATTACTGTTCTCTATTTTTATATGTGACATGATAAGAAGCATATTCTAGAGTCCCAGGTCATTGAGTTTATAAAGTTAACTTCATTATAATGCTTGCTTCTTTCTTTCTTTCTTTCTTCCTTTCCTTTCCTTTCCTTTCCTTTCCTTTCCTTTCCTTTCCTTTCCTTTCTTTTTTCTTTTCTTTCTTTGTTCTCTTGTTCCCTTGTTTGTTTTATGACTTTTTTCATAATGTTAGCACTTAAGTACAGGCTATCATGATAATTGCTAGGATTTCAAATCCAATTATTTCCCTTAAATTTAATTTTCGTTATATAAAGAAAACAAAACTATGCATAGTTACATGACTTTTCAAGATATGCAACAATTAACAGTAATTCTGTGTCCTGAAAATAATATTTTTGTTTTAGTTGTTATTAGGGTGTATGCATGTATGTGTGTGTGTGTAATGTTATTGTGTATATGACAGCATATTTTTGAAAGTCAGAGGACAACTTTTGGGAGTTGATTCTCTTACCCTGGGTTCTAATAATTGAAGTTCGTTTTTCAAACTTGCGCTTTCGAGTATCTTTAAGAATTGAATAATTATGTCTGCTCCAGAAACAATAATTTTTAGAGTTGATAAGTGTAATAGACTTTCTTCTTATTTTTTATATGTATGTGTATGCGTATGGCATAATTGCATGTGTGCTCTGGTGAAGAGGCCAGAGGCACAGGATCTCGCTGGAGCTAGAGTTAATAAGCAGTTTTGACTTGTCTGATGTGGGTGCTGGGGACTGAATTCTGGTCCTTTACAAGAGCAGTACACACTCTTAACTCTGAGCCATCTCTTTGTTCCTAATAGTTTTTATTATGTTTAGAGGACTTTAGGCTTGTAGAAAATTAAAGGGAAGATAAGAGATTTCTATCTTACCTTGTGCCTACCTTAGTACCCTCTCCTTGTCAATCATGGTCTTTTATTAACGTGCTGCATTTGATATAATGATTCACTTTGTCCTATTATTATCACTCAAAATGCAGTCTGTATATTTATCATCCTTGATGTTGTACATTCTGTGGATTTGAACAAAAGTATTGTTACATCTATCTGGTCACTTTTAGATCACATTGAGAATAATTTTAAATCCTGAAAAGTCCTCTGTGTTTCATTTATTCATCCCCTCTTCACCATAACCCCTGGAACCATTGCTTTTTTTCATTATCATTTACAATTTGTCTTTTCTAGGATGTCATACAGTGGGAATCATGTAAATTGTAACCTTTTCACATTAGCTTCTTTCACTTGGTAATAAGTGAATTTCCTTATTTCCTCCGTATCTTTGCATGGCTTTGTTCTTTTTAGCACTGGAAAACATTCTGTTGTCTTGATATATCACAGACTGTCCAGTCATATAATAAAAGACATCTTGGTTATTTGCAAGTTTAGGGAACTATGACTATCGCTCCTTTAGAGCAACACTGATTTAAAAAATAGATTTGTCAGTAACTGTCAAGTAGTTGTAGTATTTTCTACTGTTGCCATTAGTGAATGAGAGTTCTAGTTGCTCCACATCCGCACCAGCATTGGTATTGTCAGTGTTTTGGGTTTTGGCTATTCTAACGAGTGTGTGGTGATATGTCCTTGTTTTGCACTTCTTCAAGACATATGATGTGCATATTTTCACTTGCTTATTTGTCTTTTGTTTTTTCTCTTCAGTGATGTGTCTGTTAAAGCTCTTTGTCCACTTTCTAATTCCATTGCTTGATTTCCCAGTGAGTTTAAGACATTATTTCATATTTTAAATAATTGTCTATTACAAAATTTGTCTTCTGCAAATATTTCCTAGCTTTTTATGGCATGTATTACCACTTTCTCTTCTGTATCCTTCACAGAAGAAAAATGGTAATTTTAATGAAGTTTAGTTTACTGATTCTTTTCTTGGATCACACCATTAGTATTTTACTCAAAAATTTCTTCTTATACTTTTGGAGTCTTCAGGTTTTTCATTTTACCAATATTTTTCAAAGCATTTATGGTTTGTGTTTACGACACTTATTTTTTAAATGTTGTGTTGTTCCTGCACTATGTGTTGAAAAACTGCTTTTGTTCCCTTTTAAATTTTGTTAAAGATCAGTTGACGTAAATTTATGTGGATTTGTTTCCGGCCTCCTTTTAAAATCCGTTGATGTATTTATTTATTTAGCCAAAGCCACACTATGATGATTATATTATAGCTTTACAATAAACATGGAATTACCAGGTAGAGCAGCAAGGGGCAAGATGTGTACTAATATATTGGATGACTTTGAACTTGTTAGGCTCCTAAGGGCGACCATTAACTTGTGCTTCATCTTTCCCACCTCCTCTAAATGTGCGATTATAAGCCTAAAACAGTATACCCAGTTTTAGGAAGTGCTGGGATTGAACCCAGGCCTCTGTGTATTCAGGCATGCACTCTGGCAACTGATCTACATATACCCTACCCAGCCCAGGAAGATTGTTTTTGTCATGTAATGAAATCTGCTCTGAAGTTTGAAGCACAGTATACACCAAGCCACATAAAAGAGTTGTTTTACACTTAGTATATGTAAGATCATTGGTGCCAAATATAACGTTGGAATAAGATGCACTCTTTTACCTTTCATTTCTTGTGTGAATTCCTTTAGAAAGATTTACTCTTTTTAATGTTTTTTAAATGCATGCAAATGATATAGTCAAATGATATAGAACAATATTATGGAAGATGGTTGTCAGTAATAAGGTATGGTATACTGTAACAGAAGTTGTTTTGAAAAAATAAGAGATAATAAGAATGACTTGTAACCAGTCCTGTTTTCTGATGTTGGTCATTCTACGACTGAAAATTTATTACCATTTTGGAAAAGGCACCTGGGAGTTGGCAAAGGGTGTGGGATGATGTACGTCGTGGGACCAGTAATACAGTTAGCACTGTTTTCCTGGAGCTAGTGTGTATGTAAATTTGGTTAAAGATACAGGGTTAAGAGTTTCCTTTTTTTTTTCTTTCAAGGAAGATTTATTTAAAAGCACCAGTTTTAGTTTTTATTTCTAATAAAAGATCAAAGGTTATTTCCATAGTTTCAGATTCATATTATATGGAACCTTGTCCTGCTTGAGTGGTAACTCTTAGTGGGTTTATTTCTCTGGTATACCGTGTATTGTATGCATTGCACCTGTTCATACAGACTGCATTACATTGTGGTGTTTGTATAGCTGGATGCTTCAAACAAGAAACCGGTCTGCTTTCTTCTCGGGCACTAGCCTATTAGCAAGTTAATTGAACTTAATTCTGTTCTTGTCTTCAATTTTGTGTATGGTCTTGGTTTATTTACTGAATAATGATTTCTTCTTTGCACTTATCAGTTTTGTCTGAGATCAGTTTTCCTATTGTATGGAGTCTGCTTTTTACAGTCTCCTTTAAGACTGCTCTGACTTTAAAATCATTACTAGGCTTTTGTCAGAGCAGATTTGTTGACATTTTTTCTCACATTAAAAAAATAAATTTGAAAAATTGCACAAATAAACTATGCAATTCCCTATTTCCTGCTAATATGCAAAAATGTATTTATGATAATTACACACGTACTGTTGTGCCAGAGCTGAAACAATACATTCCTCATAATGGAGCATAAATAAAGAAGGTGGAGCCAGCTGCTCTTAAACTGTTTATTTGCAAGCAGCAATGCTATAGAGTATACCTTTTTCACTCTGTTAGTCTGAAATACTGAACCTGTTGCTGCATTAGACGAGTTGCATTTTGCTGGATAGGGGAAGGAGGGCTGTCTGCTGTCTGGTAGGAGGGCTTTGTCTGTGCCTTTCTCTCTCTCTGTTTCTTTCTGTTTTTCTTTCTCTCTCTCCTCTTTCTTTCTCACTGGCTTGCTTGCTCTGTCTCTGTCTTTCTCTCTCTCTCTCTCTCCTGCCCCCCTTCCCCTCCCTCTCTCTTGCTCTCTCTCTCTCTCTCTCTCTCTTCCCGTCTCTGTGGTTTGTAAGGTAGGTTGCAGTGTGTGTATATACACAACATCAAGAGCAGGAAAATGGACTCATTAGGGAGGCAGGCAGTCATTACCACTCACACTGTACTTCCAGGGAGACACCGATTATGAGAAGAGAAACTCAGCGCTGGGGAAGAAGGTAGGGGCAGACAACTTTCATAAAAACAACCCTGCCTACTCAGTCCCCCTGTATTTATCATCTTATTTAGTTCACAGTGCTTTTATGCTTTCTTTTCTTGAATTTTAATTTCTGTATTTAAATTTGTCAGAGCTAATGCTAGCTTAAAATTTGGAACATCTATAGGAGACCTACCCTCTACTAATTTTCCTAATTATTTAAGGGTGTGACCTTGTGATTCAGTTTCATTAGTTTAAAAAAATAATTACAAACAAACCTATTTTTCTTCGTAAACTACCAAGTAAATCAGAATCTTTCACTCTTTTAAAACAAACTCCTCCGTATGTTTGTCTCTTTGCTTTTCTTGTCTGTTTATGCAATTCCATCTGTCTGTCTATATATCATGTTGTCCTTATTTATTGCTAACTGGATTTTGTTAGTTATTTGCCAGTGAGTTTTAGCAGCAGTGCCAGTGTGGTTACTACTAAAGTGAGACTCTTGTTCTTTGTTTTACATTGAAGTTTAAAGTCCATATTTACAGTTTAAATCCTTGAAACAGGTTGCATACTTTATACCAGCATGCTTGTTTGATGACATTGGACATAAGGTGAGGGATAGTCCTTTAAGGTGGGCAAGAATCAAGTAACTATTTTTGCTGTTATATACGTAGAATTAATGCATCAGGGGGCTATATCTTCAAAGGAATTGGGGCTCTTTTCTAACTTTATTTTAGAGATGGATTGTTGCATTTATATTGATACTACTGTCGTTAGTAAGAATATATACTTTCTTAACAAGCAGTTTTTATTCTGGGATAGTTTCCTTTTGGTTTGTTTATTTATGCTTGAGGAGGGAGTATTGGGGGCTGGCCTTTTTTTTTTTAACGAAGTAGAAGCTATGGAGTGTATCAGGCCATTTTGTGCAACAACTGTAAGTATTCCCTTAACAATTTTGAGGCTATAAAAATGTACTTGTTATTGAAATTTTTCATTTGAGGGATTCTTTTCTCTTTTTTTTTCTCATGGTGGGAAAAAAGGTTATATTTTAAACTAGCTTTCATTGTTGAAGAATTTTCTAGAAAAGTGTTTTTCAAAATTCCAAGGAGTAGTTAGATAAGATCCATTTGAAGTATACTTTTAAATAGACTTTTATTTGGGTTTGTACGAAAGTAAAACTTTTATTCATCTGATAAAAAATAAGTCAGACTGAGAGATAGATAATATTTTCAGAAAATAAATGAGCGGTAATAGGAAATGGATGCTGATCTGTGGAGATCTTTGATAATAACAATCACCTTTTTGTAATACATTATTTATTTACTATAAGTGGCAGACTTTCCCCTGTTAATTCCATTAGGCCTCTCTGACAACACAAAGAAGTCCATAAAGCAATATTCTTAACCCACCTGGGACACAAGAGCAGACTCCTCAACACATTCTCAAGGTTCAAACCTAGTAAAATGTTTATTAAAAACCCATTATTACAGAAGGGTAGTGAACTTTTCCTACTGAAAGACTTTTTTTACCTCTCCTTTTAAAAAATTTATACTGAGACTTTTAATTTAGTTATTTTTCTCCACTGTCTTTTCGGCTGTAAAGGGCAGCTTTGACTAGGAGCAGTATAACCCTGAAGTGCATTCAGTCAGGTCCTTCCAGAGCCTGTTTTCTTCCAGGATCCAAGGAAAGTTTCGGGGGAGTCTGTAGGAAGTATGTGTTAACATTGTGCGTGATAATTGGAGTTTTGAAGAGAATTTTTCCCAGTTTAGACTGATCCAAAAATTTGTTTTAGAACTAAAAGGTCAGAAGTGTATCTGTCCCATGCACCTGTTATTTTGGTATTATAACTGAGAATTGTCTGAGATGCTCTTTTAAACAAAAGAAATCTTTCACATATCTTTTGATCAATCGTTTCAATATTCATGCATATTTATGGAAATATCACTGTATATTTATGTACATAATTCATATTTATATGGATCAAAGAATCACAAATGCATTGCTGATAATCTAAAATATTTCACATTGTGTTTTTACATTATCCACAAGTAAACACCAAATGCAGCAACTCTCAAAAGAAAATGGAAAAGGAAAATTTTAGTCATTTCTGTGGTGGTTTTAATTTTTAGAGTGTGTTTTCTTTTGCATTATAATTCTTGGTTGGCCTTCAGTAAATTGAAAATATTTTTAGTATGAAAAATAATCTTGCCCTTTTCTGGGAGGAACTGTCACAATCTAAATACTGCAGGACATTGTAAAATGTGCATAAGTAAACTTAAAGCCAGTGCCCTCTGCTGCACAGGGATTTGGAAAGCTGAAAGCCTTGCATCACAGGAGGGCTATAGAGTGCCAGAAAAATTCATTAACCAGGCTTGCTGGCTTTGGAGGGCTCATCTTCCTGTTTAGGTCCCAAAGCCTGACACTGTCAGGTCACAGTGTGTTTCATTTTAATGTTGGAGCAGACAGCTATCTAACACACCCACAAGAGGAAGTGCTCTAAAGCAGTTATTTCATGCTTTGCCATGCCCTGTAGCTAAAACTATTTGGTACTAAGTGACGTGTGTGTGCTTTTTAACTCCTATCCGATGAAAATCAGCTTTGGTCTTTGAAAAGCACCCAGACAGTGAAATGCCAAACAGTATAATTCAAATGCTAAGCACATGCCAGTTTAAACTTTTTGATTTTTTTTTTTAACTGAGGGACGAATCAGATTATTTTTAATAGAAAGACTATGTGATTTCCTGCATCATACTCAGTAGGGTCTCAAAAATTGCAGATACTTTTTCTTCGTGTTTTTTTCTGTAGAAGCCTGTATTCGTCAGAGGGAAAGCAGCTGCATACTTTCTCCCTGAAACATTAGCAAATAAATGGCATTCCTGTTTATTTATCTATTTTTGAATTTTAATGATTAGTCCTCATGCTAATTAACAAATTCCTGTATTCATAAAATCTGGCACTATATAAATAACCAATTGTGTGATTATCTACACATGTTCTGGCTTTCTATAAATATAGAAATTATTGGTGGATGTGTTGATGGACTTACCCAACCCTGAGTAGTGGCTGGTTACGCTGTCTCATTGGAAGCCAGATTCAGGCCCTGAGCAACGTGTTGCTCCGAGGTTGGCAAGGTGCGTGGAGGCAGCATCTGGCTCCTGTGCACACTGTAATCTTTTCTGGCAAAGGGAGGTCTGCTGTTGACATTCTTTGAATGCTACTAGTCCAGCCTTCTTCAGCTGCAAGGGTGGCCTCTTGAGAGTAGTTGTTGATAATGGGCATTGGAGCTGCCCTACCTTGGAGCTATTTAAAAATATACAAGTTACATTTTTTTTGTACTTTTTTTTTTTAATTTCTATTAAAGAAGCCCATTCCAACTTTTTTTGACTGGTAAGGAGCTAAGCTAGTTTAAGTCACATAGTATTGAAGAGAAAAATCTAAATAGTTTCACTTATTGACTTTATAAATTACAAGCAAGTTTTAGAAATTGGTTATCACAAAGAAATAGGTTATCTTACAGATTGTGCACATTGTCAGTTGTGTAAAGTGTATATGCAAGTGCCCCTCCCCACTTAAAAATAATTTTAAAAATAATTTTAAATTAGCTTACATAGTAACAGGTTTCCTTTTGATATTTTTGTCCATACTTAGTTTTGGTTGGCTTGTAACTCCGTCATCTTGTAGAGTTTCGTACCTAGTTTTCTGTGTGCCTATGTATTCATGTGTCAGTGCCGCAGCTATAATAAAGCACTCTGTTTTTTGCTTATTTATGTGTTGAGGCCTTTAATTTTTTTAATTTTATATAAGACATTTTGCTATTTTATGTAATCAATTAACAAGCCACTTTTCATTTGTGACTGAAAATCTAAAGACTAGATGCATATTCTACAAATTCTAGAAAATATATGACTTCTGTTTTTTACATAAATGTCCTATATTTATATACCAATATTGATATCTATTGTATTTATTTAATGTACCAAGAATATTTTTGAGCTATTTTAGAAACAGAAGTAGAGGCGAATTTCTGATGCTGTAAGAAGAAATAGTGCCACCTACCTCTTCTTAGTGTCATGTGAGTGGAAGCCACTATAACAGGTGTGTTCAAAGCAGCATTTAGGAGCTTATCAGAGTGGGACTTTTCTGTGACTCTGCCTCTTCCTACAGTATTACTGTCATGGTCAGGTGTCCTACTGGTTGTGCACTCAGCTGAGGGAAAATTATCCTTGACTTTGGCTTCATAGCCCCTCTTCTACTCCAGGATCAAGCTCTTTGGTGGTTCTGCAGATCACTTGAAAGTAATCAGCTTGAGGACATGGAACTTTTGCCTTTTTGGAATCTTGACACTCAACTGAAATTCCGGGCGGGTGTTTTGTAGTTCTGTTAAGCAATGAAACTCTTATGTAAGCACTTTAACCCAGACAAACTTAGCTACTTACTTCCAAGTTAGAAAATGAAGAGAAGGAGCAAGGACAGTTGATCAGTTCATACAGTTGTCAGATGGAAGCCAAACATATTCTAATTAATTCTGAATATCTATGCTTTTCTTTGAAGCTGACTGAAAGGATGCCGACTATTATATGCTGTTTGTCTTTTTGATATTAGAATTAACTTTGGTATTGAAGACTTGATGATGAATTTAGTGTTCATATTTCATGTTATACAGTTAAGTATCAAGAATTTATTTGAAACATTCTTATATTAAACTACTAATGTCAGGAGTTATATTGAAAATACATTTATGTATAGTAGAATTGGAGTTTTTGAAGGCTAAAACAGTGCTCAATAAATTGAAATCATAAAGGTACAAGTGGTAATAATTATAAATTACATATAGTATTATTTTGCTCTTAAAGAAACTCGCTGTGAACCTTTTTTGAAACCATTAAATTTGTTACATAATTTTTAAACAGTTCGAAGGTTAAGTTTTTCTCTTTTTATTAGATTATCATATGCTTTTGTTTTAGTTCTCCTTTAAGTATATCCTGTGAATTTACAATCCAATTGTGACTTCTTGTTGTGGATTCGTTTTGGAGTTTGAACTTCCAAGCAAATTAAATGTAATTGACAAGAATTAAAGGAATTTTTTCAGTTGGTGTAGGCATGCCACCTTAGCAATTAGTAAACAAACAAAAAGCCAGTAGAATACTTAATCACTTTATATAACTTTTTGGTTCCTGTATACATGTATGAAAACTGTATGACTGTCATTTTAAATAAAAACACTTTATCTAGACTTCCTTTCTTTTGTTGGCTAATTAAAAGTAAGGCAAATACTGTTGGAAGGGCTGGGATGCTTTACACTATTCGTTGTTGGTTTGTTTTCTTTTTAAATATTGGACACACTAAATTTCTTCTTGATTCCGTAAATATACTCTTTTCCTGTACATATGTCTTACTGTCTTTATATTCCTGGTTGTATAGTCTTACTACCATGGTTTTAGACAGGATAACAAGAACTACAATACTTGTAACATTTTCTGGATTCTTATATCAGCAGTGAACTTTATTCCCTTATTTTATCCCTACAAGGGAAATATGTGTGATTAAAATTAAATGAAGATAAATTGAGATAATATAAGTAATACTGATGGTGGATGGAGTAGTGAAAGAAAAGAACTCTGTGTCCAATTTTGGTAAAAACCATTTGACCCATCCCTGCAGCTTTTGTTTTTGTCCTTCTCAAGCAGATAGATATAAATATTCCATTTATCCTAGGACAGATTTCAGTGGTGCCACCAAAACAAGGTCATAGAAGAAGTCAAAACATCTCACATTGGCAGTACTCTCAGTGCCATGCTTCCTTTTGCCCTTTAATCCTTGGGTTTTGAGTTGTGAGCAGATTTTTATATTGGTGAACAGATTCATTTGTTTCTGTAAGATGTCTTCCTAACAAAGCCTTTTCCAAGCCTGTGCTGAAGCAGTACCATGAGCTGAATGAAGTTGAGGGAACTGATCTCCTAAGTTTGTGTGTGCTTCCTCTTAAAGTCAAAGGATTTTATATAAAAGAACAACAAAACACCCTCTAAACTTTGCGGCCCACAAAATGGGTTCAGGTTTTGTTTTCCATAATGGCTTTATGAAACCAATTTTTAATAGCTCATACTACCCTGTATCCAGCCCATTTGGTGGTTTTCTTTGTAAATGTTGAATAGATATGAATAATTCTTTAGTTTTAATAAAAATTATATTCTCATATTCACATTCTCATTATACTCACCAGCAAGAAGATACTCTAGGTCTTACACACAATAGTTTCATTCTAGTGAGTGAGCTTGAAACATGTGAACAAGAATTTGGAACTGATTTTTTTCTTGGTATGTTGAGAGAAACTCTATGGTTTCCTACAAAAAGCTTATGCTCAGGAATCAGGTGGTATTAATGAATGCAAAAAAGGATTTAAAGTGGCTCAATCTGGAGGCCTTGTTTCTGATTCTGACTGATTTTAAAGAGGACATAATTTCTGTTTTTCAGTTTCTTGAAAGTAAAACAGAGTAAACATTTCTCCAGTTTTTTAAAATTTTGTTTTAGGTATCTATGTCTGTAAGTCTATCTGTTAATGTTTTCTGTTTACAAGTTAAAAGTGTTTGGAGGAAGTTTGAGTTGGTAATGAAGGAAGAATAAAAGAAGCCTGTGTGGTCTCAGAGAGCATAGCACTTTAATTTTAAGGTGGTGGTTATCGGGGTAAGTGTCACAATATATTATTGGTCTTCTTTAATGATTCAGTGATTGCAATAAACCAAAAGGTGGTGTTTTTTTTTTTTTTTTGGTCAGACTAAAGGACTTAATAGTCTGGAGTGGTTTGATAAAAGACAATTTTTAACTAAATGAAGTGCAACATGGCTTCTATGGCTCCACTCCTTCCCACTGGCCACTAGATGGGGAGACGGTCCGTGTCCACAGTTTGTCCGTGGTAAACAGCTCAGTCATGAGTTTCTATTGGTAAAGCCGAACTGTATGCCTTTAGACATTTTTCTGAACTCAGACATCAGATTTTGGAAATGCTATCAGAGTGTATGTTGTCTTCTATAAAAGCTTGATGTGATTTTCATGAAATTCAAAATGATTTGCTCTTCTTTAGGCCCCTTTAAATGCTGAAAGACACAGGAGGCTGGCCAGTATTACAACTCTAGTTTTAACTGCCACAATAGAGCCTTTGCCTCTTTCAAATTTGTCCATTTAGAAAGGGCCCTGAAATGAATGTCAGCACGACAGTGCCACCTTGTGTCCCCATTGCTGTGAGAGTAACTAATGCATGAATCAGTGAAAAGGAAAGAACTGGACATTCACAAAAATTTTGCAAAGTATTGTAAGCTTAGATTTTGCATTGATACAAAAATCCTTTTAAAGTGCTTTAGTATGCTTGAGAGTTCTTTTTTTTTTTTAAATAACAACCTTTATTCTTCTCTCATACATTGCATCCCAACCGGTTTCCCCTCCCTCCACTTTTTCCAGTCCCTCCCTGCACCTTCCTTCTTCCCCACATCAACTCCTCTGTTTCCCTTCAAAACTAAACAATAAAACAAAAAAAGCAAACAACAGCAAAACCAAACAAAACCAAAAAGTATAGGTCTCCCAGGGACATCCACGGAACATGGCCTAACAAGGTACTGTAAAACTGGGCACAAACCCTCATTTCAGTCCAAAAGGAGGAAAAGGGTCCCACGTTCAGGCATACTTAAGGAAATGTTAGTATCGTGTGTTTCCCCTCTCTCATTCTAGTGTATATTAAATTTTTTTTAAATGCTGAGTGCAGAGAGGGATGTGCTGAGAATTAGAAAGGAAGAAGATAATGCATAAGAGAGATTTTCACTTAGTTCTTACCACTTGTAAACCTGAAATTCAGCATACCGGACAGTGAGATATTTTCTCGTTTGAATTCTGATGGAAACTTTTATATGTGTCACTTTTAATACCACTCTTCACACTGGATTGCCATTGTTTCTAAGCTTATATGAAGTATAAGCCCTGATTTGGAGATTGAGGCTTATGTATTAACTGTCATTCTAGAACTTTTTATGGCATACAGAATTGTCAGTTAGTTACTTAAGATCCACATGAATACTTATACTTGTTAGTTTATGACATATGCATTTCTTTCTCTCTCTCTCTCTCTCTCACACACACACACACACACACACACACACACACCCACACCACACTACCCCCCCCCCATTTTAAAATTATTTTCAAGTAAGCATTTCTGTTTTTGCGCCTTTTGTCTTACCTCCTTTTCAAACAAATTCTTTTTAACTTTACTTCCTTTTGATATTACAATGACCTTTTCTTTTTTTGTTTGGGAAAACTACTCTGGACTGTGTGTTGTAGCTGACTGTGGAGTCAACACTCAGTTTCTAATTCTAGCTTCACCACAGACTTACTGTGCTAATGTCGATGAGATTGACCCTCAGTTTCCAGGACATAAAATCAGTGATGATTTATTGGATGGCATGGTCTTACTTGTACCTCTGGTGTTTTAGTTTTTGGATTAATACTGTAGCTAAAAGTTGAAAATACTGTTTGTTATCTCATAATTTAAAAGAGAAAACTCTTATAGGGGTTACATTTGATATGAGCAAGGCAATTATAATTGAGGGATATTCCAAGGTTTTGCCTTTTATTAAATATTTAATTTGGTTGATTGGGCTACCACCATCTTTCTGTGCATTAGTTATAAAGTTAGTCAAGTAGAATAAATTTAAAGAACAAGATAAACGGGTTGCTATAGAATTATAGACTACTTGTAACCTACGCATTATTTTTATGTTTTACTTATAATATTTAAAAGTCAGTGTTAAGTTTTAAATTTCACATGTTTTTGTATGAATTTTACACCTGGGTTCTCAGTCCAAATATCTCTGAAAATCCAAACACACTTAGGACTGGATAATTTGCTTAATTTCTTAAATTTGACTTTATAATTTTTAAAAAAGTAATAGTATATTCTTCCTTTCCTCTAACCCCTCATAAGATTGTTGTGAGAGTTAAATGAGTTCATGCTATAAATTTTTTGTGAGCAGTAAAAGGAGTGTACAGATACTCGTGATAGTCACTGCTATTACTGCTGTAACCAAAGAAGGGATAGATAATAAAATCTAAGACAAAGCAAAACACACAACATTAGAACTTCAATAATTTGTGTTATTTCTTAGCCAGGTTCTTCTCCTGAGGCAGCAGATGCTTTAAAGATGTTCTTGAAATTTTCTGTATTTTATTTTAATAACTATTAATTTTTATATTTAGGCTAAAGTTATTACCTTAAATTGAATATCAATCACAAGTTATTTTTTGATCATGGTATTTATTAAGTATATGAGCTAATTTTTTAAAAATTACTATGGAACCAATTACTATAGAAAATGTTTTCTTTTTGGTATTGCTTTATTATGCTATAGTTCATAAGTTTTTAAGCATAGGAGTGCATAATAGTTGCCCTAAGGTGTTTCTTAAAATTTAGCTTCCCATTGGTGGTAGTGGCGCACGCCTTTAATACCAGTACTTGGGAGGCAGAAGCAGGTGGATCTCTGTGAGTTCAAGGCCAGCCTGGTCTGCAAGAGCTAATTCCAGGTCAGGCACCAAAGCTATACAAAGAAACCCTCTCTTGAACAACAAAAACAACAAAATCCAACCAACCAAACAAACAAAAAACAGAAAAAGAAAAAAATAACCCAATCAGCTTCTTAAGCTCTAGTCCCAATAATTGTGGAGTGGAATTTGGGGATCCTGCATTGTAACTGGTCCAAACACTTTAGGAAAAGATCAGTTGAGTTTTATGTCATCTACATATAGCTACATCTCCATCACTTTCAGCAAGTGTGGTTTTTCTAGATTTCTAGACCCTGTTTTCAGATCCCATTAAGCAGTATTTGGATATATATATTTTGACCAAAGCTACTCCATCGTTTTTTTTGTTTTTTTGTATTTTTTTTTTGTGACAAACCTTGAGAATGACTTCTTTTTTTTTTAAGGTGTGATGTTACAGTATGTTTATGGTTGCATCAAATTTATGATTCTTTAACTAAACACAAGCATATTTTGTATGTAGAAGACTAGAGTCAGTACTGCCATGTATGAAAAATGTAGTTTTGCCTTATAGTCTAAAAATTAAGGAAGAAGGGCAATACTTACTGTTTTTCACACAAATTGCTTACCTTAGTCTTTACCTACAAGTCTGTGTAGGCAACGATTAAAAACTTACAGTGATATTCTGCCTATGCTTCAGATAAAAGACTTTGTATAGAATGCATTGCAAAGTTCAGTTGACAGCTGAATATGTCAGAGTTAAGATTCAGAGTCAGTGTTCTTTCCACCACATCACATCATTTTCCCAAATTCAATGAATCTTTATCAAATTCTCATTATGGTAAGTGTTAGTGTCTAATTTTGGGAGGCCAAAAACCATATTAATTAAATTTTTATTTTTTTCCATTGAAAATGATTTCTGGCTAGAGGTATAAATAAAGTGCCAGTAGTCAAAAGGAGCCTACTTAGTTCTACTAGCTGTAATTATTGAGTTCTTAAATAGACTTCCCTATGGGCTCTGTAACCCCTATACCTTCATTATGAAGTGTCCTAATAGAGGAAGAAAGCTAGACTTCTAACTGTTAAGTGACTCACACACCATTGCATATCTAGTAAGTGGCAGAACTTAGTTTAAATACTGGTCCAATGTATTGTTGGTAGCAAAGTTAGTGCTCATAATTTATCATTGATGACTTTACAGTTACTTCCCAGAGTTAGGTTTTATCTCTATTTGTCAAATACAAGCCACTAAATGCTACTAAACTTTGTAGAGTGTAAGTTTGTTTCCTTTATAGGCAACATACCATCTTGCCACATTGAATGAGTTCAGAAATTTCTTTCTTTAATCTGTAAAGTTTGAATTACAGTGTAATACCTAAGGGAAACCAGTTGAAATGAACAACCTTTTGTTTATATTTTTTTAGTGTTAAATTTCTTTAATGGTACATTATTTGAATGAAAATTTAAATCTTGCCCAATATAGCAAGCTAAGATACACACAAAATCTATAGCATAGCTGTTATTATCAGTCTTAAAATAACTAATTTATCTTTAAAGTACAATGTGTTAATAGAACCAGCATATTAACAGCTCTATACAGTTAAAGTATCTGATCATGGAACATTCCAAATGTTCCTGTTTGAAAAAGAAAGTCTCTGAATAAGTGAAAACCAGAATGCACAGTGTGACATACAAACTTGTATATTTCACACTTACCTTTGTATAAATTGCTAAACATGTAGTGTTTATTCATTTTTATACACTTAATAATACTTTGCATGTGTTAGAATAGTCACAGTGTAAAGAAACTCTGGTGTATATCATCTATGTTTAACCATAATTTTATATATTAAGATACTTGTATAATTTGGGAAACCTTTAATGACAACATAATTTGCATATTAAAATTATGTGTATTTATGTATATAAAGAGTCACAGAATTACTAAGTAGGGGAATGTAATCTTTTCTTTAGAAGACTTTCAAAGTTTTGGGGAGTTGGCTTACCTTTGAATTTCTGAGTGGCCTTTTCTCAAATGCCATTCTTCTAAAATATCATCTAGGGAAGAACAAGGGTGAGATCTTATAATTAACAAGTTTATGTACTCTTTTTTTCAAATATAAATATTAAAACCTGATTTTGTAGAAAGTCAAATTTAGCAACAGAGCATGAATTGGAAAAAATTGTTAGTGATTTATTTAAGCTCCACGGGAAAAATCCTGTAGGGTCTTTGAATATCCTAAATTTATTTTGATTTGAAACCAGTTTAAAGGTTGTGTCTATCCTAAAACAGTTCTCCATTTTTCTGAGGAAAATTCCAGAGGAGCTAGTAGTGGGAGGCAGTGTACCAACAATGACCCTTTTGGGGCCAAATAAGCACTTTAGCAGAACTCACTCCTTCCCATTCCTTAAACCAAAGCATGTCTTGCCCAGTAGGTATGTTTAATTTAGGCAGCTAATTTTATTTCTTTGCAAACACACAGGAGTCAGAAAACTTGAGGTGGATAGGGTACTACTGATAGCATGGCAGTGAGGTTTTGGCTCAGAATGAAGAAAATGTCAAAGATTCTAGCCAGTATAGGGATGTGGGAAGCAATTGGTATCTGAAAATGTGAAAATGCTTCACAGATTTATTGCTTCACAGATTATGAAGGAGAAGCTAAAATAGGTAAAATGACTAGTTACAGTTATACACAGCAGTTTCTGTTTAGTGAGAAATCGCTCAGCCTAGTCCTCTGTTGGTCAAGAGACTCCTTTAACATCTCTGCACCTCCTTCCTTTCCTCTGTTTTTCCTATTGCTGTACTATCTAAACATTGTTATGGTGATAGTCCCAGGCTTAGAGGTTGGGTGACAGGTACATTTGGAGCATTAAGGGCATTGATAGCAAGCTCATCTGTAAAAGGCCAGTGTGCATCCTTTTAAGCACGTGTGTCTTTTTTATTTGGATCATATATGTAATAATTGTGGAGCCAGAAACAGAACATGTTGTTGAATACGTAGATACTGTGTACATGGCAGAGATCTCAGTATGGAAAATGTGGTGACCACATATTATAAGGTTTCAAAAGCAGCTTCCTAATCATGGGTGATGACGGGGTTTTGAAGCAAACTTGGAGTAGAATTTTCTATTAATTTGATATCGTTATATGGATTTAGGGTAGAAACAATCAAACCTACCTCAGATACCTCCTCTGCTTAAACATTGTGGGAAAATTTCTTACCTGTTGAGGATGGATATATTAGTCAAATTCTCACTGTTATAGTGAATATAAAAATCTGTGGATGTTGTAGGGTCTGAGCAGTAGCATCGTATTTAATTAAAATACCACTTTAGTTTCTGTGTACCAAATGAAACTAAAAGCTGAGTTTTTCACCAGAAGCTAATAAAATAACTGCATGAAGGACTTAGAGGGGATGGTTCACACAGAGTCCAGTACACTCACCAGATTTCAAGCTTTGATTAGTGAATGTATGAGTTATTCCTGACCCCTAACGCAGATCAGGTAGATGACTCTCATAATGATACATCCACAGCTGCCCACAGCTTTGTAGTCTATTCTAGGAATTGAAATTGATTAGTTGAGGCCAAAAGCAGCCATACACTTGATCCACCAAATGTGTCCTGTTCGCAAATCCCTCCTAGTTTCTTTGTGAGGCCCGCTGAAAAGTTTGTTGTGTTTTCCTGTCACAGCAAGAGAGTCAATACCAGCAGCATGCAGAGTCCAATGGTTAGGATGGGAGGCTTTGTTAGAAGTAGAACACAGTCTTCCCACGTTATGTTTAGATTCATACCAACTGTTAGAAAATCAAATGTGGTTCTGTAAGAAATATATTGTAGAATGCTTAAGCTAGGAGCAGCTAAACTAGATAAGAATTTTAGTTTCCACTCCCAAGACATTTTCTTTAGAATTCATCTTCTTAAACCTTCAAAAAAAAAAAGAAAAGAAAAGAAAAGATTGACAGCCTTAAGGTGACAGTAGCCTACAAACTATGAAATTATAGTTGGTGTAGATTGGGTATTCTCAGGGATAGATAAATATGCTTTTATCGACTGCAAATAGATTGTTTAGTTAAAGTTCCTGACAAAATAAATACTTATTCTTAAGAAGTTACTTATGAATAATTTAGGATGGAAAAAGAAGTAGTAGTTCAAAATTTTCCTTATACAGCTTAAAAAAGTATGAGCTCAAATTTGTGTGAGGGAGAAGAAGAATATTTTATTAATTGCCATCTAAATATGCAGCTCTAAGTTTGTAGACATCTTTCTAAACCAGGATATAAAGACTGTAGAAAATGGTTCTTGTTTGGAAATTACATTTCATGTGACTAAAAACACTAAAGAAGTTTCTTGTTATAATAAAGTAAAAACGGTTACCAAAGAAACAAAAGTTTCTTATCGCTTGGCCTGAGGCAAATTGACATATTAAGCTTAAAATGAATTCTCCTCTCAGGAGTGCACACAACTCTTATTAATGTCTTGGAAATTATGCATACATAGGAAAAAATGAATACCATTTTAGAGATACATTTTTAGAAAGCAACCATTGGGGTGTGTAGATGCTGTAAAATATGTAATGTAGATATGTTAGCCTCAGTGAGATTTTGCTATTTTACCTTTTACTGAGACTTAACATTATGCAGAATGATTTGTTTTTGTCTTAAAAGGGGCCTTTCTTTTCATGGTAGCTAGGTTCCCGATGGCTTGAAAGAGTTAATGTAGTTTCCAAGAGTGCCCAACTTCCTTCCAGGGAGTAGTGAGTGCATGTGAGCTAGTCTGGCTCCAGGATATTTGTTCACATCCCAAAACCAATTTGGCACAACTTAAAATGTCTGCTAGGCAGAGGATTCAGTGTTGTTAGGCCACGCAATTAGTGCTTTATTTCATGAGCACCAAATTCACCCAGTAGTGTTTTGTTTTAAAGAAGAGCCTGAAATTCACAATAATGGGTTTCATTTATCAGAGCCATATGGGACTCACCATCTTTGGATATATTTGTAAGGCTTTCACAAAGAAGAATCCTGAGGCATCTCAGATTTCACGGATTGGAAGGCAATCTGGATGAGGATTTTGGAAATGATGAACTATCCTTTTATATATACTCTCCAGTTTCAGTAATCCTTGAGAAGATCCAAAAAGCCAAGAAAGAGTTAAGTAAGCCTCAGCTTATTAGTTTATTGGACAATAAAGACTATGGTTATTATTCTCAGATCTGGTTCAAATGCCAAGTGCACCTTTGATGTTGAAATTTGGCCACCTAATCTCTGTAGTTTGTGATGTGGCCTCAGTGAGTGAGAGGGGAGGTGGGTTCTAAGTCTCAGCCCTGTTTTTTTTTTTTTTCCACTTTCTGCTGGTTCGGTCTTGGTTATATGTCAGTGGGTTCCTGGGAAGCTCTAAGTAATAGAGTGAACTGAAAGTTTAACCGTGGTGCTTTTGATAATTTATAACTCAACATTATTTCTGTGCTGCCTCTCCCTTTCCCTAATTGAGATAATTGAGGGTGTAATACAAGTTGTTTCCGAAAGTGTTAATGTAAATTGATTTTTAAATAAGTTTCTTTGTCACTGATCTTTAAACTTAGATGTTTTTCATAAGATATTCCTTCTGTGGTTCACTTGCCTAATCTTTTATTGTTTCATATTTTATTTGACTACTGATGACCTGTAAACAAATATATAAGCATTCTTTAGTTAAAAATAAATGTTTTGAAGTATTGAGTACTAACATATAATAATGACAACCATTAATTTTATTATAACATTTTCAGATTTTTAAAATTTTTGGTTCTTTTTGCTTATTTATTTATTGTTTGGGAGCACTCTTGGTACTGCCTGATAAATTTGGCCAAATTTGAATATATACAAGTAGTGAATAGTACTGTCACAATTGCTGCTGCCTGTTGAAACCTATATAAACTTTATGAGAGTGGTGATTTCAACTTTTAAATTGTTGTTATAAATTGGAATGACTTCTGTTCATTTTAAATATTATTTTATGGCATTTGCCTTTAGTTTTCTATCATTGAATTCATATTAATGATTTAAATACTTCACTAGTTAACAGTCTTTTTATTGACATGCTTTAGGTTTCTCAGAGAATGGCCACTAATTTTTTCAGTTATAAGCATGTTGAATAAAACTAACTTATTAACTCTTTATTCATATTAATTTACATCTTAAATACTATTTTATAAGGAGTGAAAAAACCTCCTTCCCACTTCTTTGCTAATGTTTATGATATTGGACAAGCATAGTAGTTAGATTTTTATGACATAGCACATCTGGGTGGGCACACATGTTTTGCTATGGGTTGTTTACTCATTATATAGGCCAATGAGACTGCTGAAAAATAGATAGAAACTTGGAATCATATAGTAAATTATAAATACTAAAATCAACTGAAGCATTAATTGTGCTGGATGTTTGATTGTCTCCTCTCTCCCTTTATTTTATTCTTAGTCAGATGTTCTCAATTAGAAGTGTACAATGAATTATTAAAAATTCTTAAAATTAAGCTTTATTATTTTTCCTCTTTCAAAAAATGATAGGTATTATGAACCAAAGAGACACACACTATTTTTCTCACTCAAAATTTTATTATGAACTAAAAGTGAACTCTGTTGATGCTTGGAATTTTATATAAGGAATTATATGTTCTCTTTGTGAAAGCAGTGCAGGATTTGGGATAGTTGTCAACAACAATGGGAGTTAAAAATGGTACAAAGACTCAGGTTAGAATATACAGTTGTAGATAAATGGTGTTTTACAATACTTTGGAGTTAGTATTGCAGTCCAGGCTGAGGGGATAAGATAGGCACTTGGGGCAAAAAATATGTAAATGTAGTGTGATGATCAGAGATCTATTACTGATGAATCTCCCCACTGAAGGACACAGAGGATAATGAGGAAATTATTCAATGGAGTGTATATGTACTTGATAAAATATTTGAATGCTGAGAAATCAGTGTTAAGCAAAAAAATAGGATTATATGTTGTTTTATGTCTGTAATGGCCAAGTTTTCTGCGTTTACTTTGAGGTTCTCTGGTCGAGATGAGTGACTCTTAGATGTAATTAATGCTCATCATATAAATAGAATCACAAATCATTAGTATTAAATAATTTTATTTGCTTGTGATGATGGACCTGTTGAAGTTTAACGTGTGGTCAGTTTCTGTTCATACTTTGTAATAAGAGTAAAGTTTATGTCATTTTGTTCAAGTTATGTCTACATGAGGCAGATGTGTAGAATGCATGTCCATATGTCTACATGTGACAGATGTGTAGGACATGTGCCCATATGGACACATGTACGGAATGGTTACCTCTGGCTCCTAAATCTGTTGCCTTTTTTTGTCTAAGTTTTGCTTTGTCTCCATTCCTGTCACTGAATTTCTTCTGTGTGGAAAATGAATGCTTGATCTCATCTGTTTACATTTTTATTTCTTTTTTTTTGTTATTTTGTCCTCAGTTTGTTTTCACTTTAAGAATTAAGGCTCAAATATGATGAGTTTTAGTTCTCACACTCAAGAAGTCTTCCTTTTTCTTTCCTGTCCATTTGTCCATGTTTGCTGATCCTCAATAGGCTGTTCAGTGAGACAGCTGTTTACTATCTGTGAGTGTGTGTGTGTGTGTGTGTGTGTGTGTGTGTGTGTGAAATTAGCTAATTGGTTTTAGCAGAAATATTTTCACATGTTTTATAAGCAAAGTGCAGCAAGGTATATAAATGTAGATGTGATCTAGACACGCGCACGCTCACGACTGTCACTGCTCATGCATAGGCGCTCAGAAGTAATTAATGTTAATAAGATTTTAATGTGCTTGTGAGATCATAATGAGGAGAAATGAATGCTCTGATTAGGAAAAGGTAACTGTGTGTGTGTTTTGGCTTAGAACAAGATTTCAATTTTTATAAACCGCAATTTTAGAACTTGTTTGTGATTGCATCAATTGGTTTTTATTTTCAAATTAGAGGTCTGTTTAGCCATTTGAATGATTAACCAAATAAATGGGTGAAACCCTGATCATAAGGAATAGTGCAGGTTTTCATTTGCAAGGCAGTGTAACTGTGCAGCAACGCTGTGTTGTCTTTTGCTACTGCACCAGCTTAACATCACTTAAGAAAAACAAAACAAAAAACTCTTTTCAGAAGCCACTTGTAGAGACAGTGCTTAGCTTTATAAATGTAGATGTTGTCTATATGCTCCAGGGACATCAGTCAAGCAGTGTTAGCTATTGTATCTGAGATTCCCTCGTGCCACTTGGTTGGTGGTTCTCAATCATATATATGATGCGGCTCAAAATGTTTAATTAGAAATTTATAAAACACCCAATATTTCTCTTCCTAAACATAATGTTTACAAATTTTAGAGACTTATTATCTTCTATGGTAAAGTACAGTATTTCAAGGTAATCAAGATGCTGTCTCAAAATGGACTCAAGTACTACACAGCCAACAGCCAGATGATAGACTGGCTTAAAGCCAGATGGACACTAGGGTACTTCTCCATAGCACTGCTTTGGAAAATATTATTTACAGCGTTTTAAAATATATCTGCATTATTATTACTTTTAATTATAGACTAATAGAAATTCTTTTAAAAAAGCACTGTACTGTGTTGTTATAAATGACATATGTATTCTATAATATAAATTAGAGATAGAAATATTAAAAGATTATAAAATTTGTCTTGAAATTTAAGAATTTTTGGATCTGATTTGAGATATTGGGTGCTGTAGTTCATATCCAACTAGATTACAGACATGGCTCAGGTGCTGAGGTTCTCTTTATTTTATGATACGTTTGCTTGAGTTTAAAAAAGAATAAGCGACATCAGAATTGATTGTACCAAACAAGTGTGAGATTTCTCTGATTCTCCAATAACGCTAAAGTTTTACTTCCTATAGAATTCTGAGAATGACGATTATTCAACACAACAGAACTTTTTTTAAAAAAAATATTGTGAGTTTACTTTCTTGGGTCTTATGTAGAAGTACAATTAGGAATTGTTTTCTTATTCTCCTTATGTAAAAACTTAACTGACTGTTTTGTTTCCTAGTACTTGCAAGATATGGTAAAATTTCTCATAGAATCAGATACATTTCTAGATTTTTGCATCCTGAGTTTATTCCTATGCCAGTTTCACATAATTTTAATGATTATCGCTTTATAACATGTTTTAATATTTAAGGTGTTAGTTCTCTTCTCAACTCATTACTTTCCTTGTTCAGCATTTTCTTACTCAGTTGTTATTCAAATGAACACTATAATCAGCTAGTAAAACTTGAGGCAAAGAAGAAAACACCTTGAAAATGTTTGATATAATTTTAGATTCCCCTGACTTGACACAGGGATAATGATTATCTTCATGATGATAAATAAGCTCTCTTATACAGAACCCAACTTTTCATTTATTTAATAACTTTTTTATCTTTGTAAGTGTTGTGTGGTTTTCCTCATGTAGATTTAAAAATTTGTTATTAAGTTTATTATATAATATTTTGTTTGTTTGTCTTTTTTTTAACCCTGTTGACTTTCCTTCTTAGATACTCAATATCCTATGCAAGGTCTTCTCTCCCATTATATTTCCTACTACCTTTGTGTTTCAACACAGAGAGACTCTTGTTTGCATGTTAACTTTATGGCTTTCTATGATGCAAAATTATTTTATATGTTTGTGATGTCCCAGGGTTGATTGGAGACTGATTATAGTACATAATATTTGTGAAACTATGGCAAGTTATTTTGAGTGTCCGTTTGAGTTACACCACAGATTTCCATAGATTGAGTCTATAAGCAACAAAAATTTGTCACAATTTTGGAGGATCGAAGTCTAAGAAGTGAACAAACTAACTCTCTCTGGTGTTTTCTTTTGTAAGGGTGCATTTCTCAACTTCATTAACACTGAGAGTGTGTTTTCTTTATTTGCCAAGTGTGTGTTATAAAAAAAACTTTTGAAATATTGTGGGTAAATAAGATTATATGGTAAAGTACCTAATATTTTACCTGACACATAGTAGGCATTCAGTCACTTCCAGTAACAATTACTGAAATGTTATATAGCTTATTAAGATTATTATTATTATTATTCAAGTCAGGCATGTGGCAATGAGAGGACAACCTCCAATTCCTCAGGTACCATACACCTTTTATTTTTTGATATAGTCTTTCCTTAGTCTAGAACTCACCAAGTAGGTTTGGCTGTCTGGCCAGTGAGTCCTAGCACTCCACCTGTCTTGGCTTCACTAGTACTGGTATTCCAAGTATACACATCACCAGCCACCATACTTGTCCTTTTTTATTCTGTTGTTATTCATTAAAACGAAAACAATAAATTCATGTTCTTATGCTTACAAGACTCTCCAGATCCTCAATATATTTCTTAAAATATGGCTAATATGTTACTGAATTATTAGTTTTTTCAATCAAGAACAGAATGGATAAAACAAAAAGTAAAGTTCTTAAAGAACACTTGTGATTTAAAGATTCAGTATTTACATTTTCATTATTTCTGCTTTAATTTTAACCATAGCATGCAATAGTCCATACCTCTCTGAAATGAAAGGGTAAGTTGAAGAAATTTTTGATCACCTTCAGTGTCTACTCAAGGCAGTTTCTACAGGACATTGATTAATCAGTTATCAACTATACAAATACAGGTGATCATTGGGCAAATTTACTAATATTTTTGGTAACCTTTAAATGAGTATCTGAGAGTTAAATATCAAACACATATGAATTCATAATGGTATCCATGCAAGAAGAATAGTTTTTTTCTAGAGTATTATCTAAGACTTTTTGATTAGCTTAATGAAAAATCTACAGTTGGTACTTCAATATCCCAGTGTCTTTTAAGCTTCTACTCTAATTTGCTAAAATGGATATTGTCTTACACACACATTGTTTAAGTTAATTAAATAGAGATATAATCTATTGTTTAAAAAATACCAACTTCCAAGGTTCATATTATTCCCATTTCTTGGTTGTGTCAAGGGTTGAGTATGATAATTCTTTATTAGTTGTTATTTTTTTATTCACATTATTTTATTATTAGCATTTTCACCTCTTCATTGGCAATGTTCACACATATTTTCACTTACATATATTCATGCTAGTAGTGTTGTTCTATGCTTAGAATAAATGAAATATCATTTGTGTGTGTGGTGCTATGTATATGGTACATGCATCTATGTTTGCAGACGTGTGTATACATGTATGTGCATGTACAAAGTCCCAGTTCAATATTAGGTATGTTTCCTCATTTGCTCACCGTTGTTTTTATTCTTTGAGATAGGGTTTCTCACCACACCTGAAACTCGTATGTTCAGCTGCTTGGACAATGAACTCGAAGGATCCTCTTGTCTCTGTGTTCCTTCTGGTCAAGGCTGGGATTATGGGCTCATGACATCCTGACATGTTTATTTTTTTAACATGACTTTGGGGACTTGAACTCAGGTCTTTTTGCCTGCATGGCAAGCTTATAGCTCCCTGAGTCATCTCCCTAGACCAGAGACATTTTAGTTATTCACCAGATATACACGTAAAGTGAAAGATAAAAATTTACTAATATTGAAAAAAGGTAAAGGTAAAGTCTAATTACATCAGTGTCTATGAAATTTCTATCTGCTTTGAGGCAAAACTTCTGAGAAGCTGTGGGGATGAAAAATAATTCCTTCAAAGAATTGTGGGCCCATTTTGCCAGACTTCTGGCTTAGCACTGAGTAAAAGCATTCCCTACAGCTTCATTTTGCTCTTTTATTCATTCATTCATGTCAGAAACAACTTAGAGAATCTGTGAGGCACAAAGTATTTTTATGGGTTGGAGTCCTTTATGAACAGCAAGAATATATAGATGAATTGTCTCATAAAGTCCCACAGATAATTCAGGCAGGAAAATAATATATTATGTTCATAGAGTTTGGAGCAAGGTATTAACCCCCGCTCTGAAGTTTATTGATTGTATGACTGTATGCAAGTTAATTAGATTGGTTGTGTTACATTTTCCTTCTCTAAAAAGTGAGGTTCAAACTAGTTCCTGTTTTCTAAGGTTGTTGTGAGGACCAGTGATTATCACAGCAAACAATTCAGAGGAGCAGCATCTTGAGCTCTCTGCAAGATCCAATGTCAGTCGTTCAGAGTGAATACCCAGAAAGTGAGATGCTGCATCACCTGATAATTCTATTGTTAAGTTTGTTAATTTGCAGACCCTATTTTAAACCTCCAATAACAGTATGCAGGAAAGCCAGCTTGCTTCCCTGTTTCCTTACCTACACTTGGCTTTATTTAGTTTTGTTAATAACCATTATAGTTTGATTTATCTTGATGAGGACAGGTAGCATTGAATATTTTTAATACTTTTTATTTTTAAGATTTAATATAATTATATTATTTCCCCCTTTCCTTTACTCCCTCCAAACCCTCTCATATACCCCAGTGATATTCTCAAGGTCTTAGGTTTTATGACTTAATCAATCACCAAGGTTATTCCTCTTATTACTAGTGTATTGAAGGTAATTTACAACAAGTAAACTTTTGAGTAACTTATTCATAACCTAACACATGTTACATAGTTTCAGTCCATTTATAAAAATTGTATTATTGGTATTTAGATTGTCTTTTGTTCTTGTTATTATGCTAATAAAAGTTTAGATATTAATCTTTTATCAGGCATCTGAGTTACAAATATTTTCTCCTAGTCCACAGATTGTCTTTTTACCCTGTTGTTTGTTTCCTTGGCTGTGTAGAGATTTTATTTTAATCAGGTCTACTTATTTGCTGTGTAAAGATTTTTATGTAGATCTTAAGGCATTTTTTCTCCATTTCTTTGCTTCTAGTGTTATACTCATGATATCATTTCTTTGATCATAGTGATGAAGCTTTCCTTTACATTCTTCTTGGAATTTTATACTTGATGTATTAAGTTTAATTTGTAATCTATATAGCGTTTATTACTGTGTACATGTAAGGGCCTACTTTCATTCTTTATTGTGTTGTGTGAATATCCATTTTTTTCCCCCAGCACCAGGTATCTTAAGAGACTGCCAGTATATGCTTAGTTTCCTTAATCAAGATGAGTTGAATCTATATGTGATTGGTAGTAGGTTTCTGAGCACTCTATTTTGTTGCATTCACCATATGCCAGTCTTTATGCCAGCATGAAAATTGATTTCTATTGCTGTATAATATTTGAATTAAGAAGAGTGGTGCTTTCAGAGTAGTTTTTGTGGTATTGATTTGACTATCATGATACATTGGTCGGTTCATGATATAGTAATGATATATCAGTTGTAAGTTTGTAGAATTGACTCTGAAGGTCACTTTGTGCAATTTATAATGTATAATATTTAGACATTTATAAACAAGGCATATCTTTCCAGTAGATGTGTTTTTGTAGCTTTTTCTAGTCAATGTTTTTGTGTTTTCTAATATACGATCTTTCACTTTAGTTAATTACTAACCTTTTTTCTTTTTGATGCTAGCTTTGTGCTTTTGAAAATGGGAATATTTTTCATATTTCCTTTTCAGAGAGTTTATTATTAATACATAGAAATGCAACATATTTTTGCCCGTTGATTTTGTGTCCCGAAACTGCTAAATATTAGATCCAACAGCTTCTTTGTTTTCTTTCTGGAATCCTTTAAGATCTTCTCTAAATAAGATCTTGCTGTCTACAAACAGGGCAGTTTTACTTTTATTTCTAAATTAATTGTGTTTGTTTCTTTATTTTTTTTTTAACTACTCTGGCTGTTGAAGAGGAATGGTAAGAGTAGAAATTTTGGAAAAGTTTTCATTTCTCACTGGTGAAAACCGATCTTGGACTTTTCATATGTGGAATGTATTTTTTTTTTAGATACTTTTCTTCTCTTGTTTGCTGTTTATCCAAATTATTGAAATCAGGACTTTGCATGAGATATCAACACTTCTTAAGTCCATTGTAGTACTGTTGACAATAGCCACAGAATGGGACAGCCTAAATATCCAGCTGATGGATGGATCAAGAAAATGTGATACATATGTATGGTATATATTATACATATATACAGTATTTGAAAATTAGAAAATTCTCTTATCTGAGGCAACGTGGATAAAAACTGAGACTGTTACGTTAAAGTACGATAGCCAGTCACAGAAAGACAAACAGAAATTGACTGCACTTACATGAGCTATCTAAAGTAGCCAAATCACTCGAATTGACAAGCTGAGTGGTAGTTTGCTGATTGGGAGAGAGGAGGAAATGGGGACTTATTAATACATGGTTAAAGTTTAAATTATGTAAAATAAAAAGGTACTAGAGAGTTACTCTACAGCATTGTACCTGTGTAGTTATGACACTTAAAAATATCAGGCACTTAAAAATTTGCTTAAAGGATAGCATTCAAGTGGAATCTTCTTAGCAAAATAGGCTAAAATAAAATAATAGAATAAGTTCTCAATAAATGTTAGTTAAGATTAGTAATGTTAGATAAATCAGAATAAAGTTAATGCCATAATAATAGTAATAAATAACCAAGTAATACAGTATTATAAAGAATGACCATGTTGTCATTATGCTTGCAAAAATCTTTTCAAATTGAAATATTTTTTAATTCTAAGGAGAAAATAAATTATGGGTTTTGTTACAAGTTGATAATCTCCCATTGCCTTCATATACTTTTCTTTCATTATTATCCCTTTACTTTATTGTATTTATAGTTTTTTCTACTCATTAGTTTTAGGTTTTTCTGAAAAAGTAATTCCTTATTTTGGTGATGGACTTAAGGCTCAATGTTCATTTTGTATAACTGGTGATTAACTTTTCTGAGTATTTTTGAGTATTGCTTTGTAAACTCAGTTTTTTTTTTCCTTGTAATCATCGTTTTGTTGAGAGATGATAGAAGAACGACTGAGAGGCAGCAGGTGCTGGAAGTAGGGGAAAAGATCAACAGTTTTAGCTCCCCTGCAATGCCAGACATTTATCTGCAAGAGAAATGCTAGCATTTTAAGGTTTGGATATTTGTAATAAGAACTTGACTGGGTTCTGATGGGGTTAACTAGAGCTAGTGGAGTGAGGATGTGGGGAACTCATCCAATGAGTTCTTTTCACTTTGCCATGTCTTTTAAGGAATTGGTCATCTCTTAAAGTATTATCTGACCCAAAATACACAGTACAAAATGTTTGAATCACTAATAGTATCCATGGAAATATTTTTGTTATTATATATCATTTCACTTCAGTTCGTTTGTGAATTTTATGTTATTCCTCTTAGAGTTAACAATACAAGGAATATCATTTATTGAGTTGCCATTTGTGCTCATATCAAAACAGTATGATAAGTATTATCTTACTATTTTTTAGAACAACCCCCCCCACACCCTACCTGGGAGGATTCAGGGTAAATGAGATTAATCTCTGCAAGGCCACCTGTCTAGTCACAGTAGAGTTCACTTGACCAGTGAGATTACTTTAAAAAGTGATTGATTAGTCTAACATAAACTCCATTATGAGTGATTAAAGAAATCTTTCCCTTTTATTTTGTAAACAAAGATGGTGGTTTTAACCAATATGTTATCCTGTATGGCAATTAAATTTATCATCTTGTATGCCCAGTGTATCTTACAGAAATGACCAATATCTATTCCTTCATAGGGCTTTACACTCCAGAGTAACATGGAACCTCAACCTAAAAAGTAAAATAAATCAATTATAGTATCATTTCTTACCACAAATGGAGAACTCTGCAAAGTATAACCAATTAGAGATCCCCTGTCTGGTTAGTTTTAAGAATATTCATGCCTGGGTATCAGTGGAGATAGAAAAGCCCAGCTTTCCCAAGTCCTGCTTTAAGGAATCCTGGTTGCTGCCTTAGCTTCAAAAGAATACTTTCCTAAGTATTTCAAAATGTCTGGCTGACTGCTCCAGCCATTCTCTTTGGAAGTCTCTTTGTCATCCTCATGGCATATCCCTCTGGCATGCATGGCCAGCTGCAAGCTAAACCCTGTGGAATAAGAACTCTTTCATCCTTTTGTGTGATGTGTTTTGTTTTCGGAGTTTGGATGATCCTCTTCAACTGCAGCAGCAGCAGGCATTGTTAATTTCAATAGACGAACTGGATGCAAAAGAATAGTCATCATAGAGAGACAGGCTCTCAGACCTATCCCTTCATGCAATGGTGCTGTGTTAGATCACTTTCCCCTGCTGGATGAATGGCCAGAGAGAAGGGGAAGCAAAGAGTACCCAAAATTCCTTAAATATTACTGATGTTCACCTATAGTTTTCTTAATTTCCTAACCTATGATTAATTTCTCTGACTGATAGAAAGGGATTAGTGTAAACATGATAATTAAAAGTTCTATATTTATTTGTAAATGTACCCACATTTTATAACCTGAATAATCATTTCTGTTTGTTATGGTAAAGTTGAATATAAGCATTTTTGAATATTCATTCTCTCGGTCTCTTTGCTAATATCACCAAAGCCACTGCCAAGACTTACTATGTGACACTGTTGAGCATCTCAACTTCATCCTGTGTTTACAGTTGGAAGTACATTAGTTCATCCTGTACACTTTGTTTCTTTGATTTTCTAGTGGATCATTGCCTACATTGTTTTGTTCTCGATTATCAAGAAGTCTCTATTCCTGCTTGTTGGTGATACCACTATAATAAGGAAAGTAATTTAAGCTTTTTATTTCTGTCTTTGTGATTAAACCCAAGACCTCACACATGATATGCATGTGTCCTATTAATGAACTATACTCACAACCTAAAATTCAGGCTTGTATGTTTCAGTATTGTAATTTTTAAAATAACTCCCCCTTTCTCTAGTTCTATGTGCAAAATATAAAGAAGAGTTTCTTGTACTAATAATTTCTATGTACACTAGGTGATCGATAGTTTTCATCTATATTATATATTTCTAATCATGTATCTGTGAAGTAGAGACAACTTCTCTGTCTTTTTGCTTTCTTTTTCTTCTGATAAGACTGTATAACTCAAGGGGGCAGAGTGACTTACCTATATCAAATAAGTTATAACTGGCTGCACCTGAAATTTAAATTCAGATGTTTTCCCTCATATAATGTTTGGATTCCTCCTGGGAGATGGAAAGTTTCTCTCTTGGGACCTAACTTCATTTATCAATGTTTAATGTGTGAATGAATATATGCTTCCTTATATATCATGTATTTGAGGTGGAATTTTGTGGTTTCAGGTTTTAATTGGTGTAGTCTCCTAGAATTCCTAATTAAAGATAACAAGAATTGTGTCACCTTTATGTATAGAATTTTTGATGTCACTATAGAAAACTTACTACTATTAATTGTAAACATATATTTTAGAAATCACCTTTCAAATAGTAATATTACAATTGGAGGATAATAAAAATACATGCAAAGTCCTCTGAGCCAACCTTTGTCTCTGAGCAGATACTTTGGAAAAAAGATTCATTTTTATTTGTTTATTCACTGATATGTATACTCCAAGTGATTATGTTTGTTTTAAAATTTCTTTATAACAGTTGAATGTGCAATTATAATTTAATTATTCAAAGTGAAATATGAGCACAAAAATAAAAAGGTTGTTGATTTTATGAAATTTAAGATGAATTTTTTTAGGAAATATTTTTAAAGGTGATTCACTGCAATAAATTGTATTTTAGATAAGTGTAGACCAGGTAACTGTGAAAGACTGCCTGCAGTGTGGGTGGAGTTGTTCTATAGTGTCTGAAGAATGATCTGTGGTAACCATACTTTACATTTTGAATGCATGTCATTATTATGTGTGTAGTAAGCCAAAGTAAAAATGTAAGCAACAAGAGATAGGTAACAAAACTTCAAATTAGGCACTTAAACACCCAGCAGAGATGCACTGGAAGCCGAGGCAGCCAGGTAAAGTTCTTGATAAAATTCTTGGCATAGCAGTGTCTGGTGTGGGAGTTCCTTCTGTCTATGTGTTGCTTTTATTGTTTAATGAATAAAAAACTGCTATGAGCCTATGGCAGTAAAGAACATAAGTAGGTGGGGAAAGCTAGGCTGTATACAGAGAGAAGCCATGGAGCTGCCACCAGAGACAGACACTGGGAACTTTATCCGGTAAGCCACTGCCATGTGGCGATATACAGATTAATGGAGATGGGTTAAATTAATATGTAAGAGTTAGCCAATAAGAAGTTAGATATAATGGGATAAGCATTGTTTTAGTTAATAATAATCACAGTTTATGTGTGATTATTTTGGGTAAAGCTAGCCAGTGGCTGGGAACCAACAAGTGACCTCTCTCCAAAAAATTGGTGCCCACATGGCCAACTAAAATCCTGACTTTAAATCTCACTTAAAACATGAGAGGTCTTGAAAAGGAATTCTAGACACAAAAATGCAGAGTTTAATACAACTTTTTGCTGTTTGCTGGAAGTGTTCAGTAGCTCCTTTAAGAGAGATTTTCCTGACTGAAAAATGCCACACTGTTTTGAAATGCTAGCCTTCTGGACCACGCTGCCAGTGTGAACTCTTAATTTTTTTCTCTGGAGGTCCGGCAATGTAGCATTTAAATGGGGTTTGAGAGCAGACTGCTACAGCTTGCTTAATGACAACATAGACCTGCTGTGTGCCTTAAAATGGGCTCCAAGCATAGCTTGCACTAAACCAACCTCTGCCCCACCACTTTGGTCTGGGTGGAGCAAGCAGAAATTACCATATGTCCCCTAACAATGGTGCAGCTTAATCTTTTAAGAATCACTTAGCATTTTAAGAAGTGCTCCTAGACAGTAAAGAATTACAGATACACATTAGGAAAGAGTCAGACATAAAAGACCTCTAAATGGATCACAGTGTTGGAAAAGTGTACAAAGACTTGGGAGAGAGAAGAAAAAGAGTATAGAGAGCTGGAAAAGAAGTAAATAGTTTTAAGAAAATAACGTCTTTAAAAGGAATAAAGAAAAATAAGAGGGAAAATTCACAGTGAGTCTGGATTATTTATATAATTGTGTTTTCTCTGAATTTTTTTTAGCTGTAAAGGAGCTAAGTACAGAAACATCTCATTGTATGAGCTGTTAAGCTAAATCAGCATGTACATTATACAGGCATCTTGACTTCAGAATTTGGGTCTAAGTATGTATTGCTTTGGAAATGAGGTTCTTCTTTTGTTTCCACAGAGGATGAGAACCTGTGGATTTATTCAAGGCTAATATGGTTTGATGGGCTAATACCCCATGAAAGGTTGCCTTGAACACCCCTCAATAAATTAATTTGTCCAGTAAACAGCAGAAAGCAGTTTGGAGAAAAACTGTGGCCATATTTCCAAATATTGTTTATAAATGTTTGTTTACATTTAAAGGGGGATATGCTATAGAGATTTGTATTGGTATGGATCTTGGTTTATTGCTAAAAATTTAAGGTCAGTTTTGTTATATTATTTAAATGTATTTCTGATCTTGATTAAGGTATTGTGTTTGTGTAATTCATTTAAAAATATAATGTATAATTAAGAAATATAGGTTAATAGATAGTCATCTATAATAGTTTAGCTTGTTGTCATGTTAAGTTTTCTAGATATTTAGAGATATATTTCAGTTAGGTAGGTATTCTTCAAATATTTCAGAGAGCTTTAGAATATGGCATTTAAAATGTTTAAAAACTTCAGACTTTTTATAACAATGAGACACATATGCTCCTGGCAGCAGCAAGCTATGTTAAGCAGAAAATGGGCATCAAAAAGTCTTCTTATGGAGTTGGTTAGCCATTTTGGCAAGAAGCTGCTCTTGTTTGGACTGCTTAATGACCTGGACATACAGGACCTGCAGAGAAATGACTGCTGAACTTGCCTAACGGTGAGATGATCCTTCAGGGTTTCTGCTTCATGAAAGAGTCTGTGAGATATTCTGCAGGATACAGAAGAAAGTGACTGACAAACTGCCAATTTAAGTGAAACTGTCTTTGAAATTTCCTGCTTCATGAAAAAGTCTACTAGATACTATGAGCCTGTAGACTGAAGATGGATGCTCCAATGTTACAGAAGAAGGGTGACTGTCCAGGCAGTGAGATGTCTCTGTCATTTCTAGAGTCTTGGAAGTTGCTTACAATGCATTTTCTGTTTACTTAGGTAATATCATATCCTTCTGGAGTCTTTGATGGAATTGAAAAATTTATAATTATTTAGTTTTCATAAGTTATGATAAAATATAAAGTAGATATAAATATTGCAACTATTTCTTGCTTGATAACTGTTTTGTTATATATAATTTTACTATGTTAAAGTCAAAGTCTTCCTTTTTGATTAAACAGAAAAGGGGAAGTGGTGTGGGAGGTCCTTCTGTCTATGTGTTGCTTTTATTGGTTAATGAATAAAGAACTGCTTTGAGCCTATGGCAGGGAAGAACAGAACTAGGTGGGGAAAGCTAGGGTATATGCTGGGAGAAATAGGGCAGAGTCAGAGAGAAACCTTGGAGCTGCAGCGGGAGACAGACACTGGAAACTTTACCTGGTAAGCCACAGCCACACACAGATTAATGGAGATGGGTTACATTAATATGCAAGAATTAGCCAATAAGAGCTAATGGGCCAAGCAGTGTTATAATTAATACAGTTTCTGTGTGATTATTTTGGGTCTAACCTAGCCAGGCAGCTGGGAACTAACAAGCTGCTTCCCTCCAACAAGTGTTGCCTTGTGTGAGGCTTCCACTGAAAATAACAAACAGCAACAGCTAATAGATAATGTCAAGTCCTTTGCTCACAACATCCAGCAGAAACTAGCTGAGTAAGTTTAGGCAGTCAACTGGATTTCCTTTCTTTCCATGTATAAGCTTCCCTTGCAGCTTCTCCTTCTCACTTTGGTGCTTTTAATGATGGAATTAACAATAGTGACGTCTGTCTAAAGTGGCTTACCTTCTAGCTGTTCAAGGACACAGTTTTTCATTTGGCCTGTTTTGTTCTTTTCTTGTCACGGGGTGCAAGCCAGTCCCCTGACAGTGGTTTTGGAGGGCACTTTGAGAGAAATATGCTTGGTTCTGAAGTTGGCTATATGGGAATTATTCAATTCCATTTCCTGAATCAGCTTCTTAACTCCGTTCAAGGAACACATGGCAGTTCCAGGGCAGCTGCAGATTACAAAGATGAATGTAAGAAATTGTATTGATATTCCATTTACCTTGCTTTTCAGGTTTCTTTAAGCTTGTACTGACATAAAATAAACCCAAACTGGACATCTCTATGACTTTATTGTAGTATAATTTAAGTAGGAAGAATAATTTAAAACTCTATAGAACACCAAAACTTAGTGATATACATTTGTCTTATTACAAGGTTGATAAGTGGTCATAAAATTTTGTATTTTAATTTTATATAAAATGAAAATATTAACATTATTTTTGGACTACTTGTATTGTAGTGGTCCTGGGTATATAGGAATAAAAAAAATTTACCTAGTTTGGTTGTTTGAATTAAAATGGCCCTCATAAGCCCCTTGGGAGGAGCACTTTTAGGAGGTGTAGCCTAGTTACAATAGGTGTGACTTTGTTGGAGAAAGTCTATCACTAGGAGTAGGCTTTGAAGTCTCAGATGCTCAAGTCAGGCCCAGTGTCTCACCCTGTTCCTGTTATCTGCTGATCCGGAAGTAGAACTAAAAGCTTCTTCATCAGCACCATGTCTGCCTGCATGCTACCTAATAATATTTTATTAATACACCTAATATGAGTTTTGTTTTTAGTATGTGAGAATTAATGAGATCTAAAGCATCCAGAATAATACCTGACCCTTAGAAAAGTTAGTTGTCATCAGTCATCTTTATCATCTGTTACTGACACCATCTACTTTAATATATACTTTGATGTTACAGACATAGTATTCTTTTTCATTGATTCCTGTTATTGAACCACTTCAGCAACAAGACACAACTAGTTCTGCTTGGGTTATCAGTGAAGCTTAACTGTTTTCTATAACCCATCTTATCCCCTCTCTGTTCAGTAGCCATGTACTCAGTCTACCTATTTGTTAAGTCTGATATTTTATGGAAGACTCCTTCCTTTTTCATATGAAATTTCTTTGCCCAACATGATATGCAGAACTCCTTACTAAAACTGTTATAATGTGAAATATTATAGCCATAAATGAATAATATCACAAAATTTTAGTTTTCATGCTTAATATTTTTGTAATTATATTACTATATTTCTTTTGATTTCTTTTGTTTGGGAAGAAAAGAACAGAAAATATAATTGCTGTCGATATAATTGTTGATAGAGAAAATCCAGGATTAGTAGAAACTCAACAGAGTTTTTGAAAAGATGTATTTATGTGCATGAGTGTTTTATTTGTATGTATGTATATTTATTGCACATGTGTATTGTATTATCTGAGGCCAGAAGATTGTGCCAGGTCCCCTGGAACTGAAGTTACTGATGTCTGTAAGAAATCACATGGGTGCTGGGCACTGCCAAAACATCTTTAGCACCCCTATAGAGTTTTAGTTAAATTTTTGGCTGATTCTTAGTTCAATAAAATGATTAATTATAACCATAGGAGAGCAAAGTGAAGAAATATAAAGAAAGGCCTTGAAGTATTTTATATGTGACATACTAAGATGGCAGATATGAGGTGGGATTCACTAATGATTTTTAATTAAGAAAATACTTTTGTTATTTCTATTGAGACATATTTCATCAATTGATTATGGAAGATGGATAAAAAGAGATGAGACTGGAATCTATGAGTAAGAAGACAGAAATTACCAGGTTTAAACATGATGAGAACTTGAACTAAAGTCATGACTTCTAGGACTTTAAAACCTTGTTGAAAGGTAGAGTGGATAAGATTGGGCACTACTGGTTGGAAGAGCAGGAATGGGATGCTACACAGGAAAGCAAAAGCTTAAGATGGTTTATCAGAGTGTTACTTAAGTTACCGAAGTGGTGTTATTTATAGAGAAAAAGACCATTTTAAAATAAGTTATAGGCCAGCCATAGGTCATAGAGTAGGGATCTGTTGTATATGTGTGTAATGTGTATAATTTAGCTGTATTTCAAATATAAATTTACTTTGAGAAAACATCATTTGACCCAGGGATTTATGAGACAGAAGCTTAGGGTGTGTGCCATGCTAAAACAGTTGACTTGAGTTTCCTGGGAGAGTGTGGATTAGGAATTTTTGTTAAAAGAAGATGGTCAAAATCAGATATTTATTCTTGGTGTCATTTTTTTCCCCAGATTTTTAGTGAAAGATTTCTCCTGTTTTGTTTTCTAAAAATTATGATGGTGAATATAAACATTTTATTTAAGCTTAGCCTGCGAATCTTGAGCAAGTAGTTACTTTAAGGGCTTATTTTGATGAGGTTCAGTATAATGCAGCAAAATAAAATTCCAAGTATACAAGTTGATATTTAAATAACTTTGCACAGATCACACATCCTGAGGATTTTCATTTTCTCAATTCTAAAATATGCACATCTGAGCTTGAGAGGTGACTTAGCTGTTAAAAGCTACAACTACAACCACAAATATCAAATATTCACATCAGATAATTTCAGAAGATTTTTTTTACAGTAAAAGTTTTGATTTAACACCTTATCAATAGCTTAATTATATCTGTTGAATTAACTTTTTCAGAAATATTTGCAGAAGTTTTCCAGGTAAACTTAGTGATTAAGAAATTATTTCCCTGTATTCCTTCATAGTATAGGACTAGCATCTAAATAATAAAAGAAAACTGTCATCAAAAGAAAGTGAAAACAACATATGAAAGATATAGAAGATTTAGGAAAATATAAAAGAAATTACTACAGTGAGAAAGCCGAATGACTGGAGGGTAGTGTATCAGTTAGAAGCAAGCCAGTTCCCATTCTAGAACTGAAGAATTGGAAGCACTATGTCTCATGAGTAGCAGGAGCTGAAAAATTGTAATTAATAATAGAACATGGCAATTCCATGAAGCATAATAGGATAATATAGGAAAGGATAATCAATGAATGAGCATTTAAAATATACATAAAGAATAGTTGACTTTTTTGAAAATGGAGTTTAGTAAGTAGTAGAATATAGAGAAGAAAAGATGAAGTCAGAAAAATAATCCATCAAGCTGAAAATCTGACTAAGATTTCTATACAACAGAGCCGAGAGAGTGGTAGCAAATCACCAGAAAATAACATGATGGAAGTTTTTGATAAGAAAATATGTGATTTCTACTTTAAAAGTGTCTACTGAATATCCATAAAATATGAAGTAAATAACCACAGATGTATATCACAGGAAATTTTAGAATATCATTAATGAGTAGATAGCAGAAGCTTGTAGAGAAAATGATAAAATTGTACATCATCTTAAAAATCAGAATGTTATCTGACATCTGAATGAGACCATTCAAAGCTCAAAATCATGCCTTTAAAATTCTGACAAAATTACGTTTAACATGTAACTGTATGCCCAGTCAATCTTCTCATCAAAGCTAAGGGTAAAAAGATATTTTAGGTTCATGATCTACCATATGTACCTCCTTTTGTTTCTAAGAAATAATTTCAGGATATGCTATATTCAGCAAGGGATAAATGAGGAGAAAAGAATAATATAGGAACTTAAAAAATGAGATAAAATGGTAAAGTGAGGTTTTTGAATTCTTAGCTGTAAGTTACTTTTAAAAATATGGTATTTATTTGAATTGGAAGATGGAAAACTCCAAGAAAGTTTGTCCTCATAAGATAGATTGGAATAGAATTCTTCATGCTTAAGAATATGAAATATTAAAAGATGTTTATGTAGATCTTGGGAATGGGGGTCAAGTTACAGTATTAACTGTGGGAAAGAGGAATTGATACTCAGGTAGAAAAGCTTCCAAAATGGACTGCTGTTGTAAGAGGAAACTTGTTTGTTTCCCGGCCGCCCAGACTTGTGAAATAACCACACAGAAACTGTATTAATTAAATCACTGTGTAGCTAAATACTTAAGTGTATTGCTAGCTAACTCTTACATCTAGAATTAACCCATCTCCCTTATTTTATATTTTACCACGAGGCTTGTGGCCTACCAGCAAGGTTTCAGCATGTCTGTCTCTGGCAGTGGCTCCATGGCTTCTCTCTCATTCCGCCTTCCTTCTCCTAGCATTCAGTTTAGTTTTCCCCACCTAACTCTATTCTTTTTCCCTATTACATACCAAGAAGTTTCTTTATTAACCAATGGTATTCACAGCATACAAAAGGGAATCCCACATCAGACTACTTGACTAAATATTGAGAAAGAATGAAAGGAAGACAGTTATTCATTTTCCTTGATAGGACATTGATATTTATATTATGTTGAAAATTTATACATCTAGATAGTATGCAGTATAAACATGATTGTAAGAGTCAGAGGGTTAGGGACTTTGTTGTAAGATTGTCTCCTAGCAACACCAACAATCTTAGCTGTAAAACGTCACAAACATGACGACTCAAATATGAGTTGAATGACAAGGACACCAACAAACATACCAGGCTGCATGAGGGAAAGCCTATAAAGCCTCAAATTCAAACAACTCTAGGTAACTGTGAGGCTGGGAGCAGAAGAGGTGATCCTCCGCAGGGAAGATCACACCAGTTGGTTGTCCAGTGCCAAATGGTCAGCTATGAAAACATTTATGACCATACAAATACATGCATGCATGCAATAACAATTAGCGAGAAAAGAATCAGATTTGAGGAGAGTGGGAGGGTTATATGGAAAAGTTTAGAGATAGGAAAGGAAAGGAAGAAATATTGTAATTAAAATACAATCTCATTGATAACAGCAACAAAAAGATAAAACACTACAATGATTTTGACACATTCTGAAAAGTTGGGTTTTCGATACTTTTGATTGTTCATTTTTTTTTTGAAGTTTCACTTTGTAGCCACGTTGAACTGGATTTCCATGTGTAGACCAAGCTAAGCTCACACTAAGAGATCTATCTGCCTCTGCCTCATGAGTTCTGGTGTTAAGGGAGTATGCAATCATGCTAGGCTTGGAACTTTTTTGTATAAATTAAATAATAATATTAAATATTAAATAATAAGCTTTGTAAATGTTTTATTGCTTTGAAAACATCGAAGGAAGGAAAAAATTGAAAATTTAAGCAAAATAGGGCCAGGAGGTGAGTGAGAGGGCATGGGAGGAGAAAAGAGAAGGGGAATAATGTAACTGCATTATAATTTCAAGGAAATAAAACTATTAAGAGTGCCTCATCTTAAAAAAAGTATTTACATTCTTCTTCCTCATTATTATTATTATTATTATTATTAATCTTTCGCAGGTTGGGAGAGGGTGCCCATGACTGTGAAAGTCAGAGGATAGCTGTTGCAAGTCAATTTTCTTTTTCATCATGTGGGTCTGGAGATTTGAACTTAGGTAGTTAAGCTTGGACTCAAACATGTTTACTCACTCAGCCATCTTCTGCCATTCATTCAACTTAAGATTCGTGCCTGCTGAGTATTGACAATTTGTGCCCTTTATATATTACATGTTAAAATCATAATCTCCAGTGTGGTATTTGGGCAACGGGCCTTTTGGTGGTGGTTAGGTCATGAATATGGGATTCTTGTGTTGGGTTGAGTACTCCTTTTGTCTTGCATTCTCTATCACTTGAGGAAACAGCAAGAAAATGAGCATATGCAAACCAAGAAAAGGCAGCCAGGACAACCCGACTGTGCTGGTGTTCTAATAGTAGTCTCTCAGCTTCGGAACTCTGAGAAATGAATTGCTGCTTTCCACCCAGCCAGATCGAAGACTAAATCAATGAAGCATGTGTGAGTGTGTGTATATTTATCTGGAGCAATAGATTTATTTGCTGGCATTGCTGAAATGTTGGCATTCTGTTATTGCGAGTAATATTTGTTAGAGGTTCCTCTTACGCAGGTGAGGTATATAGCCTTAAGTGAAATCCCATATAGAGGAATCTAAGAATTGTTGCTACTATTTTCAGACATTAAGCTGTGTTCTAAACAAAGTTATTAACTCATGAATGTACAAGGTGAAATATAAAAGACATAATCCTTAATCTTATTTGATAGATCAGTGCATTTATTAAATGAACAGCTTCCTCACATTCTGATTAGTATTTAAATTATTAATACCTTTTTTTTACACATCAACACTCACATGTTTAATGCAAAATTTATCATGGAATACTTTGATCTGTTCACTGGATCATTGCCTATTCATCTATGGAACTGTAAGGCACTTTTGTTGTGGCTTACAAAATGTGGAGTTAAGCGATTCTGTGCATGCAGTTAAGAATTTAGATTATCCTTCAGTAATCAGAAGCATGCTTTGCCAAAAATCCAGTATGAGTGTGCTCAAACTATCAAGTGCCTTTTGAAGATTTTATATAAGAACTCCACAATAAAATCTCAACAAACAAACAAACAAACAAAAAGCCCATAGCAGGTTTGATAGACAAAAGTGTTTAACAGACATCTTCAAGCCTTCTTGAGAATTTTTAGAACTTTCGAGAGGGAGAGGCAGAGAACAAGGTTTAAAAGGAGGGAGTAGAGCCTTTTCCTTTTCTTTCTTTTAAACCAAGGACACTTGGTATTGAGAGGAAAAGGGGAAGAGGAGAAATGAAGACAGGATAAGATTTGTCTCAAAGATTTATTTTGTAATTGATTGCAGCTTATAAAGGTTTTCATTGATGAAGAAGAGTAGGGAGAATTGTAAGTTTCAATGCCGAAGCTTTGAAGAGTTGCCCTGTTGTTGCAGCTGCTTGGGGAGGCTCACTCAAACATCAATGGTGCATTGTGGCAGTTCGTTTTGCTTCCCTGTTTCTGATGGACATTCTCCAGGCAATGAAGGGCGAAAGGGCTGGCAATGCTAGTAACCAGCATAATAGAAGTCGTTGGACCAGTTTTGAGTATGTGTATAAATAAACAGAACACTTGATGATAGATTATCTATAGCCAGTCTGCACTGGTGTTCAGAAAAAACTTTCTGGCAAATTAGTTCAGGCAGGCATGTTATTCTATCTTCTTGTAGTATGGAAGGTATATTATTTAGTGTTTGCCTAGTGGTCAACAGAAAGAAACAATGGAGGTAGCTTAAAGAAAAAAATTGACTATATTTAGGACCTCCAAAATATTTCCCTTATAAAATAAAAATTACAATATTAATTTCTTCTCTTCATAGCCTCATTTTTAAAAGGATAACCATATAGAAGATAAGTTATATTAAAAGATTCCATTGTTTTCTGATTCCTTAAATCAATTTTTGCAAAATTTTAATTTATGATTTGATTTGTCCTTTTATTAACATGAACTTTCAAATCAAATTTGAAAATTCATCTGCTGCTTGATAGGTAGAGCAGTTACCCAGGATTTTTGCATGTCCTAAGGAGGTAATATAGAGAAGACAAAAATGACACTGTTTCTGTCTTTCTCTGTGGATAATATGCAAGTAAGAATAGAAAAAAAGGGTGGGGCTGTGCAGTTTTGCAAATTAAAATAAAAATCCACTGTGTTTGGCAGTTCTTTCAAGGATAATGCTAACAGTTTTTGACTGCACATTTATATACTGTATGTGTTTTTAAAGCATTGCCTCTATATATTTTTACTTGATCTTTGATGATCCTGAAAACAAGGAAGATTTTTTTTTCAACTTATAATTGAGGAAATAGACCTAGAAGAGCCAACAATTAGTTTTGAGCCATAGATGAAGGAAATCACTTTCTTATTTGATCATTATCTATTCCCCAAGAAAATGTTATTACCTCCATTTTTACATGTTTCAGCTGTAACTAAATATTTAAAATACTGCCCTCTTCCACCAGTGCTGATGGAATCCAGAACTAAGAACTGTTGCTCCAAAGCCTTTTCCTTCTTTCTTTTTCTTTTCTTTTTTTTTACTGAATGTTATAATTTTGAAATATGGAGAGTTGAAAAGTATAACATGATTCATACAGACCAAATGTGTAAATTCTTTAAGATAAAGAATTCTGCAACTTGCAAGTTAAACTTCATCTCCTATAATATTCTGAACTGAGGTAATGAATGTGTAATTGGCACCATGTAGAAACCAAGACACATAATTATTTCACCAAGGTCAAGTCATGTCATGCTTCTAATACTGTTGTTCATTTTCTGACAAAATTATCTAGATTATTAGATAATAAAATATTGTAAATATGTGCTATATAAGGATTTGGCCAAATAATGATAATGTATTTAGATAGATTTATGATTTATTTAAATAATTTCACATAAGTAATTTTTAAATTTTATTTTCTGAGTCACATATCTAATTAATGTCTCACCAAATACAATGGTATTCATATCCACTGTGAGATGTTCTTTTACCTTTTTTGAGATTATAATATAATTACTATGCTTATTCCTTCCCCTTTTTTCTTCTCCCAAACCTTCCCATATGTCTCTCCCCACTCTCCTTAGGCAACCGAGAAAAGCCAATTTCAGAGAGGTAAAACTTGCCAGGGTAGAAAACGCCAGTTGGTTGTCCATTGCCATTGATCAGCTCTGAAAACACACACATAAGTAACATTATACTGATTAAGCAAGTTTATTGTTTAGGAATGTGTGTGTGTGTGTGTGTGTGTGTGTGTGTGTGTGTGTGTATGTGTGCATGCATGTGAATAACAGTGCACAAGAGGGGCCATGTATTTAGAGTTCTTTTAGAAGAGAATGAAGGATCAGAATTTTCCTTGATTACTGTCAGTTGGTAAAGAAGCAAGAAAAAGATTTGAATATTAAGTGGCAAATATTAAACATACTCTCATCTTGGATCTAGAGGAAACTTACCATTTGCAGAGATGACATCTTAATTGAATCTTGATTAATAAACAGGATCTTCTTAGAGAAAAAGAGGAAGGATCACAAGTAGTAATATTAGCTCACATCCACTGAGTATTGTCCTTGTTACTTTTCATGTCTCTGTGACTGAAATACCTACAATGAATACTGAAGGGCAAAAGGTTTGTTTTGACTCACAGCCTTGGACTGATCAGTCCATGGTTAATTGGCCCCATGTATTTGGACAGAACATCAAGGCAGTGGGAATGCATGCCAGTAAAGAAATAGGAAGTGACTAGGGACCAGAATAACCATTACATTCATGTCCCCAATCCTTCCTTCCTTCAACTAAATCTGCCTCTTGATGTTTCCACTACTTTCCAAAAGACCACCATCAGATGAAGTCTAAGACACATAGGCCAGTGGGGGATGTTTAGGGGTCAAATCATAACATTTTACCCAAGGCCTCAAATGTTTATGGCCATCTCAAAATGAAAATTATGTTTAGTTCACCTCTACAGGTCCTCTTAACATTACACTATCCAAATATCCAAGTCTGTTTTGAGACTTTAGGTGGACTCTTAGATACAAACTTTATCAAAATACAAAATAAGTTCTACTCTTCCAATGAATATGGCATAGCAAACATTGTTGTTCTTAAAGAGAGGAAAGGGGCACAGTAAACATTGAGGCTCTGAAGAAGAAGATTGGACATGGAAACACACACAGGATCAAAGTAAATGCAAACCAAGAAAAGCATGAAATTCTATATGGGTTTTCAGTTTGCATAATATATGTATTCTCTCCATAGTCAAATTCATTTGTTGCTTGCAACCTTTCTCATCAGGTATTTCACAATTCTTTCTGACATCTCTACCACTTGGGGTTCCCATTGCAGCTTAGGTGTACACTTTTACTTTACATTTTCCTCTCAGGGTTTGCCTACACAGATGTTGACCCTGCCAATATTCCTCCAAGGTCTTCCTCTGAAATCTTGGCAGAAATCTCCGTGGCTCCATAACTCTTGTATTGTGAATGTCTGCAAAAGTAACATCACATGGATAATTCCAAGGTTTTCCATCAGTTTAAAAAGTAGTCAGACCCCTCTAATACATGTCCGAAGGAGGGAAGTCTGATGAAACAACATCCTAGGCAGTCCTGTGCTGCTGAGAAACCTTGATGGTACCTCATAAAGACCACTCCATTTTAATAAAACCCAACAAGTACTAAGGGCAGTGTATCTAGGCTTGTCCTATCAGATTTTTGAATGGAGATCCACAAGGACCAACCTAGTCTGCAAATTATTAAACAGACTGACAAAAAGTACCTTGTCATTACCTAAAGTAACTCATCAAAATTTCAAACACAAGAACAGAAAGTTTATACTTCAGGTACTGATACCAAACTAAAATTTATAATGCATTAAAAGCTGAAATATATAACTTTTAAACAGAAGCAAATCCACCAATAAAAGTAGGCCTAGAAAGTAAGATAATGTAATCGGAATAGAAACATTTTGTAACAGCTTTTATAATATTCCAAAAGATTTAAAGGAAAACATGACTATAGTGAAGAGAAATGAGTGATATAAAATAGAACCAACTGGATTTTTTATAGCTGAAGATATAATTGAAGTAAATTGTATTTTATTATGAGACTATGACATTGGATGCTTAGAAAAGATCGGTAATTATGAAGACACAGGAACAGAAAATGTCCACTCTCAAACACTGAAAAACGAGATTCAAAAAAAACACACAGGATATGCAAAGTCTCAGAGGTTTCTGCAATACCATGAAGCAGTTTATAACACCTAAAAATGAATACACAGAAAAGGTGAAAGAATATTTAAACAGTGGATTCTAGCCATAATTAAAGGTCTTTGAGCCTATAATTCGTGATCCTAGAGAAGCTAAATAAGAAGGTGAACCTGAAGAAAATCATATAGTTATCCTCCTGCATATTGGAAGTAGACAAGATTGCCAGGCAAACTTGGGTGCACGGTAGGGCGGGGGTGGGGGGTGGAAGTAAGGGGAGATGGTTAGAGAGAAGGGAGAAGGGGAGGATGGGGGATAGCTTGGGGGAATGGGATGGGGGGAAGGAGGAAGGATGGATATGGGAGCAGGGAAGTATATATCTCAACTAAGGGAGCCATTTTAGGGTTTGCAAGAGACTTGATTCTAGAGGGGTTCCCAGGTCCAAGGAGAGGTCCCCAGATTGTTCCCTGGACAGCAGAGGAGAGGGTGCCTGAACTGGCCTTGGCCCATAACCATACTGATGAATATTTTGCATATCACCATAGAACCTTCATCTGGCGATGGATGGAGATAGAGACAGAGACCCACATTGGAGCACTGGAATTAGCTCCCTAGATCCAAATGAGAAGCAGAAGGAGGGAGAACATGAACAAGGAAGTCAGGATCAGAGGGAACCTTCATCCAACAATGGATGGAGACAGAGACAGAGACCCACATTGGATCACTGGACTGAGCCCCCAAGGTCCAAATGAGGAGCAGAAGGAGGGAAAACATGAACAAGGAAGTCAGGATCACGAGGGGTGCGTTCACGCACTGTTATAAGGGGACTGATCTAATGAGAGCTCATCAAGGCCAGCTGGACTGAGACTGAACGAGCATGTGATCAAACCGGATTCTCTGAATGTGGCTGACATGGGGGATGTCTGAGAAGTCATTGATAATTGCACTGGGACTTGTTTCGTCTGCATGTACTGGCTTTTTGGGATCCTAGTCTGTTTGGATGCTCACCTTCCTAGACCTGGAGGGAGGTGGGAGGAACTTGAACATTCCACAGGACAGGAAACCCTGACTGCTCTTAGGACTGGAGAGGGAGGAGGAGAGGGAGTGTGGGGAGTGGGAGGGTATTGGGAGGAGGGGAGGAAGTGGAAATTTTTGTAAATTAATAATAATAAAAAAATAAATAGTAAAAAATAGTTAAATAATGATGCCAACTGAATATGAAAGATCAAAAGGTCTTAATCATAGCTATTCTAAAAGCAACGGAAATCACATTAAGATAGGTTATACCGAAACTGCTGAAAACCACCAAGAAGTGGGTATAGGAGCATAGGTCTGCAATCCTGGCACTGGGTTGATGGACATAGATAGATCCTGGAGCTTGCTGGTGAGCCAGTGTAGGTGCATCAATGAGTTCCAGAGAAAGTGAGACACCGTATCTTAAAAAACAAGGTGGAGGGGAAATAGATTGTTAAGAGCAATTGCTGTTCTTGCAGAGGACCTAAATTCTGTTCTTTGCCTCCACATGACACACAGCTATCTCTAACTTTATTTCCAGGGTATCCAAACCTTTTTCTGGCCTCAGAGGGCAACAGACACTTAGGTAATACACACATATACATGCTTGTGAACTTTCATCCACTGAAAATGAAAATTAATTTTTTTAAAAGTAATTTTATTAAATTATAAAAGTTTCCATTTACGCCCCTCTTCCCAACACCCTCCCACTCCCCCCCCTCCTCCCTCTTTGTCCCTAAGGGCAGTCAGGGTTTCCTGCCCTGTGGGAAGTTCAAGTTCCTCCCCCCTCCCTCCAGGTCCAGGAAGGTGAGTATCCAAGCAGACTGGATCCCCAAAATCCAGTATATGCAGAGGAAACTAGTCCCAGTGTCATTGTCAGTGGCTTTTCAGAAAGACTCCGGGCCAGCCACATTCAGAGAATCCGGCCACACTCAGAGAATCTGGTTGGAACACGTCCTCGTTCAGTCCCAGTCCAACTGGCCTTGGTAAACTCTCATTAGATCCGTCCCCTTGTATCAGTGGGTGATAGCATCCCTCGCAGTCCCCATTTCCTTCTTCATTTTCTTCGTCCTTCTGCTCCTCATTTGGACCATGGGGGGCTCAGTCCGGTGCTCCAATGTGGGTCTCCGTCCATATCGCCATCCATCGCCAGATGAAGGATCTATGGAGATAAGTAAAATATTCATCAGTATGGTTATGGGCCAAGGCCGGTTCAGGCACCCTCTCCTCTGTCCAGAGAACAATCTGGGGGATCTCTCCTTGGACCTGGGATCCCATATGAAAATTAATTTTTAAAAAAATGAGGTGGAGAACAATTTAGGAAGCTATATGATATTCTTTTTCTGGTGCATCCCCCACATCTGTACAAACAGAGCACATCACACATACAGAGAGAGACTGAGGAGAGGGAAAAAAAAATCTCACAAGGTTATAAAGATAATAAATATTTGGCATAATTACATGGAGAAATAATTATTAAAAATATTTTGTCAGAAACCATACAGACTAGAAAAATATTGTAATGGTGTTAAAAGAAAAAAATCAAGATACAATTTTAAAACATTTCTTTTTGAAGACAAAGTCACTCACATCTGTGTCCTACAAGTGTTAAAAGAAGTATGGTGAGAGTAAGAAAAATGATACCAGATGAAATGGAAATTTTTAATTTGTAATAACAGAAACAAGTATCAGCAATGGTAAATATATAGATAAGTATATTTTTTCTTTTGAAAATTTAAAGGTACAGTCAAATGTTAGTGGCAGCATATACACACAGCTCACACACACCAAACTCTATGGTGTTTGTTATGGATTGTGTAATGACACAAGTACAGAGATTGATGAATGTTTTCTGTTTTTCTAGTATCTATAAACTTATTTGTTTAGATTGTTGATTACATCTGAAGGATATAATAAGTGTTAAACATGCAACATGATTGTGACATCTTCAGGAATAGTTGTAGTAGTAATGAAATCTATAGAAGACATTCTGGGTGATGTAGTTTTTGTTTGTTTGTTTTTAAGATTTGTGTAGATCACAGTGTCAAATCAGCCAGTTTACAACTATACAACTCATTATTCTTTGGTAATGATAGGTAACCTTAAATCTTACTCCTGTTTTGATAAATAATACATACTGTTACTTTTCACTTCAACTTTTGAATTCTTGGAGTAAAATAGAACATTGCACTTGACTCATAAGATTTGGCTTTGAATATAATTAGATAACTGCAGACCTCTGAGGTGATTCTGATAATCTCTCTGAGCCTAACTCCTTGCTTATATTACCAAGAAATTGGTTTAGAAGCTCCCAGACACACTAAGATTTTGACTTTTGAGCTTGAGTAGCAAAGTTTCAGGTATAAATTATAGTGTATGGCTTTTGGAAATTTCAGCCCTTCCTTGGTAGACAAATGAGAAAGAACTGCCATGTCCAAGCGCAGGCAGTCCCTGTGACTGGTCTCTGTGAGCAGGCAGTGCTTAGCATCCCTGCATTGTGCTCTCCCTGTCCTCCACAGCCGCTTTCCCAAATTTGCTTCTTAAAGTTGACTCATAGGATTTTTGTGCTGCATATTTGAAAAGTACTGTGTATGTGAATTCCTCACATGTTAAAATTTTAAATATTTAAATTTACTAAGCAAATATTGACCAGTGAGAGGCAATCGGTTGTTATTCTGCCTACAGAGTAAAGAAATAATTTAAACAACGTAACATGAAAGGATAATTTGGAATTATTGATAGTTTATAGGAAAATACATGGCTGTGCAGAATACGGCCAAACTAACCTCAAATTGAACCAAATGAAATTGCAACCTACACTAATACTGAAACATTCCTGTAGCTTGTTTTAATTCTTTTCCCCTTTCACTTTATATTATCATATTTTGTCTCATAGAAGTTTGATTCAGAATTTAAGAAAATAAATTGGTTTACAGGGCATTGAGATAATATAAACAGGAAAAACTCTACTCAGATTTTAATATGAAAAATTCAAAGTGTAGAATGAATAATAAAGGTTAGATAAAAATGTAGACTATCATAACATTAAGTTTATATAAGTATATGTAGTTGACACAAACTTAAATTTATTTACAACCGGTAAAAGTGAAACGCGTCTCTAGCTGTTTAGTCATGCTCTCACAGCTCCACATAATAGAGCCAGTCATGCAGAGCAACGGCAGCCAGCTACTTTCAGCCCTGTGTAGCACAATTAATAAAAACCCAGAAACAGATATTGGGGTTCAATGTGTGTTTCTTTGAGACTGAATGACTGAAGGACCAGGCGGGACAGAAACTTTCATCTATAGCCTGGTTTCTCTCTTAGGGAGTGAACATTTTTGCCATTCTGAATAGTTTCTAATATTTGATAATAGCTTAGAAACTATTCTAAGTTTCTTCAACTTCAATTCAGTTGAACTACATTCTGTGATACATAAATGAAATTAAAATGAGGCCAAATAAATCAACTTGTAACAAATAGTTATAGGGATTAAAGAACAGAAAATCTGTATTAGGTGTGTACAGAGGATACATAGTTTATAGTGTGTCAATATCTTTTGAAGAGATAGAGAAATAATTTAGAACAGTATTTCACTTGTTTGAATTTCAGTGAAAACAACATAGAATCTGTTTCATGCTTACTTGTCTGCACTAATAATGTTTAGTTCAGGGGAAATATTGGAGAAGGAACTGAAGAAACTAGTCCAAATGTGAGACCCAAGGTTGAAGTTTCAGAATTTAGCTTGACTTTAACTGTCAATTTGACTATTGAGAAAGAAAGAGAGATTTCTTGACTGCAGAGTTTTAAAAAGTAATTGAAAATGAATTAATGAATTACAGTTTTTATCGATAGGAAACAGGTTTATTTAAATACCAAGTATTTATAGTGCCATTTGATAGACATCTGAATAATTTAGTCTAAGGAAATTTTTGCTTTTTATTCTTTTAAATTTTCTCTTTAGTTGTATGTAAAAAGTTTAGTATACTTCAAATTTATACTAAAGTGCCAAATGACATAAAATCTTTGATTTTTTTGCTTTTTAAATTTTTTTATTGCTTTATAAATAATACTATTTATAATTTCCACTTCCTCCCCTCCTTCCTCTCCCTCACTCACCTGCCCCCCCAGTCCTAAGGGAGGGCAGGGTATCCTGCCCTGTGGGAAGTCAAAGGCCCTCCCCATAGGAAGGTATGCATCCAAAAGGCCAGTACATGCAGTAGAAACAAATCCCAGTGCCATTATCATTGGCTTCTCAGTCAGCCCCCATTGTCAGCTATATTTAGAGAGTCTGGTCTGATCACATGCTTGTTCAGTCCCAGTCCAGCTGGCCTTGGTGAGCTCCCATTAGATCGGGCACACTGTCTCTGTGGGTGTACCAACCCCTCGGGGTCCTGACTTTTTTGCTCATCTTCTCCCTCCTTCTGCTCTTCAACTGACCTTGGGAGCTCAGTCCAGTGCTCCGATGTGGGTCTCTGTCTCTATCTCCATCTGTCGCCAGACAAAGGTTCTATGGTGATATTCAAGATATTCATCAGTGTGACTATAGAACAAGACCAGTTCAGGCACCTCTCCTCTGCTGCCCAAGGACCTAGCTGGGGACATCCCTGTGCACACCTAGGGACTTCTCTAGAGCCAAGTCTCTTGCCAACCCTAAAATGTTTCCTTTAATTAAGATATCTTCTTCCCTGCTCCCATAGCTGCCCTTCCTCCATCTCAACTATCCCACTTCCCCAAGCTCTCCCCAGTCCTCCCCTTCTCCCTTCTCTCTCCCCCATTCCTCTACCCTCCACCCAACCCCACCCCCATGCTCCAAACTTTTGACCAGCAATCTTGTCTGCTTCCAATTTCCAGGAGGATCTATATATGTTTTTCTTTGGGTTCACCTTATTATTTAGTTTCTCTAGGATCATGAACTATCAGCTCAATGTCCTTTGTTTATGGCTAGAATCCACTAATGAGTGAGTACATACCATATTCATCTTTTTTGGGTCTGGGTTTTCTCACTCAGGATAGTGTTTTCTATTTCCATCCATTTGCATGCAAAATTCAAGATGTCATTTTTTTTTTAACCGCTGAGTAGTACTCTAATGTGTATATGTTCCACACCTTCTTTAACCATTCTTTGTTTTTTTTTGTTTGTATTTTTTTTGTTTTTTTGTTTTTTCTTTTTTAGTAAATTTTATTAAATTATAAAAGTTTCCATTTCCGCCCCTCTTCCCAACACCCTCCCACTCCCCCCACTCCCTCTCCTCCTCCCTCCCTCTTCCCCTCTGTCCCTTAGGGCAGTCAGGGTTTCCTGCCCTGTGGGAAGTTCCAGTTCCTTCCCCCTCCCTCCAGGTCCAGGAAGGTGAGTGTCCAAACAGACTGGATCCACAAAATCCAGTATATGCAGAGGAAACAGGTCCCAGTATCATAGTCAATGGCTTTTCAGAAAGACTTCGGGCCAGCCACAGTCAGAGAATCCGGCCAAATTCCGAGAATCTGGTTAGATCACCTCGTTCAGTCCCAGTCCAACTGGCCTTGGTAAACTCTCATTAGATTCGTTCCCTTGTATCAGTGGGTGATAGCATCCCTCGCAGTACTGATTTCGTTTTTCATGTTCTTCCTCCTTCTGCTCCTCATTTGGACCTCGGGGGGGCTCAGTCCGGTGCTCCAATGTGGGTCTCCAACTGTATCGCCGTCCTTCGCCAGATGAAGGATCTATGGTGATAAGCAAAATATACATCAGTATGGTTATGGGCCACGGCCGATTCAGGCACCCTCTCCTCTGTCCAGAGAACAATCTGGGGGATCTCTCCTTGGACCTGGGATCCCATATATAATCAAGTCTCCTGTAAACCCTAAAATGACTCCCTTAGTTGAAATATATTCTTCCCTGATCCCATATTCATCCTTCCTCCCTCCCCCTCCCCCATCCCAGGCCACCGAGCTTTCCCCGTTCCTCCCCTACTCCCTTCTCTCTAACCCTCTCCCCTTCCACCAACCCTCCCCCCCCCATGCACCCGAGGTTACCTGGGACTCTGTCTATTTCCTACCTCCTGGCGGATAGCTAAATAATCTTCATCAGGTTCATCTTCTTATTTAGCTTCTCTAGGATCACGAATAATAGGCTCAAAGACCTTTAATTATGGTTAGAATCCACTTATGAGTGAATACATACCGTGTTCCTCTTTTTGGGTCTGGCTTACCTCACTCAGTAAAGCGTTTTCTGTTTCCATCCATTTGCATGCAAAATTCAAGATGTCATTGTTTTTTACCGCTGAGTAAAACTCTAATGTGTATATGTTCCACACCTTTTTTAACCATTCTTCTATTGAGGGGCACCTAGGCTGTTTCCAGGTTCTGGCTATTACAAATAGTGCTGCTATGAACATAGTAGAACAAATGCTTTTGTAGTATGTTAGGGAATCTTTAGGGTATATTCCCAAGAGTGGAATTGCTGGGTCCTGAGGGAGGTTGACTCCCAGTTTCCTGAGAAACCGCCACACTGATTTCCACAGTGGCTGCACGAGTTTGCATTCCCACCAACAATGGATGAGTGTTCCTCTCACCCCACATCCTCTCCAGCATAGGCTATCATTGGTGTTTTTGACTTTAGCTATTCTGACAGGTGTAAGATGGTATCTCAAAGTGGTTTTGATTTGCATTTCCCTGATCGCTAAGGAGGTTGAGCATGACCTTAAGTGTCTTCTGGCCATTCGAAGTTCATCTGTTGTGAATTCTCTGTTAAGTTCAGTACCCCATTTTTTAATTGGGTTAATTAGAGTTTTAGTGCCTAGTTTCTTGAGTTCTTTGTATATTTTGGAGATCAGACCTTTGTCTGATGAGGGGTTGGTGAAGATCTTCTCCCAGTCAGAAGGCAGCCTTTTTGTCCTACTGACAGTGTCCTTTGCTTTACAGAAGCTTCTCAGTTTCAGTAGATCCCATTTATTCATTTTTTCTCTTATTGTCTGTGCTGCTGGGGTCCTACTTAGGAAGAGGCCTCCTGTGCCTATATCTTGTAAACTACTTCCCACTTTCTCTTCTATCAGGTTCAAAGTGGACTGATTAATGTTGATGTCTTTAATCCATTTGGACTTGATTTTTGTGCATGGCGATAGATATGGATCTACTTTCATTTTTTTACAGGTTGACATCCAGTTATGCCAGCACCATTTGTTAAAGATGCTTTCCTTCTTCCATTGTATACCTTTAGCTCCCTTGTCGAAAATTAGGTGTTCATAAGTTTGTGGGTTCATATCTGGGTCTTCTATTTGATTCCATAGGTCGACTTCTCTGTTCTTATGCCAATACCAAGCTGTTTTCAATACTGTAGCTCTATAATAGAGTTTGAAGTCAGGGATGGTAATGCCTCGAGAAGTTCTTTTATTGTATAAGATTGTTTTGGCTATCCTGGGTTTTTTGTTTTGCCATATAAACTTGATTATTGTTCTCTCAAGGTCTGTGAAGAACTTTGATGGGATTTTGATGGGGATTGCATTGAATCTATAGATTGCTTTTGGTAGAATTGCCATTTTTACTATGTTGATTCTCCCAATCCAAGAGCAGGGGAGGTCTTTCCATTTTCTGGTATCCTCCTCAATTTCTTTCTTCAAAGACTTAAAGTTTTTGTCAAATAGATCTTTCACTTCCTTGGTTAGATTAACCCCAAGATATTTTATGCTATTTGTGGCTATCATGAAAGGTGATGCTTCTCTGATTTCCCTCTCTGCTTCTTTATCCTTTGTGTATAGGAGGGCCACTGATTTTTTGGAGTTGATCTTGTATCCTGCCACGTTACTAAAGGTGTTTATCAGCTGTAGGAGTTCTTTGGTAGAGTTTTTGGGGTCACTTATGTAAACTATCATATCGTCAGCAAATAACGAAAGTTTAACTTCATCGTTTCCAATTCGAATCCTCTTGATCTCCTTATGTTGTCTTATTGCTATTGCTAGAACTTCAAGCACTATATTGAAGAGGTATGGAGAGAGTGGACAGCCTTTTCGCGTTCCTGATTTTAGTGGAAAGGCTTTGAGTTTCTCTCCATTCAGTTTGATGTTAGCTGTCGGCTTGCTGTATATTGCTTTTATTATATTTAGGTATGATCCTTGTATCCCCAGTCTCTCCAACACCTTTATCATAAATGGGTGTTGAATTTTGTCAAATGCTTTTTCAGCATCTAGTGAGATGATCATATGGTTTTTTTCTTTCAGTTTATTTATATGATGGATTACATTGATAGATTTGCGTATGTTGAACCAGCCCTGCATCTCTGGAATGAAGCCGACTTGATCATAATGGATAATTTTTCTAATGTGCTCTTGGATTCGGTTTGCCAGTATTTTATTGAGAATTTTCGCGTCGATGTTCATGAGTGAGATTGGCCTGTAATTCTCTTTCTTGGTTGTGTCTTTGTGTGGTTTTGGTATTAGGGTAACTGTAGCTTCATAAAAGGAGTTAGGCAATGACTCTTCTGTTTCTATACTGTGGAATACGTTAAGGAGTATAGGTATTAGGTCTTCCTGGAAGTTCTGGTAGAATTCTGCATTGAAACCATCTGGTCCTGGGCTTTTTTTGGTAGGGAGATTTTTGATAACAGCTTCTAATTCTTCGCGACTAACAGGTCTATTTAGATTGTTCACCTGTTCTTGGTTAAACTTTGGTATATGGTACTTATCTAAAAAAATGTCCATTTCTTTTACATTTTCCAACTTTGTGGCATATAAACTTTCATAGTAAGATCTAATGATTCTCTGAATTTCCTCTGTGTCTGTGGTTATGTCCCCCTTTTCATTTCTGATCTTATTAATTTGCATGTTCTCTCTCTGTCGTTTGATTAATTTGGATAGGGGTTTGTCAATCTTGTTGATTTTCTCCAAGAACCAGCTTTTTGATTCATTGATTCTTTGGATTGTTTTCTCTGTTTCTATTTTGTTGATTTCAGCCCTCGGTTTCATTATTTCCAGTCTTCTAGACCTCCTGGGTGAATCAGCTTCTTTTTTTTCTAGATCTTTCAAGTGTGCTGTTAAGTCTCCAATGTGTGCTTTCTCCGCTTTCTTTAATTGGGCACTTAGTGTTATGAACTTTCCTCTTAGCACTGCTTTCATTGTGTCCCATAGGTTTGAGTATGTTGTGTCTTTGTTTTCATTAAATTCAAGGAAGAGTTTAATTTCTTTCTTTATTTCTTCCTTGACCCAGGGGTGATTTAGTAGTTGACTGTTCAGTTTCCATGAGTTTGTTGGCTTCCTGGGGGGAGCATTGTTGTTCAATTCTAATTTTAGTCCATGGTGATCTGACAAGACACAGGTAGTTACTAATATTTTTTTGTATCTGTGGAAATTTGCTTTGTTACCGAGTATGTGGTCAATTTTCGAGAAGGTTCCATGAGCTGCAGAGAAAAAGGTATATTCTTTCCTATTTGGGTGGAGTGTTCTATAGATGTCTGTTAATTCCATTTGATTCAATACCTCCAATAGATCTCTCAATTCTCTGTTTGGTTTCTGTCTGATTGACCTGTCCATTGGTGAGAGAGGAGTGTTGAAGTCTCCTACTATTAGTGTGTGTGGTTTGATGACCGCCTTGAGTTCTAGAAGAGTTTCTTTTACATATGTGGGTGCCTTTATATTAGGAGCATAGATATTCAGGATTGAGACTTCCTCCTGATGAATTGTTCCAGTTATGAGTATGAAATGTCCATCTCCATTTCTTCTGATTGATTTTAGTTTGAAGTCGATTTTGTTAGATATTAGAATGGCCACGCCCGCTTGTTTCTTAGGTCCATTTGCTTGGAAAACCTTTTCCCAACCCTTTACTCTGAGTAGGTGTCTGTCTTTGTGGTTGAGGTGTGTTTCTTGTAAACAGCAGAATGTTGGATCCTGTTTTCGTATTCAATCTCTAAGTCTGTGCCTCTTTATAGGTGAATTGAGTCCATTGATATTAAGTGATATTAATGACCAGTGGTTGTTGACTCCGGTCATTTTTTTTTTTTTTTAGGTAGTAGAGTGTATGTGTTTTTCTTCTTTGATTTGTGCTTGTGAATGGTCGCTAGATGTTCGAGTTATTGTAGGCCGTGTTGGGAATGTTGGATTCCTTCGGTAGTGATTTTCCTTCTAATATTCTCTGTAAGGCTGGATTAGTAGCTACGTATTGTTTAAATTTGTTTTTATCCTGGAATATTTTGTTTTCTCCGTTGATAGTGAACAATAGCTTGGCTGGGTATAGTAGTCTGGGTTTGCATCCATGGTCTCTTAGTTTCTGCAATACCTCTATCCAGGATCTTCTGGCTTTCATGGTTTCCATAGAGAAATCCGGTGTAAGCCTGATAGGTTTACCTTTATAAGTTACTTGATCTTTTTCCTTTGCAGCTCTTAAAATTTTTTCTTTAATATTTATGTTTTGTGTTTTGATTATTATATGGCGAGGGGATGTTTTTTTCTGATCCAGTCTATTCGGTGTTCTGTATGCTTCTTGAACCTTCATAGGAATATCGTTCTTTAGGTTGGGAAAGTTTTCTTCTATAATTTTGTTGAATATATTTTCTGGGCCTTTGATCTGCAGTTCTTCTCCTTCTTCAATCCCTATTATTCTTAGATTTGTTTTTTTATTGTGTCCCAGATTTCCTGAATGTTTTGTGAAGAGAATTTGTTGGATTTGCTGTTTTCTTTGACCAGAGCATTTATTTTCTCTATGGTATCTTCAGATTACGAGATTCGTTCTTCTATCTCTTGTATTCTATTGGTTATGCTTGATTCTGTAGTCTCCGTTCGTTTACCTAGGTTTTCCATATCCGGCCGGTTCTCCGTTTGTGTTTTCTTCATTGCCTCCATTTCAGTTTTCAATTCTTGCACTGTTTCCTTTACTTGTTTGATTGTTTTTTCTTGGTTTCTCAGAGTCTCATTCACGGATTTACTTATTTCTTCAAACTTTTTGTTATATTTCTCATCAATTTCTATACTCATTTCTTCAAACTTTTTGTTATATTTCTCATCCAATTCTTTAAGGGAGTTATTCATATCCTGTTTAAGGGACTCTATTGCTTTCATAATGGAACTTTTTTCCATTTCTTCTGGGTTAAGGTGTTCAAGCCCTTCTGTTGTAGGGTCCTTGGGATCTGGTGTTTTCATGTTGTCTTTCAGATTGTTGGATGAGGTCTTGCCTTGGCGTCTGCCCATCTCTTACTTCAAATGTTCTCTATTGGAACTTCTGTTACCGGGTCAGGTTCCCTTCTTGGGCAGGGACTTCACTGACAGAATGCCCACCTTTCCTCAGGCAGGCTATTGAAGCACAGGCACTCCCTCTTTCCTGGATGCGCTTACAATGCAGGCTCAGCTGGCAAGGCAGCTGAGCTGGGGAAAATTTTATGGCCCCAGGGGGAAGGGAGAAATATAGGAATTCGTACCTGGATGGGAGCTGGGATGGCAGGCGGGAGGGGGTAGCCAGCACTGCAGGGCGACCTGGGCGACTGTGGGTTCGGGGAACGCCAAAGCTCTTCCTCACCAGGACCCTGTCAAGGCCCGAAGCAAACTCACCCCTCTGATGGCCCTCTGCTAGAAATCAGGGCCCCTGCTGGTCAGGAATGTGGCTGAGCTGGCACCTGGTCCACCTGTCCTCAGGGAAGCCTTTAAGACCCAGGAACTGCCTCGAGCCGGGCTGCGCCTACAGCCCAGGCCCAGCTCGCAAGGCAGCTGAGCTGGGGAAATTTTATGGCTCCAGGGGGAAGGGAGAAATATAGGAATTCGTACCTGGATGGGAGCTGGGATGGCAGGCGGGAGGGGGTAGCCAGCCCTGCAGGGCGACCTGGGCATCTATGGGGTCGGGGAACACCCAAGCTCCTCCTCACCGGAACCCTGCCACGGCCGGAAGCAAACTCACCCCACCGATGGTCCTCTGCTAGAAGTCAGGGCCCCTGCTGGATGGGAGCCGGGATGGCAGGCGGGAGGGGGTAGCCAGCACTGCAGGGCGACCTGGGCGTCTATGGTGTCGGGGAACGCCCAAGCTCCTCCTCGGCCTGGACCCTGCCACGGCCCGAAGCCAGCTCACCCCACAGAAGGCCCTCTGCTAGAAGTCAGGGCCCCTGCTGGTCAGGAATGTGGCTGAGCTGGCACCTGGACCACCTGTCCTCAGGGAGGCCTTTAGGACCCAGGAACTGCCTCGAGCCGAGCTGCACCTACAGCCAAGGCCCAGCTTGCAAGGCAGCTGATCTGGGGAAATTTTATGGCCCCAGGGGGAAGGGAGAAATATAGGAATTCGTACCTGGATGGGAGCTAGGATGGCAGGCGGGAGGGGGTAGCCAACACTGCAGGGCGACCTGGGCGTCTATGGGGTCGGGGAACACCCAAGCTCCTCCTCACCGGGACCCTGCCACGGCCCGAAGCAAACTCACCCCACCGATTGTCCTCTGCTAGAAGTCAGGGCCCCTGCTGGATGGGAGCCGGGATGGCAGGCAGGAGGGGGTAGCCAGCACTGCAGGGCGACCTGGGCGTCTATGGTGTCGGGGAACGCCCAAGCTCCTCATCGCTGGGACCCTGCCACGGCCCGAAGCCAGCTCACCTTAACCATACTTCTATTGAGGGGCACCTAGGTTGTTTCCAGGCTCTGACTATTATAAATAATGCTGCTATGAACATAGTTGAACAAATGCTTTTGTAGTATGATTGGGTATCTTTTGGGTGTATTTCCAAGAGTGGTATTGCTGGATCTTGAGGTAGGTTGACTCCCAATTTTCTGAGAAACTGGCACACTGATTTTCAAAGTGGTTGTACAAGTTTGCATTCCCACCAGCAATGGATGAGTGTTCCCCTTACTCCATATCCTCTCTAGCATAGGTTATCATTGGTGTTTTTGATTTTAGCCATTCTGACAGGTGTAACATGGTATCTCAAAATTGTTTTGATTTGCATTTCCCTTATAGCTAAGGAAGTTGAACATGACCTTAAGTATCTTTTGGCCATTTGAACTTCTTCAGTTGAGAATTCTCTGTTCAGTTCAGTACCCATTTTTTTTAATTGGGTTAATTAGCATTTTAAAGTCTAGTTTCTTCAGTTCTTTATATATTTTGGAGATCAGACCTTTGTCTGATTTGGGGTTGGTGAAGATCTTCTCCCATTCAGTAGGTAGCCTTTTTTTCTAAATGACTGTGTCCTTTGCTTTACAGAAGCTTCTCAGTTTCAGGAGGTCCCATTTATTCATTGTTGTTCATATTGTCTGTGCTACCGGGGTTATACATAGGAAGTGGTCTCCTGTGCCCATGTATTGCAGGCTACTTCCCATTTTTTCTTCTATCAGGTTCAGTGTGGTTGGATTTATATTGAGGTTTTTAATCCATTCGTACTTGAGTTTTGTGCATGATGATCGATATGGTCTGGCGAGTTTGCTCAGCCATTAAAGGCTATGCTCACAACCAAAAATTCTTTGAGTTTTTAAGTTAGATATATTGTTGCTTTGTATGGGACAATCAATGGTATGAAAAAACTCTGATAGAATTCTTCCTAATTGACAAGTAGATTATTTTTTCACTTTAACACCATTTAGGAAGAATGATAACTTTCTGTGTACAGAATGTAGTTAGTTCTGGATGATTCTCATCTGTTGATTGCCTGGTTTTTAGTGCATTGTGTAATATTGCAATCTAGGTGCTTTCGACTGAGAAACATCAGGCCTACCAAATGCAGGTTAAGTTTCATCAGTTAAATATAACTTTGCAAAAAGTGGAAAAGAACTTGCTGAAATTTGTATCAAAGGAGATACACAGTGTATGGCACATTGCAAGGCATATTGACAATGATATAAAAAATAGTTTCGTATCTAATTTAGGAGAACTGACCATCCTTGTGATATTAATTTAGCAGCATTAATATTTATCTCAGTAGTCAGTTAGCAATTGTTGCTAGCTCACGCAGTTACTTAAAATAGAAAGTCATAATCATAATCTTGAATCTCACTAATTTTAATTTATAGTTCCTAAGCTCTTACCTATATCATTTCAACTTGAAAACATCACCTCCTCTGTAGAATCCTAGGCATATGCTATGTTCAGTCTTTCCTTGTGTGCTGTCAAAAGATTCTTATTTCCCCTTCTTATGTTCATGAAATTATTGCTGTCAGTATAGATGTAGATAGCATATTCTCACTTGGACTTAATTTTATGCAAACAAGGCTTCTGTCTTGTTTCTTTTCTTTGTCAGTTCTTATTTATTCAATTAGTATTTGAATACCTTAATATCGTCTTCAAATATTGTTCTTTTTGTTTTTCCTTTTCTATTGATTTTATTGAGATCTACATTTTTCTGCCCTCTCCCTCCTTTTTCCCTCCCCTTCAAACATCCTACTAGGTCCCCATGCTCCCAATTTACTCAGAAGATGTTGTCTTTTTCTACTTCCCATATAGATTAGATCCATGTATGTCTCTCTTATGGTCCTCATTGTTGTCTAAGGTTCTCTGGAATTGTGATTTTTAGGCTGGTTTTCTTTGCTTTATGTCTAAAATCTACGTATGAGTGAGTACATATGATATTTGTCTTTCTGGGTCGGGGTTACCTTAGTCAATATGATGTTTTCTAGATCCATCCATTTGCCTGCCAATTTCAAGATGTCATTATTTTTTCTGCTGTGTAATACTCCATTGTGTAAATGTATCTTGTTTTCCTTATCCATTCTTTGGTTGAGGGTCGTTTAGGTTGTTTCTAGGTACTATCTATGACAGACAATGCTGCTATGAACATAGTTGAGCACATCTCCTTGTGGTACGATTGAGCATCCTTTGGGTATATACTCAAAAGTGGTATTGCTGGGTCTTGAGAAATATTGTTTCCTAATTTTCTTAGAAATTGCCGTTCTGATATCTAAAGGGGCTGTACCAGCTTGCACTCCCACCAACAATGCAGGAGTGTTCCCTTTACCCCACAACCTCTCCAGCATAAGTTGTCATCAGTGTTTTTGATCTTGGTCATTCTTATACTTGTAAGATTATCAGAGTTGTTTTGATTTGCATTTTTCTGATGGCTAAGGATGTTGAGCATTTCCTTACGTGTCTTCTAGCCATTTTAGATTCTTCTGTTGAGAGTTCTCTGTTTAGGTTTGTACTCCATTTTTTATTTGATTATTAAATACCATTTTTATGCTGTTGAAATAGAAGTGCACATATATATGTAAAAGCATTCTTTTGTTATATTTTCTTTAGATGATACTGAGCCATGTGTTCATATGTGCATATCATCTGACACATTGATTATAACTTTAAGCAGAAATACAACTGGTCCATAATTTTTTTTTGTTGAAAGTTTCATACATTCATCTACCAGACTGGATTTATGTGGAACATAGGGGCTTGGAAGATGACCTATGTCAGTTTTTATGGCAGGTATTGGAAAAAGTAAAATAAATGTTGGATAATCTTTCTGTAATGCAGAGGATCAGGTTTAGGTAATGTACATAATTTCCCGGAATCTTAACCTTTCTGATAACTTTAAAAATAATTCTCAGCTGAGTGTTGGTGGTGCTGTATTCATTTGGTCCCAGTACTCATGAGGCAGAGGCAGGAGGATTTCTGAGTTCAAGGCCAGCCTGGTCTACAGAGTGAGTTCAAGGACAGCCAGGACTAAACAGAGAGGAAACCCTATCTCAAAACTTAAAGAAAAATCTCTTTGAGAGAAAATGATTTGGTTACTGTAATAATAGATTTGGTTTTTAAGGCATGGTGAAAAGAGTTGAAGTCTTTCATAGCTTATTTAATCACATATTTACTAAATTCCTTATTTTATGTTCAAGATGACAACTATGTGGAGATTTTGATTTAACAAGTGATAGTTTACCTATTTAAGTTACAAATTCATAATATATATCTAATTAATTTTTTTATTTTTAAGGTTTCTTTTTTGTTTTTTTTTTTTTAAATTGAAAGTAGAGTCTTCTTTCACATAGTATATCCGGATTATAGTTTCCCTCTTTATACCCATCCAAGTTCATCCCCACCTTGCTCCCCACCCAGATGCCACTCCTGTCTGTCTCCTATCAGACAGGCGTCTAAGGGATAATAATGAAATAAAACAGAAACTAGCATATCAGAGTTGAACAAGACAAACAGTGCTAAGAGCTCAAGAAGGCACAAGAGTCAGAGGCCCACTTTTTCTAACACTCAGTAATCCCATAAAAACATTAGCCTGGAAGCCATTATGTATGTATGTATGTATGTATATATACACACACACATACACAAAGAACCTTGTGCAGTCCATGCAGGCCCTTGGTGTGCTGTTTCGGACTGTGAGTTCATATGAGCTTATATCATGTTGATAAAGAGGGCCTTGCTCTTTATCCTGGTGTCCTCCATCCCCTCTGGCTCTTCCACTCTGTCTGCCTCCTCTTTCATGGGATTTCCTGATCCCTGAGGGGGAGGATTTGATGGAGATATTCCATTTAGAGCAGAGTGTTCCAAGTTTTCTTTGTCTCCATGATGTAGTGAGTTTGAAATCCACGTTTAATACCATCACTAAAATATCACAAGATGCAATCCCATTTGCTGGCAACAGATGATGGTTTTAAACACTTTTTCCTTTAAGTTGTATTTATGATCACCATTTTTGCAAATGTACAATTTCTTTTTGTTTTTATGTGGTTTTGAAAGACTTCCTTTCCTTTACATGTAACCTTCAATACTGCAAACAAAATGACCAGAAAAGAAAGATAAATATCTCCCTACATTTTCAACTTCTAGCAGGATAACCTCTAATACTATTAAAGACTAATGCTGTTGAGTGTCATTTCTAACTGATACAATTTTTCATTGTTACTTGCAATGAATGTGTCTCCAATAATGTAAGACCTCTTTTCTGTTGGGTAACTTTGAGTAGTTTGCTGTATGTTTTGATATATTCTTGCTTTCTTGCTTTCTTCCTTTCTTGCTTTCTTCCTTTCTTCCTTTCTTTTTTTTTCCCCGAGACAAGGTTTCTCTGTGTAATAGTTCTGACTGCTCTGGAACTCACTTTGTAGACCAGGCTTGCCTCGAACTCACAAAGGTCCACCTGCCTCTGCCTCCATGAGTACTGGGATTAAAGGCGTGCACCACCCCTGCCTGGCATGTTTTGATGTATTCTATGTTTAGTCAATATGTGCTATTTTTAGATTCTAGAAATAGAAAAACATTAAGTATGTATTCTGTATATTCAATGAATATATGTTTTAGAAGAGTCTGGCAGACCACCAAATATTTCAATATTTAATAGTAATTGCTATCAAAGCCATCAGACTTATATACCTCATAGCTGGATGCATATGTCCAGAGATTTCTACAAATGTGCCTCCCCAAATCATAAATTATGATCACATACATTATGAGATCATTAAAATTTGCTTAGTAACTTAGTTGTATGTCTGACTTCATAGATGATAAGATCATTATAATATCAAAATATTGGACACCCCTATGTGGTGACATATAAGAAAATATGTTGCTTTCAGGGTTAGCCAGAGAAAATGTTAAAGAGACTATAGAAAAAAGACACTTTGTCTAAAAGTGTAAAGATTAAAAAATTGTCATTATGTGAATTAATTCTCAGATGATTGGGAAAGGCTGATTTAAGTCTCTTGATAGTTCACTATGTCCAGTGAACATATATGCTTTACACCTATGAAGGATGAAGTTGTAGAGGTAAGCTAGGACATGCATGGATCAGTGTAAATCCTTTGTAAGATAAAAATCTTTAATAAATACTCTTTTGTACTTCATCTGAAAAATCACGGTTTTAAGACAAATGTTAAAGAAATGCTTATTTTAAATGTAAATAAAAATTCAAAAATAGTCACATCTTCATAACCAGGGACAAATTACTGGTTTCTCTTCCTCTGTGTATGAAAGAAAGACAGATGGATGACCTTTTGGAGTAGTCCTTACATAAACTTCGTGAAAATTGCAATTGTGGTTTTGATTCATTTTGTGAAGCTTATGGTTGCTTTGAAATGTACACAGTAATAATCACTTCAACATTTGTTTTAATTCTGCCAAGATTATTTATCTTACCTGAAATGACAGACACCTGTGTTGGGATATTATTATGAGTATCATTATAATTTATCAATATAAATCATATGAACCCAAGATTCTGACTTTAGTGTAAGTTTTAACCCATTATAAATAGGCAAATATTGAGATCTCAAAGTGGGATATTGCAAAGGCTTTTTTAGAAATTTTTCCATTTTGGAAAAACCATCACAAGATGCAAAGCTATAATGTCTCTCTGTGAGCTTTTGTGTACATAATCATGTCTATATGTATATATACATGTGAGCATGTGTATCAAAATCTACTTCAAAAGAAATCAGAATCCATATTTTATATAAAAGATTGTATCAATCCTTTGTGATTACTAGTTTTGTTTGTTGCCAAGTCAAGATGATAATATCTCTGGGATCAAGTAATTGACACAATTTCAAGTCACTGTGCATAGAGCAAAGCTCACAGCATTTAAATTATGATAATGATTGTTATGTTGAATAAATTTTAGCAACTTTGGGCTACAGCCTCAGTTTCTGTGCATTTCTATGCATTTCCTTCAAATTTTTGGAAATTTCAGCCATACCTGCAAATAGACTTTAATAACTATAAAAATATCATACTCTGTACTTTTGAGAACATTTTAAAAGTAAGTTTTGCAACCTTTATAGAGTAAGAAAATCTAGTAGAGGCAGAGAAAGGTCCTTTTCTGTACGTTTGTCCATCATGCAAGACTGTAGAAGACCTATAGAGGCAAAAATACCCAGTGCTGGAAAAAAGAACCTCCTTTCATATGTCATTCATGGGTTGGGAAGACTAAGTATTTCAACATTATATAAATATAGTACTAGAAAAATAAACTGAAGAAAGCTGATAGAACAGAAGAACTTAATTTACATAAATTTCATAAATGTAAGCTTCATTTTTCTTTTTCTGTTTCTTTTTTCTTTCTTTTCCCTTCTTTCTTTCTTTCTTTTTTTTTTTGTTTTCAAGACAGGGTTTCTTCCTATAGCCCAGACTGTCCTGGAACTTGCTGTCTTGACCATTCTGGAGTCCACAGAGATCTGCCTGCCTCTGCCTCCCAAATGCTGGGATTAAAGGTGTGTGCACCATCATCTGGCCATTTTTATTAATTCTAATTTAAAATTTCTTTAGGCTTTTTTCCCCTTTTGTAGTATGCTTAAAGGTTTTGGGAAATAAAAAGTGTTGAGGAATCGAAAGGGTAGAGCAATGGTACTGTGATATAAAAGGAGACTATTAGAGAGGGAGATTGCAGGGAAGACATGGGGTGAGGGAGAAGAGGGAAAAAGAAACCACAGAAGAAACTCAATATGAAAACGTCATGGTGAAAACTAATGCTTTGTCTGAATAAGAAACAAAGAAAGTGTGGTAGTAGGATGCCCACGTGTGCATGGCTGGTACCAGGTAGAGATTATGTAGGATGCCCATGTGTACATGACTGTTACCAGGTAGAGATTTATGTAAGCATTTGCAGTCTAAATTACACATCCATACTTAAATTTCCTGTAGTATAGTGAACATTTGAGGTGGAAATGTTCCGACATTATGCCTTCTGTTTTACACTACTTTGCTCGTTGAACTATTTCTACAGAAATCCTTTTCCTGTTGCAGCCAAGTCATCTTACACCCAGGAGGCCCACCCTGCTGTAGAGGTAGACTGTGCATCTCAGGTCTATTACCTGAGAGAGACATTGAGTCTGCTCATGGCTGATACTTTTCTGATAATGTTTCAGAGTGAAGTCTTTGGAATAAGTATTGTTTTCACTCACATAAGAAGGCGATTGTTTATTATGTAACTCGATTGTTACTTCCGGAAGTTCCTTTACTGCCAAGGCAGTTTTCTTAATAGTAAAGCTCTATGTTACATCACTTGTCCTGGTACTTCCGTGTTCTGTCCTTATAGCAGTGCTTCACTCATTGGTGTCTGTGGTCTTGTCAACTGTGGATCAGCGACCTTTGTAGTTTTGCAGAGAAAAAAGACAAAGAAATAAATGTTCAATTCTTACAGCATTAAAATATGAGAAATTATATTTTCACAAACTTCCACTCTTGAAATTCACACAGAAAAAATTTACACAGATTTATCTGAAATAACAATGAGCTAACAGCATATAATATGTATATTTTAGCTAATACGTTTTATATAACTTACAGATCATATAAGTTGTTACTCTTGTCAATTTTCATTGTTACATTTTTGTTACATACTCAATTCAAAAAAATCTATCAAGGGAAAAATTCAATTCATTTAGTATAAAAATGTTGATGAAATTATTAAATACTAAAGTACTGCTAGTATAAACAGTATACACTGTTGTGGAGCAACAAATGCATGTTCAGATTGTCCTGGAGGAAGTGAGTTACAGGTGTGAGGATTTTATACATACTCTGGGAAGTGCTAACAGGAAGCCCAATAATGAATTCCAGAAGCCCATTCCCACTTTGTTATTACTCTGTTGTTTTTCCTTAGTCCTTGTCAAATAATCAAAGGAAGCTGTTGAAGCTCTTCTGGCCATTTTTTAATGGTTTCTGGTATGAAATAGATTACTTTTGTTGTCAAAGGTGAAAGATCAGATCTACAAAGGGTTTTTTTCAGAGTTGTTCTCCTTATAGCAAAACTAACTAACTACAAGTAATGCTTAGAATTGCTTTGAAACCAGGATACCAAGCTCAGGATTATGACAGATGTGTTCAGAGAGGAAGCAAAAGAAATAACTGAGATTTTATTTATCACACCGTCTGGGGTATCACCTAATGTGTATGCTGGTTACTCTTATATTGTAATTGGAGATGCTTAGTGAGCTCCTAGCATTTATGCTATGGATATCTGAGGCAGGAGTGCTTGAAGACTTTGATTCAGCTTGCTACTATAACCTCAAACCAAAGCAGGTATTTGTGTTGAGCTGTGATGTTGACAGGGGAAGTTTCCAGACATTATAGAAAACTATTCATGCCAATAACAGTGAGGGAGGAAGGGTCATATGCAACATAAAATGTTTTTGATGGAAGTCACTTCCTAACCTACATTTGCAAGTATGAGTGAGAGATGGAACTATGTTTTTACATAAAGCTTGAATAAGTTCTTTTCTTTTAATTTTAAGTACCCACATCAGTTCATATCTTATATATAAGTCATATATATGTATATATATATAATTGTACGTGGATCATTATATGCAATATATATATTAAAGGCTATATATATATATGTATATATATATGCTGTTATCTTCAACTAAATCATGATCACCATATTAGTTTTAGGCTTCACGTGTGTGTGTGTGTGTGTGTGTGTATTGAGGATAGCATCTTTTGTTTAGAATATAAAATGTTTGTGCAAATGATTAATTGATTTCTAAGAATTTGATTTGTTTTCAATATTGATATATTTATTTATTTTGGGGTAAGGAAACGACATTACACCGTTGATCCCATTTAAAAAGAATTTTCATGTGTCAAAAAGTGAAGAAATATTATTGTTATAATGGCTTTATAGTACTAGATCTTACCAAAGGGAATGAAAAACTCCTTTTATCTAACAAATTGAAACCTTTAGGATTTTAGGATTTGAGTGTGGCATAATTATTGACTTTACTGTTTGACATGTATTGAAGTTAGTCTTCAATGATTCAGTTTTCCATAGTTCTAGCTAGTGTTTAGACAAATGGAAATGTATGACAGAGCTCTTCTAATTTACTACTGATCCAAAATATCTTTCATTATGACATGTTATTCTGACTAAATGAAAATAAAGAGCAAAAAATAATTTACTCTGGCTAAAATGTTTATGTGTTCCTTTCTTTGTGTGCAGCTTCTCACTGAGCTCTAGTGTGATTCACTGAAGGAGCCGTTGTACTGGACTGGGAACAGTTACATTTTTTTAAATATTGGTAGTCATTATGTTTTTTTCAGGTGTCATAGCAGATGCTAATAATCTGAGAAAGAACATTTGGGTGATTACAAAGAAAGTCTGGAAGAGAAAAGGAAGTGGTTCCGTGCTGAATTAGATTTTAGGAAAGGATTGTAAAAGTATAACAAAAAACCCCCTATTCTAGGGTTTTCCTGTCATATTTAAAAGTAAGGTTGAATATTACATTCACATGATCTACCCTTGTAATAATTTTTTTTGAGAATTTCAAAGCACTTCGAATTTAATTTAATTATCTTTTCAGTTTTTTGCTACTTGGATTTTTTTGAAAAATATAAGGTCAGTCATCAAAACAACAATATCAGTAGATAAATTTCTATGTAAAAATTAGCTTTAAACTTTTAAATTTATCTAACATTATTTAATTAAAATGGAAAGAATTATATAATATAAACATGATAAACTGATAATTTTATCATTCAGCCCCTGAATAAAAATAAAGAAATAGATTATAAAATTAATCATCCATCTTTCTCAGTGCTTTATGTATGATATAAAATATGTATTTATGTTTATATACATGCATAAATAAGACCGTGTGATACTTGTAGTTATTGGAATGAAAAGGAAGTCAGGAAGAATGTTGACTAGCTGACTTGATGAAAGACATCTGAAAATTCTTATAGGAAATTGACTATTGGGTTCCACATAGTCTTTTGTGGTTTTGTTTTTGGCTTGAGAATATTTTATTCAGGTTTCCATATGTGAGAGAAAGTCAGGGGAAAGTTTCCTCATATATAGACATTAACAGGTTAACATGTTTACTTTCTAGAAAATGTTAATGTAAAGTTTTAAATTAATGTTTCCTTTACTCATAGAAGAGTTTATTGTGATATGGTATTAAGCATTGGGGCATTCAGACTAGCTGTAAGAAATTTTTGGGAACATTTTCGTTATTTTTCAAATCCTTTGTAAAATTAATGCTTATACTGTTTTCAAATCATTAAAAAGTTTTTGTTACAGAATACTACAATGCTGCATCATTTGGAAATAATTTATTTTTATTGTTTTAAGTATGTGTAAGTGTGTGTATGTCTGTGTGGATATGTGCATATGAGTATACATCTATATAGAGGCCAGAGGCATTGGCTCTCCTGGAGTTAGAGTTATAGGCAGTGGCAGGCTGCTTTGTGTGAGTGCTGGGAACTGGACTTGGATCCCTTGCACCATAAGTAAGTGATTTTAATTGCTCAGTCATTTCTTCATCCACTCTCTGTTCGATTTTGCCTTCTTTCCAGTGGTTTGACTATTTTATATATATATCTTTACAAAAATATCAACTAAACAACAAAGCAAGTCATAAGGTACTGGATTTTTGGTTATAAAGGTGGGAAAAAGAAGGAAAAAAACCCAACCTTTTTTTTGTAGCAAAACAATAAATGTTCTAAGAAAAGAGAAGGTTTTATATATATATATTTCCATTCAAAAACTTACACTTCCTCCCTTCCTCCCATTCCTCTCCCACTTCCCCATTCACCCTCCTCCCTCCCACTCCCTCCTTAAGAGAGGCTGTGGGAAGTCCAAGCCCCCCCCTCCACATCCAGGTGTAGGAAGGTGTGCCTCCAAATAGACTAGGGTCCCAAAAAGCGAGTACATACAGTAGAGACAAGTTCCAGTGCTGAAAGGAGAAGTTTTAGTTAACAAATCCAAGATCATTATGACTCCTTTGGAATTGAAGGGAGAAACAACAACAAAAAAAGAAGTTTTCTTGTTGTATAAACTTAGATAAAAGAATCTATTTTGTTTTGAATCATGTGTAAGTGTGACTGTAGTGTAGGCTGTGAACGTGAATGACAATTTCTTTAAGAGAAATCTAAAATTTCATTTAACTCAAGGTTGTAGTGTTTTGTGGTATGATAACTAAACTTCGGGCCTCACACTTAGTATACAAGTGCTCCATCACTGAGCTGTAGCCCTGGTTCTTTTCCTTCACTAAGTTGTCTCAATTGACCTTGGATTAGCTCTTTAGTCCTGGCTGGTGTTGAACTAAGTAGCTGGTGTTACAGCACTGTGCCACCTGTCCTGGCTAAAGTTGGGTTTTAAATTTTATAAAGATATTTTTCTTCTTGAGTCAATTCCCTTTTTTTTTATTGTGATGAACTTATGTTACAGGCATCCTCTTAATGACACAGTGAGTTTCATTGAGTATGGTTTTTGAATAACTGAATTACTTAGGTGAATAATTAGTGCTCAGAGATTGATACATGATAAAGAGCTGGGTATTTTGTGCCATTGGGTGCTGGTTTGTTTAATTTTGCTGTTGTAAAAAACCTGGAGTCAGTTATACCTAGAGTATGTGTAGAAGTAAAAGCTAATATTTATCAGAAATGATTTTCTCATACATATGTTTATATATTTTATAAAATTAAATCAAACTATGTCACTATTCTACTAGGACATTCCTTTGTCATTAAAGTTAAACCCAAATTCCTTAGCCTGCTTTTGACTTCAGGTATTTAATCATAATTTCCTTCTTTAGTTTTTTGTCCTTTCCTGATTTATGACTCATACCTCATCTTTAGCAAGTTTGTTGCCTTTTCTGTCAAGTACATCATTGTCTTCTGGGTGTCTGAACACAAAATACCGCTTCTGTCTAAAGAATTGTTGAATATTATTCTTGTTCCTGTCAGCCCAGTGAAATCCAATTGTAATTTTAAAAAAAGCTCAAAATCCAGCCAGTGGTGGCATATAATCCCAGAACTCTAGAGGCAGAGGCAGGTGGATCTCTGAGTTCGAGGCCAGCCTGGTCTACAGATCTAGTTCCAGTACAACCAGGTCTACAGAGCGAAATTGTGTCTTGAGAGAGAAAATTTAACAAAGCCAAACAAAAAAGCAACAAAAATTTTAAAAACCCAGCTCAAGTATCACCTTTGTCACATCTTACTTGGTTAGTCTAGGAATGTGCTACCAAAGCATAGGTTTCTAGAATCAGGCTGAGTACTTTGAAGATTTTAATTTTTGTGCATGTCTTCTTCCCCCAACCTATTATAAGCATAGGTCTTGTTCTCATGCCCTTTATGCCTTTGCAGTCTTTGACATGTACTCTAAGTAAATATGTTGAATGAATGACTGGATGTTTTAGCCAGTGAAGTCATTTAAAGTTTCATACAGGAATATATTTTATGTTGAGCATATTCTTTCATAGCCTGCCTATATCCCTCTGCCATCCTCCTCTGATTCCCATTAGTCCCCATAGACATATTTGTTTCTACATGAGCGTGTGTGTTTATGTGTTCATGTATCTATATCAAATATAAGAAACACAAATGAACGATAATATATATGTTATTCTGAAACTGGCTTAGTTTGCTAAATACGAATATATTCAATTGCATTCATTTTCCTGAAAATGACATAGCCTTGTTGTCTATGGCTAAAAACCCCTCCAATCTGCCCACCTATCATATTATATAGTTCACTTCTGACCATCATAATGTAAGATTGCTCTTAAGAGTGACGTAAGTCAACTCTACTTTTTATATATAAATACTTATGGGCTCCTTCTGAGAAAGTGAAACACCATCCAGGAACAGGCTTTATATTAAGGAGTTAATATTCACATAATCTCTCTAGTGGTCTCAATTCATTACCTTAGCATATTTCCTAAAAATACACAGTGAATCTAGTTTCAGAGTTCCAGATATTTGCAAGTTTTACCAGTTTTCCACCCAAATCCATAATCAGTCAGCTCTTAACTCCCTTGGCTGCTCTGTCCCTCCTGTGTGTTGTAATTCTAGTTTTGCACTCCCTTTCTTAGAATATTATATTTCAGGGTCATTCTGTGTCACTATATTGACCATGTCTTCTGACAGCTGTAGATTGGAGTGAAACTCATCTCCCTCATCTCAATAACTGTTATTTTGAGTGTGCAGTTCTAGACTAATCTGCTCTTTGTCCTGTTTCACACAGTTAACTCCTACTGACCTCACTGGAGATGCTGTTTTTTTCTATGCCCAGGTAAAGTAATAGATTACTGAGATACTATCTGGTCATCATGTCAGAAGAGTGGTTAGTAGTGTCTAGAGAGGGAGAGAACAACATTTTAAATTAAAAGGATGAACAATTGTTAAATTAGGCATAAACAATCCATTTGCTAAAAGATGGTGAAAATATAATAAACTGTTTTAAGCTTTTAGATACTGATTTTCATATTGTAGCAATATTATTCAAATGTTATTTGTGTACTCTTTGGAGCTACAATATAATTAAATTAAAAAAACACAAATTGTTTGAGAGTTTCATATATGTTTCGATCATATTCACATCTTCTTCCAACTTTCCTTAGACCCATTTTGCTTCCCTGTCAGCCCATCTTTGTGTGTGTGTCCTTTATTTTTAACACCCATCAAGACCAATTTGTGCTCTTCAGATGTTTTTGAATGTGCGGACTTCCATTGGAATGTGACAGACTTATTAGGGACTACACTCCTAGAGAAAATGTCATTTCCTTCGCCCCACAGCTAACCATGCTGATAGCTTTTTGGCCAAGGCTAGGCTTTCCAAGCCCAACTCATATCTCCAAGCTGGGATTTGGTCTCTGTTAACTTTTCACAGGATTTGTGCACTTAAGTTTTAATGTTTTCTTTGAATTTAGTATAATGATACTAATAGATTATTCAAACATATTTTTGAAATATATGTTTTACATTTACTGACAAATCCATTTCAATAAATCACATTTTTGGATTTAAACTATAATAAAAATGCAAGGTAAACATGACTTATATTGCAAAATATATATTAAAGAAAACTTTACTGGAATGAGCTTAGTCCTTTGAACAAATAATATTTGTTGTTTTTATTCCTAACTTGGATATTTAGTAATTGTCTGAATAAATGCATGTAATGATTTATTAATATGATTGTGTTTCTGTTTATTTATATTCCCTGTAACTCTGTAAAATTATTTGGCCAAGTATGTTCTCCTCTTGTGTAGTTCTTTTACAATGTTTTATATTGTTATTCACACAAGGTACAAGTTTTGTTATTGAAAGTTGTTAATTGGTTTATGGGCACCAGAATAAAGGGATTTTAGTATTTGCTTTGTTCTTACCAAATGTATTGTTGATTGCTAGGTACTAGTTAAACCACATTAACACTTATATAGACTTCCCTTGTAGGTCCTTGACCCTGTTACGTTTATAATTACACATCAGTTTGAGATTCAAAGTTTAACCCTGAAACTCTTTTCTATTAAGATACATATGACTGTGTTTGGTAACTATGGAGAAATTGGGAGCATCTGTGTGAAACTTCAGTTTAAATAATTTTCTACAGGTAATGCAACCAAGTTCATTATTTAATTACATTTTTACCATTTTTGGCTATTTATTTATGAAGGTAGAATTCTGTATATTAAAACCAAAAATAATGTATATCTAGATGTGGATATATTTATTTAAAATCAACCCTCAAAACAAGATTTAAATGAATACATAACTACTTATGGTTTATACTGTTGTTATGTTTTTAATTTTCACTAATCATCACCTACTGATTATTCAGTCTGCACCCCAGATTGATTTGTCAATTTCTGTGTAAAACCCTTAGCTGTCCACAGCTATGTGGGCATGCTTAAGATTACTGTCACCTCAACTACTCTTTTAACCATGATTTCGACTGTTAATGTGTCTAAAAGACTTATTACCTGGCTTATATTCCTTGATTTTGGAGTTAGATGTTGAGTTCAACAATTATTTTGCTACTTCTTCAGTGCTTAGGATTTTGTTCATTGTTCTTAATCTCTTGTTTGTTTCTAAAAAGGTTGTTAGGTGAAGTGATGGTGGTATTTTTATGAAGCTGCTCCTCTTCAACAAGAACTCAGTAAATAGTAATTACAGCTTGCATTACTGTTAACTGTATTTCAGTGCATTGCTTTTGCATCTGTTCCTTGACAGGTTTTCTGACCATAGTCCTAGCTATTTGTGTATCTCTCCTGATGGAGCTGAATCTTTGTTTGGAATGTTTTTTGCTAATCTTGAGGATTGTTTTTAGTGTACTTGGTGTCTAATTATGGTGACTTCATAGAGAGATATAGGGGTCTTGCTGAGAATATTTCTGTGTCAGGGGAAATATATAAAAGTATATTTCTTTTTAAGTTCAGTCATTACCACAGTGAGTTCACATAGTAAAAAAATTTGAATCAAGAACAAATGAAAATTCATAATGCTTTTCTACTAATTTCATTTTAATTGTAAAAATCTACACATAACAAAATTTACCCTACTATTTTTATTTAATTTACTTTGTCTAAAAGATGAAACATTTAAAATTATAAATTATTATGTTATACAACCAACTTAAAAATCAAACATTTTTAGTGCACAATTCAGTGATAACACTTTTCATATCGTGTAAGATCACCAATATTAGTCTTTAGAATTATTTTAATCTTGTAAACTGAAACTCTATATTAAACCAAAACTCCATTTTTCTCCTTCATTCCTTGACTAATGTTCTATTCTCTTTCTTTTTGATTTTTAACAGTTCTAAATGTTACCTTACATATAAATGATTTATAAAATATTTGTTTGCTTTCTTTTATTTAGTGTGATGTACTAAGAACTCACCATGTTCTAGTTTGTGTGGGAATTTTCTTCCTTTCTAAGGCCAAATAGTATTTTTTATTTATATTCAACATTTTTTATCATTTATTCATTACTTAACACTGTAACTTTTTTGAATAATGATACCATGATTATGAATGTAAAAATATCTATTTCATACCTTGTTTTAATTCTTTCGGACATATAACCTGAAGTTAAATTGTTGGATTATATGTTAATTCCATTTTTAAATTTTGAGGAGCTGCTGTATCATTTTCTGTGTGACCTGTACCATTTTAGTTATGATCACAGATTTTCTGTTTCTCTCTCTACATTCGTGTCCCAGACTACTTTTCTGCTAGTGATTTTGGTATTAGGCATTCTGCTGGGTATGAGATTTGATTTTACTGGAGGTTTGATTTATACTTCCAAATAACTAATGATGTGGCTCATACCTTTAAATGTTTTTTGTTTTGTTTTTGTTTGTTTGTTTGTTTGTTTGTTTGTTTTGAGACAGGGTTTCTCTATAGTTTTGGGGCCTGTCCTGGAACTTGCTCTGTAGACCAGACTGATCTCAAAGAGAAATCCACCTGCCTCTGCTTCCCAAGTGGTGGGATTAAAGGCGTGTACCACCACTGCCCGGCTACCTTCAAATCTTTATTGACCATTTGTATATTGTCCTTGGAGAAATGTCTGTTCAAATTCTTTGTCCATCTAAAACCTATTTATTAGGTATATACAAAAATAAATATTTGTCTATAATATGAATGTAAATGAGATTTGTATTTTTAATGTCTAAATTAGTGTATCCAGTTTTTAAAAAAGGGTCTTGGCACCCTTTTAAAAAACTAATTTGGCCATACATTGCAGAGTTTATATCTGTTCCGTTGTATTGACTGTGTCAGTCTTTACTGCAGTCCTTGATGTTTTGGTTGCTCTATCTGAATAATAAATTTTAAAATCAAAAGTTTAAAATCAAACACTTTTGGAAGTGTTACTCATTTTCAACATTGTTTTGAAAGTCCTCTGGTAATCCATGGTAATTTTTGTATAATTTTATCAGTTTTTTTTTTTAAATAAAATGGCCTTAGGATTTGTACAGATTGTATTAAATATGTAGATCCCTTGAGTAATATTGACAAATTTGCAATATTAAGACTACCCATCCATGAACCTCAGGGATCTTTCCACTGATTTACCTGCAGGGCACTGCTGCTTGGCCAGCAAACAGGAACGACCACGAAATCGAGAATCCTTCTCAAATCACACCTTTATTGGAACCCTCGGTTGAAGGGGATATGGGGGACGAGAGGAGGAAGGAGCAGGAGAAGGCGGGAGGGAAAAGGTGAGAGAGAGAGAAAGGCCTAGAGGCAGCTGCTTTTAAAGGGTGTAGGGACTCGGAAACTGTCCTGATTGGTGAATACCATTCTGCTGGTGCCCGGGGGTTCAGGATAGGCTAGGGAACCAAGGCTCAGTTGCGCATGTGCAGGCAAGGGCACTCAACCCCACGTGGCTATGCCAAATATGGACTTGTATACCTCCAAGCTGTAGGACCACCTGTGCCATCTCGTAATGGCAATTTCTCCAGGTGGCTCCTTACATTTACCTATACTCAGTTCCTTTTGTGATGTATTTTAATTGTTATTGTGCATTTCTTTTATTTTCTGGAGTAAGCTGATTCTTAATTAGTCTATTCTTTTTGAAATTGTTAAAGTAGAATTTCCTTAATATCTCCTTTGTATTATTTACTTGAAGTATATGTAAATATAGCTAATGTATGTATTACATATTCTGCTATTCTGATATATTTAATCTTCTGCTTTTCATTCAGTCTTTAGTATTTCTGTATATGTATTCATATCAGCTCACATAATCTGTTAAAATAGGTAATTATTCTTCATTGCTGAATTAAATGCTTCTATTTTTCTTTTTTTTTAATTCCCAGTACTGTTGAACGGAAATGACTACTTGTATCTTCACTCTGTTCCTGATGATAGAGGAAAAGGCTTTGGCCTGTTATCACTGAGGCTGATTCTGGCTGTGGGTTCTTTAAATAGCATTATGATGCTCTAAGTTATGTGTATGTATGTATGTATGTATGTATGTATATGTATATAATCTTTTCAATCTATTGATAATTTTTCTGTGAAAGATGTTGAGCTTTGCCAGATTTTCTTCCTTAATTGAGATGACTTTCTGGGATTTCCCTATTTGCTTGTATTACTGTGTTCAGTTTTCATATTATAATTCATCCTTGTGCTCCTCAGAAAATCCCGCTTTACAATGATGCTAGCTTTTTCAGTAGTGTGCTGTTTCTTTCCTACCTGGTAAGCACTTGTAGTCCTGATCATCAGTGCAGAGAGGCATGTTTGTCTGTACTTACATTTTCTAATTTTGCTTTCATGGTAGAAACAGATCTCCATTAATGTCTAGGACTAGTCCCTTCTCTACATCGTCACTTCTCTAGATGTCTGGTGGTGTTTGTCAGTGTAGCTGTCAGGAGTAAGGGTTTACTTTCAGCAAGTTTCATTAATTTGATCTCCTTACTAGGTTATATATTTCTTTATGAATTTGTCCAGTTTATTTTTTCTTTTTAAAGGAATTTTTCCATTTTTTAAAAATCATTGAAACTGTTGGCATAAAGTTGCTTATACTATACACTTAGCATTCATTTCTGTTTCTGTAGAATTGAATCTTCACACTCATTTTTTCATTTCTTTCATATATCAGTATGCAAGTTTTATGAAATTGTTCTTTTAAAAAACAACTGGAGATGATGACTGTTAGAATTAACAAATACCCAATAGGCCAGCAGATGAACATGTTTATACTTAGTGATTCACAAAACATCAGAAATATAGTGTAAGAAAAGGACTTTAGGGTATAGATGAGTTGACATATGTGCCAGAGGCATAGGGGAGGACGCCATGCATAAAACTGACAAAGTACGAATTTAATAAAAATTAATTAGTGGCCACTTTGGATTTTTTAAAGTTCCCCAATTACTTTACTGATGTCTGTGTTGGAGCTCATTTGTTTTATTCTATAATTCTTAAAGTTCTGAAATTAAGTTGTTAATTTTGATTCTTTAAAATTTTTACTTTTTATGTCAATGTCATAGCCATAAAATTCCCCATAGCAGTTTTTGTTTACAGCATAAATTTTAATATGGGATAGAACTTTTTTTGTTTACTTGTTTCGAAGTTTTTTTCAAATTCCCTTGTGATTTTTGTTTGATCCATTTGTTATTTAAGAGTGTCTTTGTATTCAATTTCCATAATTTTAAAAATTTTCTGTTTTTCTTTTGTCACTGATTTCTAACTTTACCCAATTCCAGCTATGGAATATACCTTGATTGATATATGTCTTTTGAAAATCTATGGGTACTAAATTTGACCTAATATATTTTATAAAATACTACATGTTCACTTGAGAATAATGCATATTTTGTTAGGCAGCATGATCTATAGTTATTTAATAACACTAAGTTTTTTTACATTATCAGCAATATAGTTTATATTATCCTATACCATACAAATCCTTATTTGTATGATTTATTATTCTTTTAAATTATGTGTATGTGTGTTTTTCAAACGGGAGGTAGTACATGTGTGTGAGTGCAGGTGGTTAGCGAGGCCAGAAGAGAGCGTCATGTCCCCTGGAGGTGGAGTTCCAAGCTGTTATGAACCATCTGCTGTTGGGGCTGGAATCTGAATTCCAGGACTCTGCAAGGGCAGTCAGCACAAGTTCTTAACCGTGAATCCTACTGTCAGCAGATATCAGCAACATTCTTTGCAATTTGTTGTCTTTATAATAACTGTGGAGTGTGTCTATTAATACTTCATTCTTCTTCCCATATCTCCTGTGTATACTTTCTTTTTCCTTACAATCCAGAATCCGCAGTATATATTTAAATACCCGATTTGATTGTGATTTCCACTGATATCACTTTTTCAGTAAATTTGCTTATGGGCAGGACTTTTTTCTAAATGAGTTCAATCTAGACTACATTAAAGAAAAACAAATCATATTATTTTGTCTTCTTTTCACACCAGAATTACAATAAAACATATTTTTGAGATATTAGCATCATCAAGTAGACCCACGAAGTCATGGTACTACCAATGGTTAATTTAATCCATTTAAACAATTTGAATTTTCCCACATTTCTTGAAAGTGCAAGGGAGCACAAGTTTGTCATGATAATATGACACTAACTTATCCTTTGATAAGCGTGTTAAGAGCAAGCAGTTAGATGTACTCAGGGTTGGATGGCATGCCCTGATTTTTGTTGACTAGTGACCTCTAAAAGTTATTATATTTGTGTCCACTTAATATCAAGTCACCTAATGGAAGCACATTTTTTTCCACCTAATCATTTTGTACTAATTCAGTACAATTTTGCCCATTTAATATCAATTGACACTAAGCGATTTCCTGTGCAATGTCAATTGAAAATCACTGATTTCCTGCTAATACAGCACTTAGTGTCAATTTCGTTGTGCAGGAAAAACATTTTTTCAATTAGCTACACCATATAATTTTTTGTTTTTAGTTGTTTGCATGGACGTCTGATAATAATTTTTTTAAACAAAGGCATAAGTGAAAAATGACTTTCCTCTTGAGAATTAAGTAATATAAACCCCTGAATTTTATTCTTCATCTATAAAAGATCAAATTTATTACTGGAAACCATTAAAAACATATCAGACAATATGGGAACAGAATGACATTTGAGTTAAATAGGAATGTGTGGCTTTAGCCATTGCACATACTCAACTGACAGGAGAAAATATTTTGGCTAATAATTTTTTTCAGTGTGTTAATTATGTCAGAACATCTACAATTTCATTATTAATTAAAATTAGTTTTTTGTGGTAGAGTAATGAATTTTAAAAAGTATTACATGGTCTTACAAGAAAACTGGGACAGCATTATCTCTTATGTTTTATGAAATTTGGAAAGTTTCATAGATTTTCCAACTAATAGAAACATAGCTAGAAACAGGTCTTAATTCCAATTGCTTACTCGGCTTCTTCGGCAAAGGTAATAGCCCACACATATCTCCTGTTCTCCATGGTGATAGGGAAATGATAAAACTGGAGTTGACCACCTTTGTCCTAAAGATTTATTACCCATGAATATAATACCAGAAGAATTCAAGATTAAAGATGTTTGTGTGTGGAATGTTTATTAGCACACTAAGCTGTTATAATGTTGGCATATATAGTAAACTACTAGCTAAACAAAGAAATAATGTCACTGTATAAAACATTCTTCTGATGAGAGAGGACACCATGCATGAGAAACAATTAAAAATCAATTAAATGGTAAACTGGTAGTCTGTAAATGGTATTTGTCTTTAGATTATTGGAAAGATTACTGTGTAATTGGGATACTCATTTGAGTTCTTCCTTGAAGGAAGCTTCTGGTGTGCCTTGATAGAAGCCAGATGGATTCTCATGCAATTTCTATCTCCTCACCTTTCTGTTTTCTTATAGAACATGAGCATTCTTAAACTATTTGGTTTGGTGTGAATATAGTTCCATTCTGGAAAACCCAAGAAGAGATTTTGGAAATAATTTGAAATAATATTTCAAATGTGTACTATTTGACAGATACTGTACCAGAGTTTGGACATACAAAGAGAAATAACCCATTGTCTTTTCAAAATATCTATATCTGCATCTATATCTATCTATAACATTGTTAATGCAAAGTATATTTAAAAATATGTAACATTTGCCCATCACTGTGGGCAAAGTAAGGACACAGTGTCTATCTAGTCTGGTAATTTAAGAGAAACTTGTTCGTATTTTAGGTTTTTATACATTAGTAATACATACTGCATTTCCACTATTTCTACCCATTCCTCTGCCCCTTCCAACTCCTCTGTGTGCCCCCACTCCTTCTCAAATTATTGCCCTCTTCTTTAGTTATTATTGCTGTTTCATGCATGCACACCTTGTTGTATGATTAGAAAGACCTCTAAGTCAAAATTTAAAAATCTCCTATATTTACTTCTAGTTTTTTTATGGTTTCATTGTTTACATATAACTCCTTAAACCATCTGGATTTGTATTTTGATATACAGTGTTAGATGGGCTCTAAATTTACTCTGTTCTAAATATTTAACCAGTTGTCCCATCACCATCAATCGAAAAGTCTATGTTTTCCCCACTGATTTGAAATGTATTATTTATCATATGCTAAATACTTAATTTACAAATGGGTTTCTTCCTCGCTTTTGTGTTTAGTTTCCAGCCTTTCTGTTTTTCTTTTCATTTCTACCACTTTCTGTATTCTTCTGTTGGATTATGGTATTAGTTATTGTGACCCTTACCATATAGATAAAACTTTCCAAATACAGTTTCATTTTACTATTTTTTCATTTAAAATGTTATTGTCCATTCTTATGCATTAATTTTAATTAATAATTTAGTCACTTCTCTGCCTCCAATTGCACTTGGCTTTTAACAACGGTTCTATTATATTGTGAATTATTTTAGGAAGGATTAAAGTACTTTTCTTACTGTAAAGAAATATATATTTTAAATAAATATTTTTATTTTAAATATATATTTTTTAAATTATATATTTTCATCATTGTTCAGAAAAGGTTTAATATTTCCTTAAGTGTTCATCTCTATTTCAAGTTTATCTTTTCTGCCCTTCTATTCCCAATACTTATTTTTTGTTTTGTGATGTTGCAAGACCTTCTGAATTACACAGTAATTGGTGGGTGCCAGCATGTTCTTTCTCTTTGCTTCATTGAAAAGCCCTCAAGTGCCTCACCATTTAGTGTTATGTCAGACATTTTTGGGGAGTGGATGCTTTAAATTATAATAAAATGATTCTTTCTAATCATTTTAACACTAATCTAAAATTAAAAAAAATGATTCTTATCAGTTGCAGTTTCAAATGACATGCTTTTCTCATATCATCTATCCTTATATATATGAATATTCATATAATATACATATATGTTAATAGGTAACCTAATAGTGAATAATTTTTAAAATTTCTTAGAGTGAATTATTATTAATTTATTATTTTTCTTGCTAATAATTTATTTAGGAATTCTAAAAATATATATATGAGATATAATTTTATTAAAACTGTTCAAAAAAAGTGAAATATGTAGATAACTTGAACTTTTAGTAATAACAATTTAAAATGTAAAAAGAAAAATGTAAGATGAGTTTTAATAATATATTTCACTTAATCCAATGTAATCAAACTATTTCATCATAATATGTTAGCAATATAAAAATTCTGTATATTTTAGAGTTCTAAAAAACTAAGTCTCAAACTCTGATAGTTTTATACTTTCATTCTGCCTCAATTCTGGAGAGCCACAGCGTAGTGCTCAGTAACCAGCTACACTGTGAAGTAACCTGACAAAACACATAGTAGATTCAGAAAATGAATTAAGAAATTTCATAAATTATTCTATAGGGTTTTTTATTCTTGAAAATGAATGAAGTTCAATTTTTTATTTAAATTGGGTTCTTGAGATGTTGATCAAAGAATATAAAATTTTAGTACAATCAAAGGAGTCAAAGAAATTTACTTTTTAATGTGATAACTCTCACTACGACTGTATTAAAATCTTGAAAAATGATTATAACGTGTTCCCAGTATACCCGAGATAAACAAGTGGGGCACTGTGTTTTAGTTTTTTTGTTGCCTAAGAATTTTTTAAAGAAGCACTTCACAGTTGAGGTATGCAGTTTATCATAGGGATGTGTTGTAAAGGAAACGGGCTGCATCCGGCTAGCTTAACGCCCGAAATAACCACACTGAAATTGTATTCATTTAAACACTGCCTGGTCCATTAGTTCTACCCTCTTATTGGCTTACTCTCACATCTTGATTCAACCCTTTTCTAATAATCTGTATGTCACCACAAGCTCATGGCTTACCTGGAATGATTTGGCATGTCTGACCTGGCAGCTTCATGGCAGGTGGCTCTCTGTCTCTGCCTCCTTTCTCCCAGCATTCTGTTCTGTCTACTCCGCTTATCTAAGTTTTGCCTATCAAAAGGCCAAGGCAGTTTTCTTTATTCAACCAATGAAAGCAACACATAGAAAGAAGACCCTCCTACACCAGAGAGGTCATGGTAGGAGCGTGAGGCTACTGGTGACATTGAATGTGGATGAGCAGTTGTAGTTAGCTCAGATTCTCCTTTGCATTCAGTCAGTTACCTAGGTCATGGATTGGTGCCACCACGTTTAGGATAAGAATCTCCATTTCAATTAACCTGAAGTAGATACTTTTTCATGGACATGCTCAGAAGCTTGTATCTTTAGTATTCCAGATTCTGTTGAGTTGGCAATAAATATTAATTGTCATATAACGTGAATGTTAGCAGACTAGACTTAGTAATTCACACCCTCCCACCTACCTACCCCTACCATACACCTGTATGTTTACATATGTATATACATATATTTATAATATATTGCAGTATAGTATACATATACACATATATGGATGTAACTTTTTTGCTATATGACAACATTTAGTAATTTTTAATGTTTGATACTAATGATCTTAAAATTTCCATTTGTACTGTCAATTTTGAAAGTTTTAGATTTTTAGAATATTATAGATTTTATTGAAATTTTCAACTTTATTAGTATTTGTATCATACTGTTACATAGTTCAGTATTTTCTGAATATTTATAATATATGTCTTGCTCTACTTTTTATATTTATGAATTTTTCACAACAGGAATTTCTAGGGTTGATTTAATTTATCTTAATTTAACAATACTATTATTGGATATATTTCTAAATTCTTATGTTTTAACTATGTAAAATAGTGTTTTATAATTTATGTTTTAAATATATATTCCTGATAACAGTATGGAACTAGCAATTTAAAAGAGCTTTGGCACCAGGAACTCCCATAATGCATTACTGTGACCCATATTACTTATCATATGAAGTAAAGTTAGTAATTGTTTTTACTTCACTGGTGAAATAAGGGGAAAAACATGGTGTATGATAGACACCAATTTTACAGCCTGCATTATTCAGAGTTGTTAATATGATGATTTAGAATATTGACTAATGTTTTTGAGTATTTGGAAAGATAAATATGGCTTGCTTTCAATTATCTAGAGTACGCCATGAATGTATTACTGTATAGTACAATCAAACCATATGAACAGAGAACTTTGAGTTAAGATTAAGTCAATGCTATAAAGAACTATTTGGAAGCCATCCTTACCTTTGGAAGAGTTTATAAAATAAATTGTTGAATAGGAAGGGAATGAATATCCATGTAAACACCTAATTAAATACCTCTTTAAATCAACTGTTTTATTTGTATTTTCTATGAATAACATGGCATTTGATATATGTGTAAATGAACAGATTTCCTTTAGGAAAAGAACAGAGTTTTATCTTGTGCCTAACCAAAATGAAATCAGTTTGCATTGCTCATCTTCCTCCATGTAGTAATTTGGAGAAATTATTTTAGATTTATTTTATTCTGTGTGTGTGACTGTTTTGCCTGCATGACTGTATATGTACTATATATGTTTCCAGTTCTGGTGGTGGTCATAAGAGGATGTCAAAGCTGCTTGGAATGGAGTTATGAATAGTTTTTGAACCATTGTGTGGATGCTGAAAACAATTGTCTCTTCTACAGGAGCAACAAGTGCTCTTAACCACTGAACCATCTTCTAGCCCACAATTAATATTTAGATATTTGCCAGAAGTCATGTATAAGTATATTTATGAAAACCAATTTTAATAGAAAAATGAAACAATACAAATATTCAAATGTTGGAATAACTAGATTAGTTTTCATCCATAGTATATTAACCAGTTATCAAAATACATATTAATGCTTGTTTTTCATATAGCATAGCATTACACTAAGTGAAAATACTAGGTTTCAAAACTTTGGAAAGCAGTTCTATTTTACATACCATTATAACTGGAATTACATGTTTTTGGGTGACAAGACACACTTTAAAAAATATTATTGTTGCTTTTTATTGTATTTACGTTTTAAAGTCACAGTTTTTGATAATACCGAAAAATATCCTGTGTTCATTTGATCAGTAAACAGAGATGACCAAAGGAAGGATTGTTAAAAGCTAACACAAGGCAGCCTGTGTGTGTGTGTGTGTGTGTTTGTATGTGTATGTGTGTGTTAGGATCAGGGTGATTGCAAATTTGGAAAAATAAGGAGGCAGTAGAGGACTAAACAGAATCTACTGGTTCTTCTTTGAATGCACAGAAGAAGAAAAGGAAAGTCTATAATCAAATGCTACCAGTTTCATTTTTTTTCCTTTGATTGACTTTGCTTTTGCCAGAAGGAGGTCTAGGATGTGGTTGTAGTCTTGTGAAAAGTGGTCAGTTACCAAAAGAGTTCAGGTCTAAAAATCTCACTGTGCAGTATGGTGGTAAAGTGCTCTGAGAGTTTTCAAGCAACCAATGGCAGCACTGGGGCTTTTTTTAGATCATGCCTCTGTACTGTCATGAGAATCTGTGGCAAGAAATTGAATTTTTGTTATTGCCAAAATTAAACACCAGCTTAGTGACCTGACAATGCACACACACAAACATGGACATGGACACGGACAGGGAGACACATCATGAATAAAGAGGGCATGCTTCAAACCAGCTTTTCTGTGGTTTAATATGATTAAAAATAATTCTTACATCTTGGCACATGAATTAATGAATACTGTATGGAACTCTTCTGTGATCAAGAATCTTAAATTTTTTTAAAAAGTTATCTTTTTAAGGAAGTGATACATAGATTTCACTAGAAGAAAATGATGTGGTGTCTTGGGTGGCAGAGTTTGTCAGAGCTCTCAGAACCGAGTTTTTTGAGGTATAATCAGCTTTAAAGTTGTTTCCACCCTCCTCCTCTTTTTTCCTTCCATTGTCTTTCTCTTCCCTTTTTTTTCCTTTTCCTCCACCTCTGTACTTTTGTTTGAGAGACATATGTACAATATAATTTTGGATCTTAATTTACTTTACAATTTCATAGGTGTTGCCTTTAAAGTTTTTGGCAAAAGCTATATGGCTTATGCTATAAGTAGTCCCGTTTATCAATCTTCAGTTGAAGATCTCTGGAGTGCTAAAGTTTCGCTTGGATTAGTTTGATTAACTTGAATACTATTTTTTTTAAAGTTTATGCTTCTTATTTATTTATTCATTCTACTTCTCAGCTATGTTCTTCTTTCCAAGTGTTGTATGGTTGCTAGTAACACACTCTCTAACTTCTGACCCAAAAATTTTGTGAGTTAAAACTCGAAATGCTTTGCTGTGTTATTTTATAAACTATATGCATGTTTCAAAGGCAGTCTGTTCATATCTGAATATTTAGGAGTTATTTTTACCATTAAGTAGACACTACTTTGAGGAAAATTTTTTGTGATGACATGAATTTATTGTAATTTACTTACTGTGTTTTACATCACAAAATGTTCTATACACAATTTTTCACTAATACATTTTACTCCAGTTTATATAAGACAGAGACTATAGAATCATTGAGATTCTTGATGTAAGAACAAATCTCTTTGACCCCCATCTACACTCACACATAATGGTCTCTCCTCTGGCGTTCTGTAGTTTTGGAGGTTTTTTTTTCCCTTTCAAGTCACAACTAAAGTACAATTACTTAAAATCAAACCTGTGATGGTTTTGTCAGAGATCTTAATTTGTTTGCCATTTGTTTTCTACAGTGTGCACCCCTTTGTGAGAGAGTAAAGTCTAACCAGGGCAAAAGATTCCACTGCTCTTCATGTCTAGCACCATAGGCCCTGAGTGAATATCTGATGAATAAATGAATGGAGTTTTCTTTCTCTAATCTCACATGTTCTCATCATTATAGTTACAGATTATCTGCTTGACAATGTAAGTTTCCTTTAAAAACATTTCAGTGCTTTTTAAAGGAAAACGTGGAATATTGAAACTATATTAAACTTAAAAATTATTTTTATATTGTGTATGTTGTCATGATTTATACCTGGGCATGCGTGCCATTGTGCACATGTAGCAAGGGAATGACTTTGTAGAGTTGTGTTTTTTTCTTCACCTTTAACGGAGTTTCCTTACTTTGAGCATTATTCTTTGTTCTGAACATATTTTATTTCTTAATCTAAATATGTATGCTGATTTTATGTTTTAGCAAGTATATTAAGCATAAATCACAGCACCATGGAAATAAAGGGTACCTTTTTTAGATTTTAGATATTTTTCTCATCCATCTATGTCTACAGTTCTGTTCCTCATGGTCACTCAGATGTCAGAAGACATATAGAGACAAATAGCAACTCATCTAGTCTGAGATATGTTTTAATAGTCTAGTATCAATTTTTAGAGCTTTGATATTAATATATTCTAAGTTTATAGTGTTTATTGTCTTATAAATGTTTGGTATCTTACCAGTTTCACCTTTTTGTTGCCCTGAAAAACTTAGATACATACATCAGTATCAAAAACTTCTTTTGCATTTAGTCTTTTCAAATGTGAGTATATTTATTTTATCAAATCAAGTAAAATATCACTAATTACTTGAACTCCTAGAAATATCTCACCTGTATGTATTTGATCATTGAGTTCACCAGATATCTACTAATTTTGAATAAGGGAGATTATATTTCATAAAAGTAAAGGAAAACAACAAAGCAGAGTTTGGGAAAATAAAACTAAAGAAACTTTTATGCAAAAGGTGCCAAATGACCTTGAATGGCATAAAACATTATTTTATGTAGAGTTTTGCTAATTTAAAACATGTTCATCAAATACCATTCAGCATTTCTCTGTGTTCTTTTTCTTTCCTACATGTTCAACCTTTTCTCTTTACTTTTACTTCTTTTAACTTGCATGCATAAATATATATGTATCTGCCAATCCAATCTGCTGTTACACATTTCAAATTTATATTGTTAAAGTAATCCATTTGGAATATTGGTCTTGGTATTACTTTCTTCTCAAAACTTCAGAAACAGTTTTTCTTTTTCATCTTTTCAGCCCACTGAAAGCTGCCTAATTCCCAAGTAAATGAATAAATAAAAAATAGCTTCTTTTCATCCCCATTTTTGTCTTCATTCATAGGCTAAAGTTTCAATGCTGCAGAACCTAGGGTGTTATGTGTACTATGCAAGCACTCTCCTTTGGTCCTAGGTCTTCAAGTCCCATGTATATTTTTAAAAGTCTTGTTCCTGAGAAGAGATTCCTTGTGAAACCTGTAGATTACTACTTGCTTTTATCTGTGGTCATTTTTATGACTTAGAAAGCTTCAGAAGCGGAGGACAGAGAATGTTGCCACCATTGACACTTCTTGTCTTGCTTAGGTTCCAGGTCAAATTGTTACATGATTGCGTGCATAGATTCCATAAAAACATACTTGTTATTATTTTCCTGTAGAACACATAGTTCTCTAGGCCCCTGTCTGCTCAGAAACTTAGCAACAATGAGAAAGTTGCTGCTGGTGTTTCAGTGAAGTTGACTCACAGTCTGGTGTTTCCGTGGAGTGCACTCACAGTCTGGTATTTCATGGAGTGCACTCACAGTCTGGTGTTTCCGTGGAGTGGACTCACAATCTGGTGTTTCCGTGGAGTGCACTCACAGTCTGATGTTTCCGTGGAGTGCTAGTTCAAGACTCAAAGTGTCTGTTCCCGAAGACAAACCTGTGATTCCTAGTGTCATTTCTGGTTCATGCCTTTTTTGTTTTGCTTTTCATTTGATTTTCTTCTACTTAAAATATTGACTTAAACATCATGGATTCTGGCAAAAACAAACCAAGACAAGAAAAGACAAAACAAGCTCTTTATTATACTGTCACTTTCGCAAACTTAAATATTTGTTGTCATCATATAAGAGCTTGAGACAGAAGAAAAGATATTCCAGTAAAACCCTGTTGAATCTTATACTGATATCGTTTCTGGTAGTTCCAATCTGAGAAAACAGCATGAGGAGAGGGAAGGCTAATTGTTACCCCTCTTGTTTATGCCATGTGATAGCTCTCAGATGTCCAGTACACTCTTTCAGGTAGATCTCATTGCTTATTATTTTAATGGTAACTTGATTAGAATGTAACAAATTACACAAAGAATTACAGAACAATAATAAAGCAATGATCTTATAGGCCTTCTATTTAAAACAAACAGTGAAATGAAAATAAGGTGTGGTTTGTGTTTAATTAAACATACCACATTCTCACAACATGATAGTTAAATAAAGTCATTTTGTTGACTGAATAGTCAACATAGTTCTCAAGAAATATGATAGGAATTAATACTTTGCTCTGGCCTCTTTCATTGCAGTGGATCAAAACGTACAGATATAGTGTAATATACTTCATAGAGATATTGAATGTAAATTGAAATACCTGCTGAGGATGTGCAGAAACACATTCTCATTAGTGCTTTCCCATGACTACTTCCATAATAAGGACTCTGAATTTTTGAACTATTTAATTTGTATTTTGATTAATTTATAAATTCTTAAAGATATATGTTGTGAGTAAATGTCATGTTTTATATATTTGCTGGAATTTGGGAATAGAATGACAAGAAAATGATGTACAGCTTATGGATATTATCATTCTAAATTAGAAAGGTATCTTCTATAGAAATGTATTATCTGTATGCCTGTCTCTCCACCAATATATCTAGGTAGGTATGATCTGTTTACTAATCATCTATCTTGTATTGTATATACACATATATCAATTTATCTATATGTTAGCTGTGTATCAATCAATGCTATGTAATTCTTCAAATATATGAATTTTTACTTTTAGGTAGAGCCATTAATGATACATTTTAGTTTTGTACTGATAGGAAATATTTAGTTAAGTGACATTTGTTACCCAGTAGTTTTATCCCAATTAAATTCTGTTTATTACTGAATCTTTTGTTTGGGCTTTTTCTTTAACTCTTATCAGCCAAAAATTTAATAATTATTGATCCATTTATAAAAAATTTGGGGAACTTGTTATTTTGTATTAAGTTTATTTCTACTTATGTAATTCACTAATGGAGATGTCTCAGTTGCCAGGAATTTCTGCCAGCAATTGAAAATAGTGACTGCTGAACTGAAAGTATGGATCATTGGGTTAATCAGTGTACCATTCCTGTCCTTTAAATGAGAGGAAAGGGCTGTGTTACAAAGCTTTCAAAAAGCAACACTAACCAGGGGGTATAAAAGTAATTTTAGCAAGACTGTTGTGTCCTTAAAGTTTATGAAAAGCAAACAGACAAAATAATTTTTTTTATGTGTGTGTGTCTGCGTGTATGTTATCTCAGTTTTTTAAAGGTTATCCTTTGCATCTTTTTCTTTGATCTCCACATGAACAGAGACGCATGAAGTGGCAGTGAGGTCAAGGTTGCTAGATGTCTTGGCACTGATTAACTACTGCAATTAGCACCATTTAGATTGATATTTTTCCAAGATGAATGCATGATTTGGACAAGAAAAACAAAAAATTATGACACTTGTGAAAGTGACCTGACACTGTCCGGGAAGAAACAGAAAAGAAACAGAGCTCACCTCAAAAGTCTTGAATATTTGAGAAATTGATTACATGATAAGACCACTTCAATGTAACGATAAGTCTCTGAAGACTTATTAGTGCTTTGGTGGCATTAAAACAAAATGAAAAGACATCAGGACAGCTTGCCTTAATAGCTTACTGGCTTGAACCCTGATACATAATGTTCTTGTAATGGGTGACTGCAGTAAATTGGTAGTGAATATTTTCCAATTTTTTGGCTCTTCCTATCAGATCTGCTCTCAGAGAACATTTTGTTCTGAGAGTATTATGAAAGCAATTGATCTACTTTAGAAGTTGCTTGACAGTTTTAATGTAGTGATAACTTTTCTCCTCTCCAGATTGTGTGAAGTTTTTTTTCGTTTTCAGTCTTTGTAACTTGAGTCAAATTATAGTTAGGTCATATTATAGTAGTTTGGTGTTATATATCAACAGGTCTGATTAAATACTTCTAAGTACTACTACAAAAGAAAAATATATTTTCCAATGAATTTGTTATCATTTTCTATTTAGATAGAAGTTTACCTTTACTATCCTTGACAGTTTTGAATGGCTAATTTTGAACCTAAATAATTTGCTGAGAAATTGTTTTTAATCATATTGAAGGATTTTAAATGTTTGTAAAATAAAAATTTGGGGCATTGCACTAGTTTTGTTTCTGTAACTGTAATAAAATACTGTGACAAAAAGATATTTAGGGAATAGAGTATTTTAGTTCACAGTCTGTCATAACAGGGAAGTAGAGGCAACAAGAACTTAGACCATCACACCAACAATCAAGAGCAGGGAAAAACAAATCATCCATTCTAAGTACTCAGAAAGCTTTCTTTACTCTTGGACAGTCCATCCCAGAGCAGCAAACCAGGGAATGGTGCTGCCCACTTATATAAGGGTCTTCACATATCAATTAAAACAGTCGGAAAAATCCCCCTCCATATTCCCATAAATTAATCTGATACTGACAATCTCTCATTGATGCTATTACATGTTTCAAATAAAATTACAGTACTATAAACAAAATAGAGTGAGAGTTATCTGAGATTTATTAATGAAATTATGTAATATTGAATTTTCTGGGCCATTTCATACCATCTCTCTTAGTTCTTTAAGCAATGTATGTTTCTGTAATGGATACAGTAAAATAAAGTAAAATAAGAAAATATCAAATGAATAGAAATTGAAGTAATTTCTATGCTAACATTAGAGCCATGGGGAATTAGAGGTCTTTGAGATTCTTATTCATTCTTCTATTTTTTCATGTGCCTAAGAACATTTGTTTCATAAAAACATTTTATTACTGTTTTAATAGAATAAGGGCAAATGGCAATTTAGAAGAATTTGAGATAAAATCCTGGACATATGAAACAAAGGTAGGTGGTGTTTGAGCACTACAAGGGTAGTAAAGTGAAGCCCATTCCGCAGTGTAGAGCTATACAAAGCAACAGTCATTGTGATTCTATGAAACTATGAAGATATCTTAGAAAGAAACCTCATGGGAGGGGACACCACAAAGAGAGAAAGGGAAAAAATGAACACGTGAGAACCAATGAATATGAAGTTAGAAATAATTAGAGAAGAAATTAATGTCATACCAAAAATAGCAAAAGGTCTTAGGAAATGTCACCTAAGAACAGCAATCTGAGTTTCAGAAAATCATATACGAGTAGAGTGTTCAAGATCCAGTAGGAATGGAAATGACATTGTGGCTCTTTCCTATTAGGGGTGAAGCAGAACACATCGAGGCAGCCCACCTCTGCAATATGATTAGTTTTTCTTTCTCAAATGCAGTTTGGAACAAAGAGTTGAAAGCCAGATGACTTCTGCCTTTTGAGGTACCCAGATTCTTTTTTTTTTTGATAAATTAATTTGTTTATTTGTTTGTTTATTTTACATCCCAGCCACAGTTTCTCCTCCTTCCTCGCCTCTCAGTCCGTCCCTCCCACATCCCCTTTGCCCAGCACAATCCATTCCTTCTCCATTTCTGTTCAGAAAAGTGCCGGCTTCCCTTGAATATCAAGTGAGCATGGCATATCAAGTTTCAGTAAGACTAAGCACCTCCCCTTGTATTTAGGTTTAGAATGGAAGAATGTTCCTTTTGTTCCACATCCTCTCCAGCATAAACTGTCACTTGCATTTTTATTCTTGGCCATTCTGACAGGTGTAAGATGGAATCTCAGAGTTGTTTTGATTTTCATTACCTTGATTACTAGGGATGTTGAATATATCCTTAAGTGTATTCTGGCCATTTGATACTCTTCTGTTGAGAATTCTCTGTTTATATCTGCACCCTAGTTTTTAATTGTATTATTTGGTTGTTGATATCTTGTTTCATGAGTTCTATTTTTATTCGGAAATCAGCCTTCTGTTGGATGTGGGGTTGGTGAAAATCTTTTGCCATTCTGTGGTCTGCCATTTTTGTCATATTGACTGTGTCTTTTGCCTTACAGAAACATTTCAGTTATATTAAGTTCCATTTATTAATTATTGATCTTAGTGCCTGTGCTGTTAGTGTTCTCTTCAGGAGGTTTTCTCCTTTACCAATGCATATACGATTACTTCCCACTTCCTTTTCTATGAGGTTTAGTGTGTCTGCATTTATGTTGAAGTCTGGTAAGGCTGTCCACTTTCTCCATACCTGTTCAATATAGTACTTGAAGTTCTACTTAGAGCAGTAAGACAGCTAAAGAAAATCAAGGGGATACAAATCGGAAAGGAAGAAGTCAAACTATCATTATTGTAGATGATATGGTTGTGTGTGTGTTTGTATAAACCCCCAAAACTCTACCGGGGAACTCCTACAGCTGAAATACACCTTTAGTCAAGTGAATGTATATAAGATCAACTAAAAAAATTAGTAGCCCTCCTATATACATATGATAAGTGACCTGAGAAAAAAATGGGAGAATCATTACCCTTTACAATAACCTTAAATAATATAAAATATTTTGGTGTAACTCTAACCAAGCAAGTGAAAGACCTTTATTAAGAACTTTGATGTTTGAAGAAAGAAATTAAAGAAGATTTCAGAAGATAGAAAGATCTTCCAGGCTCATGGATCTGTAGGATTAACATAGTAAAAATGGCCATCTTACCAAAAGCAACCTACAGATTTAATGCAATCTCTTTTAAAATGTCAGCATAATTTTTCACAAACCTTTAAGAACAATACTCAACTTCATATGGAAAAACAAAATATCTAAGATAGCTAAATCAATCCTGTACAATAAAAGTCTTCCAGATGTATCACCATCCTTGATTTCAAGCTCTACCTTAGAACTATAGTAATAAAAACTACATACTGTTCACATAAAAGCAGACAGGTGGATCAATGGAATTGAATCAAAGAAGTAACTGTAAATCTACACACCTATGGACACCTGATTTTTGACAAGGAAGCAAAACATATACAGTGGAAAAAAGAAAGCATCTTAACAAATGATGCTGGTCTAACTAGATGTCAGCATGTAGAATAAAGAAATCGATTCATATCTCTCACAAAACATTTCTATAACCACATGATGTTTATATAAAATGAAATTTTAACAAAACTTATAAGTCTATGAGCATTGTTATGTTTATATCTGTGAATTATCACAAATAATGCCTCCCTTGTGACCCATTCATGTATATACAAGTGTATATGCATATAGCAATAATTATCGAAGAAAAGAGTCTCTCAGCTTGAGAGTGGGAGTACACATAGAAGGAGCTTGAAGGGGGATAGCTGGGAGGTGCTGGATGGAGGAAAGGGAAGGGGGAAATGATTTTATTATGTTTCAGTTGACACATGTTAAAAAAAAAAAAACCTCCACAGCCCGTGAAATCAGTGGTTTCAATGTGCTTCAGATGTTTTGGAAAATCACATGAAAATAGTTTTAGTGAGAAAGTTTCTGAACTTTGCAAAGAACAGTTTCATAAAGTAGTGATGTGAAACAGCCTAGTCAGGTATAGATACATTTAGATTACTAATCTAAATGGGAGAACCAGTCTTTTAGTAAACGGACCTTAAATTTTGACAACTATTTTACTTCTTTCCATTTTCAAACATTTATCTCGTGGTGGGGTGATCAGGAGAATGGTATTTAGAGTCTTCATTTGAACTGTACTCACATTCTTCTGTGTAAATTTTCATTTTCTTTGAAATATTTTACATTTTTATTGCATGACTCTTGGTTTCCCTTCATAACAAACCCACTGAAATTAATATTAACACATGAATATTAACATGTGTCTATTTTCTATATGTCTCTCATTTTTTATTTACATATGATATTCAAAGTTTCCTAGAATACATTTATAATACTTCTGTTTATTAATAGCTCTTGTTTTAATTTTGATACCTTTTTCTGTAATATAATCTCATGTAATTTGATATATTTTAATGACATTATAGTTTGAGCCATATATTTCTTGAAGGTGAGACTAGTCCTTACCTCTTTTAAAAATAAAGGACAAGGGCCAGCATGATGGCTCATTGGATAAAGGCACTTACTGCAGAAGTCCCTTTCTTGTGTTTGATTTCCAGACCGCCCCCCATTTAAAGATGAGGGTGAGAACCAACTTCACACAGTTGCCCTCCTACCTCTACACATGTACCATAGCATGCCTCCTCCACTATAATACTTCCTTTTGCAGTAGTTCTTTAAATGTACATTTAAAAATATTTTTATTCATTTATTTTGTGTATATGTGTGCGTATGTGTGTGTGTGTGTGTGTGCGCACGCGCGCGAGCGTATGTGGAGTATGAATGTGGAGGTCAGAGGACAACTTGTAGGAAGGAATTTTCTCCTTCCACTATGTGGGTTCCTAGGATTGATCTCTGATTTTCAGTGTTGGTGGTAGGCACCTTTACCTACTGAGCTATTTTATCACATCCATTTTAATGGTCATATTTCTTTATTAATTTCCTAATTTTTTAATAATTTGAAAATCTTGTGCAAGTATATAATTTATCATGATCAATCCCCCCGACACATGCCCACACATGTGCATGCATGCATACACACACACACACACACACACACACACACACACACACACACAGAGTTTCTCCTTCCAACTTTGCTCAATCTCTTTGCAACATATATTCCTTCCAAACTCATATTCTCTTTTTTGTTTGTTTGATTAACCCACCAAATGTTTGTATAAATATGAGTGTGGTGTCATCCCTGAGTCATAGGCAGCTTGTTAGTGGCCAGCTCTTAAATACAAGTGACTTATCTTTCTGCAGCAGCTATTAATTGTTAGTAGCCTCTCAGCTAGAGGCTGGACATGGATGCCCTTTCCCTTTTCTTGCTGGAAACGTTAACTGGTTTGCACTTGTGCAGTCTTGTTTAGCTGATGCTAGTTCATGTGTGCAGTAGTCATGTTCAGAAGACAGGATTTTATAGTCTTTTACACCGTTTCTTTGCACCCTTCTGTTCTTTCTGCCTCTTCTTAGGAAATATTCCGATTCTTGGAGGAGGAGATGGGTTGTAGTAGAAGGTCTACATACATATGAGCACTCAGTCACTTCTTGTCAATTTGTACTACCCTCTGCAATAAGAGGCTTCTCTTGCCAAAGTGGAGAGCAGCATAATTCTATGGATGTAAACATAAATATTCAGAAGGCAATTTTACACTATTACCATTTAGAATATAATCTTTTGTTTCTCTGTTTGACCCATGAATTCTCCAGCTGTTGTGTTTGACATTATTAATAGTACCAGACATTATTAATAGTACCAGAGAAGAATTAAGAATTCCCTCCTGTGGAATAGGACTGTAATAATAATAATTAAATAAATTAAATATTTAAATAAATAATAATTTAAAAAACCCATTGGTTACCTCATAAACAGTCTTGTCGCTGTTACGCCAGTGACCATATCTCACCTAGCTGGCCTGGTGACCAGTATTAGAGCTTGTAGGGTTCAAGTGGTGGGTAATACAATTTCCTTATACAACTGAAGTGTGTGTCTTCAACAATAGGACTTACCGTTTAGTTATGCTGGGCAGCAAAGTTACTGATTATTTTTTAATGAACCCAATTAATGTTAAAGAGTATAAAACATTCCTCCAGATAATTACCATAATAGTTATATTTTGTATGGTATTTTGTATGTAGGTGTGTGTGTTGGTGTCTCTCTGTGTGTGAGTGTGTGTATGTGTGTATGTGTGTGGTGACATCGGGTTTAGGAAATGTCACCGTTTTTTCATTTTATCCCTGTAATAATTTGGATATCAAGATGAAAGTTTGTGCTACTCACCTAATTATTGACCTGTGTTTCCCAGTACTGGGACCAACACAGATCTCTTTTTAATACAGAAAGTGGCTAGTGTAGACAGTGCCAGGGCTTTTAGGTGGAAGTCCAAGGGTTTACCAATTATTTCAGAATTGTCTAATGAACTAAGTAGGGGAGTTAAATTTTTTCTTTACAAATATACAATTGTAGTGGTGTTTGAGAACAATTTACATTTGGATCCATTTTTGGTACTATACCCTCTAGGGGCGCTTAATTGAGAATGATGGGTTATTAGTTTCATGGGAGGTAAAGTTATTTCAAAGACATTGTCATCTCTTCAGTATTCGCCACAAACTTCAAAAACTTCAATCTTGAGAAATCCTGACATGCCAGTTTTCTATTTTGGAATGATCAATTTTCCTTGTTTTTTGGAACTTAGCCAGTCTGTAGGGAAAAATAAAACTTGTTGAGTTTTTTATTAATATTGTGGAAACAGAAAAGATGTTAAGTTATGGTGAACAAGACTCAAAAAAATACTCCATTGGGAAATTGTCAGTCTACTAAGCTAAAAATAACACTCTACTTTCAATATTTATTAATAATTGTAATTTTTCCTTTTAGTGTTCTGTTAAATACTTCTGGGGTACTAGAGTACTACAGAAATACCTGATTTTGTAAACACATAGATCTGTTAATGTGTATTTTTATTATGCATTTAAAATATAAATAGATAATATGCTGTAATTATAATTCTGAATTATATTGTCTTTATTCAGATTTGTTTCATTACAATCATTAGAAATACAGCATTTAGAAGTAAAATGGAGACCTTTTTATAAGAGTAAGCGTTTATAACAAGCATTCAGTAACCATACACTTGAGGTTAAGTAGCAGTTATCAGATTAATATTACATGTTCATTCTCTCTGTGAGATGGTATTTTTGACATGTTATTTTGTTCATTTTTGACAGATGGTTGACTGTATAACTTTATGATCTATAATGTCATATTTCATGACATCTTAATGATCAACTCAAGATAATTAGCAGATATACCATCTTAAACTTATCATTTCTTATGGTAAACACATTTAAATTTATTTCTTCTGCCTTTAGATATGTATAGCATTGTTTTTCATTATATTAATCCTGCTATGCCATAGAATACTAAGGTTTTCTATTACCATAACATCAATCAATTATCCAGTGCAACAGCCAATCAGTAGATAAATTTATAAAGAGGATGTAATATATGCACAAAATGGAATAGTTTTCAGACATTTAAAGGCATGGAATTCTGTAATTTACATAGTTGGACCTAGAAAATATGTACTAAATAAGTCAGGTGCAGAAAGACAAGCAACATATGATCACACTCAGAAGTGAGATACAAGCCTGTTGATAATAGAAGTAAAGATCAGGTTAGTAGTTATCAAAGACTTGGAGCTACTTGGAAAGAAGACGAGAGCGAGCATTCAGCACGTTCATTTTATTAACTTGAACAAAATAGTCTAGGTCATTAAATGAGCTCAGATTATTCATTAAGTAGTTTAAACATGTACTAGTAAAGGTCAGTTAATTTAGAGTTAAAGATAATTCTTCCAATTCTATCTAATTATAATAGTATCAATTATCTCTGAATTTTTTGTTTGTTTGATATTTTTGGTCTTTTTATTGTTTGTGACATAGTTTTTAACAAAAAAACTCTAAATTTTTGTCTGTATATCATATTATGAAGACATTTAGGAACTAATGGAGTAGCTGGGCCAGTTGTTAATGAGAGAAAACTGACATCCAGATTGGAATCTCCTTTCTTTATAAGAAAGACAAAACCAGTAGGGAAGCTGCCCAGGACTAGTTATTTCTTATTACCGACTCAAAGTTCTTGTTTGTTGTTGGTTGTTCAGATTCTGTTTCTTTATGGCTTAGTCTGCATAATATGGCGCTGTAGAGGAATTTGCCTATTCATCTAGGTTATGAAGTTTGTTAGTATGTATTTGCTTCATAACAATCTCTAAAGCCCCATCTGTCTAAAAATGGTTTATATTATTATGTTTCCCTTAAAACTTTAACTAATTCATAATAGTTCTGTGTGCTTTCTGTGCACTTTATCCTGGAGCTCCCAGGGATGTAGAGTGGAAACCTTAAAGTATGGGGAGATATGTTTATATGAATCTCAAATGTACAAAACTGCTTGACGTGCTTATAGACATATATGTATCTATATGCATAAACAAAGATAACCAAGATGTGACTAAATGCATACACATTAACATGAGGAAAGTGGTTATTTCCAGGGGGAAAATGATGGAATGGAAACTGTAGGGGACTGTTTTACATAGAAAGGTCTATAAAAATATCTCAAGAAAGCTTGCCAAATACTAACATTTAAAAATGTAAGTGATATGTATTTGATAACATATTACATTAGTTATATCTTTTTTTATTTTTGAAACATTTCCAAAGGAAAACAAATAATGACATGCATTGTGTAGGTCAGTTGTAATGTGTTTCCTTTGATGTAATTGAGTCCTTTCTTTTTCTTAATCTAGATTAAAGTTTATCAGTTTGGCTTTACCTTTTAAGAAAAAATTCATTGTCTAAGTACCTTTTTTGTTTCATGTTTTGTTTCCTCTCTCACTTATACTCTGCTCTTTATTGTTTCTTTCTCTGCTTATGTTGCTTTTGTACTTGTTTTCTTATTTCTTGAGGTCTAGTGTTAGGTTGTTGTGAAATAGGTCTTTTTTTTTTTACTGACTTTTCCCTTAAATATTAATTTATGCCAGGTGGATAGTCTAATGATTCTAACTGGCAACTGGAAGCAGAGATAACAGTAACCACGTGTCCTGAGACTTAGAGTGATGTGCTAAAAGTAGTGTTCTACATAAAGCTTTGTAAACACAATGATAAATGTTGGCATTGGTGTCACAGAAAGCAGATATATGTGAAAAATCAACCTGATGGGAGATAAGCAAGTAATGTCCAATCTGCTTTCAAATGTAAGACATTGTCCAATGCTCAGTAAACACCCATACCCTAATAACATGTTTTTAAAGTGTGGTTATATAAAGTGAAAATGGTCATATTTCTTTAGACCAGTCTCGCCGTGTAACCTTGGTTGACCTGGAAATGGCTGTGAAACCAGACTGGACTAGAACTGTCTGTCTCCCAGGTACTTTCCCAGTTGAAAATAATACTTTAGATGGGCATTTATATAGCCGTGTTGTTCAGACAAAAATTCAGTTGCTTAGAATTGCCTACTTTATAAATTATGTGAAAACTCTAGCTAAGAGAAAGACAACATGTGTGCTCTGAACTGAGAAGCTGGCACTTTCAAGTAACATATTTGAGTTTATTTTGTATCATAGTCATTCAGAGTTATCAGTTATTACATACAGCCCTCCACATTCAGCTGCTAGAGATTCTACTGTGTGGAGCTACATTGTTTCCAGTTACGTTGTTGTATGTTAAATATGTCTTAGTCTGCTCTCCTGTGCCTTGCCTTTCCTTCCCTTCCCCTGTTCCTCTGTCTTCTCCACTGTGCCCATACTTCTCTCTCCCTCTTCTTCATCATTTTCTCTTTTTAGTGTTTCTATTACAGTCACTTATATAAACATCCTTGTAAACATTGTTTTGTGTACATGTAGGAAAACTATTGCATTTGAGCTGTTGAGTTTAAACTTTGAAATTGAATGGAAAATAACTCTATAAATGTGTCCCAGCTTCCTTTGTTTCATCATCCTTCAAGCTGTAGATATTGGCAGATATTTAAATTTGGGGGTAAAGAAATGGGAATAAAAATATATTTATTTTGTGCTTCAAGTTTATTTCTCTAAGGATAACCATGTCTTAATATTCTTTTGACTAATAAAGTTTCATTTCCACTAATATCTAAATTATTTTAAGCAGTTTAAAAATTATATTGAATAGCCTTTATTTTCAGTTGTTATGTAATATGAATATAAAGCTTTTTGCTTGTTACCTGTGTTACATACATATTTTCATATCTATTGCATGTCTTTTATTAATACTTATATTTTTTATTATTTTAAGAAATTGGTGACTTTTTTAAAATAAAACTTGAGGGTACATGTAGCTAGTTTTGTTTTTAATTTTTTAGTCTGTTCTTGCTATATAAATGAGGCAGACTTATCTATGTATTCTACGTTGGTCTTCAATTGAGCAGGGAACTCTGCTGTCTCATCCTCACAAACACTGGACTGTAGTCAAATGTTCACATACCTTTTATGTAGGATCATTTTCTAGTGAAGATTGTTTCTTGAATCCTTGCAAGGTGGTTAAACATTTCATTCAACCCTTTAAAGCAGTATCTTCTTCTATGCACTAAGCAAAAAAAAGTTTTGATGTTTGATGTTATCCCTGAGAAATAGGTAAATGTTGATTGTGGTCCCTCTGACGCGTTACTGGCTTTTACAGTTCGCATGACTGTTACCCACAGTCCAAGGTAAAATGTAGCTTTTTGTAGTATTTCCAGACTGTTCTACAGACTTTTATAAAGTAAAACTTATGGGTGGTAATGTACTAACCTATGGTGTACTTTTTCTTTCTAGCCTCCCAGTGGCCTCAGGCTTTGTTGCTCAGTATATCATGACAGTTATTTGGAGATATGTAGGCATGGGGCATTCTAAAGCCATCAAGTCTTTAGTCTCAGTCTGCTTGCTATTCCTAAAACCCTTTTTAAAATCTTTCATACCAACTTGGTTCACTTTCATTAGTGAAATTATATGGAATATGTCTGTGTTTGAAAGGAAAGTAACACAGCTGTAATTGTGGAAGCAGCCTGTCTTCACTTCTGTTAGTTCCATTGAGACTTTTATGCTAACTTTTAGGGTTGTTTAAATTATTGCCTTATAGAATATGTATCTGTGTTATGTACGTAACACTTCATTTGAATCCTGTTACCATCATTTTTTAGTGGTTGACATACTTGTTTCTGTATTGTCTTGCCAGTAGTCATATGCAGTTTTTAGAAGAATAATATCATTCAAGTTAACTGATAACATTATGGGTGGGGTGGGGTTTGTGTGTGTGTGTGTGTGTGTGTGTGTGTGTTAAGGAGAAAAACAGAGAGAAGAAAAATGGGAGGGAGAAAGAGAGAACTGTTTATGAGGAGAGAGAGAGAGAGAGAGAGAGAGAGAGAGAGAGAGAGAGAGAGAACACTTTAGGAGAAGAGAGAGAAACTGAAGAGAGAGAAACTATAGAGCTTTGGGTGATTGGACAGACTGTACCAAGAGCTCTCAACTCTTCAGCAAAGTTAGTTTTAATCTTTTTAATCTTTTCAGTGAGGCAGATGAGCTGGGGTTAAGGCGAATAAATCACTCTAATCCCTTTATACTCTCCCCCACAACTCATGGCACATGACATTTTTGTTTTTTACATGGAAATGGGTGCTATTTGCTGATTCTGGAGTGAGTTGAGAGGTTTGCACTTAGCCTTAATTTTGGCACTTTATGATTTGTGCTTTACTTTTGGCCTTTCTGAGTGCAGAGTAAATGACTGTTAGTTTGATTGTGTGTGAAAGCTTCTGTTCTATCATGGGATATTAGCAGGAACCCAAGATCAGCAAGGCTATGTTCTTTGGGAAATGCTTTTCTTCACCATGATGAGTACCCATAGCAAGAGCATAGCTAATAGCACCATTCAAGTCACACAGTGAGATGCGAACACTTCATCCTCCTTGCGAATATCACAACATTTTTTATTCCCCTTCATATTAGGGAAAATAGTCTCTCTAATTATTTCTTTAATGAATCAGTTAGTGTATGGAGCTTTTGAAAATGTTATTTTCCAGATAGATTCAACAATCTTACCATCTTTTGTGTAATTTAGTGGTAAGCTTTCTGCATTCATCAGACCTGGGAAGGTCGAGCATTTTATGACCTCAAAAAGCTTGATCCTTGTTTTGAACAGACAATTACCTAAACGCTCCCATTATTTAGAATGGATATTTCAAACGTCTCAAGGTTTACTTTTACTAGGATTCTCAAGTGTTTTCTTTTACTGAAAACAGAATTCAATTGAATTCAATTCTTTTATATTATCCAAATTTTTACTTTATGTTTTCCTCATTTTATTTTAGAAGATGCTGCTGTATGACATGCTGATGTAACTTAATGTTAAACTTTGCATTTAGATGTTACAGCTTTGGCATTTCTGCAAGACCCTAGTTGAAGCTAAAAAATATATTTTGACACTTTGTAGTTGAGAGATTTATGTAGCTATCACAGATAAAACCGAATTGGATGATAGAAATGTAGAGTGAAATTTATTGATTATTCTGAATGTTTCGGTTGGAGTCTTCCTGAAAACTGATCAGCAGTGGCATTCACTATAGAGGCTGTAGGCAGAATGGAGAGTAGAAAATTGTTACCAATTAATGAATTGATTACTGGGTTAGGTGGTAGATACAAAGGTGCTCTTAGGGGGTCATGTACCACATAATTTCCTGTATCTCCAGTGTGTGTGTTAGTGTGTGTGTGTGTGTGTGTGTATAATGTTATATATCGCAAGTATATATACATATATATGTTTTTATATATTTCATATAAAAGCAGTGTATATAACGTGAAAGTTGAGCCTAAACAACCTATCTTCCTTACACTTCATCTAATTAAAATATGATTGTAATGCTCCTGTCTCTATTATGGATCGCCCACTGGTAGGTTCACTCTCAGTGTCTAGACATACTCCCATCACTTGTTTTTGTTTTAGGGGACAGCCACGCTCCTTTATCTGCATTTTTCTTGCCTTTGCTAAGTTTAGAGTATCATGGCAGTTGAGTAGCTAAGAAGGAAACCAAATGACCTAAAAAGCCTAAAATTGTTTTTTGACCTCGTACAGAAAACGACTGCTATTTCATGGTGGAGGAAATCACTTTTTAGCCTGTTGAAGTATTTGAATCATAATGAAGTCTGGAGGAAAGTAGCATGCCTCTGTGCACGCAAAGGAAAGTCTGAATTTGTGTGTGTTACTGCGTTTAGGATTTAGTTTCACTCCAAGTCTTCCATGTTTTGTAGGAATTGACCTATCATTTTTCAGTGAAGGTATGAAATGATTGTCACCTTTACTTTCAGCAGTTTTTGGCATCATAAAAGAATGTGGTGACATATTAGTAGTGTGATAGGGGAATGTGAAAGGGATGAAGATGGAGAAAAACAATGCTTGCTCTTTTTATATGTCATGTCATTTGGCGTTTAATTCTATAGCATTCTCATTTTTCCCTTCAAATTAGTCTTGGACTTTTCTATCATATTTAGTTATATTAGGAGTAGAACATTCATCAATCTAATATTAACTTTAAAAATTACTTTGTGCATTTTAGGTGCTTAATAAGTTTTTCTGACTTGAATATTAATGTTCTAATAACTTTTATGTATTCATTTATTCATTATTCAGGTATTTGAGTGCTTACTATGTGCCAGACATGACATCTAGGGGCCAATGAACTGGCAATGAACAAGACAGATAGCATCTCTAATAAGTGAGTTAGACAGTGAGTAAGTTTATAATTTAAAAAAATGGTAGTGATAATCTAGAAATCAGAGAGTGAAATTGGGTCAGGAAATTTCAGTGAATTAGGTCAGGAAAATCATATAGCAAGATAAAGTTATGTCATGCTGTTTGAATTGAGAAATGTATGATGAGAAGGGAACACTTTAGGGAATGATCTTGAAGAGCATATTCAAAGCCATAGAAGTGGTTGATAAATATGATTCTATGCATGAACTATAGAAAAATGTGTTTTTTGTGTGTGAGTGTGTGTGTGTATAAGTAAGTAAGTAAATTTAGTATCTTACATGTTGGGCTGTGTAAGAATGTTAGTGACAACAAGGCATGAGATTATTTTTTGTATATTTTTCTAGATTTCCAAATAATTTATCAATAGTCTATAAATAGAAATGTTGGTGTATCTGAACAAAAATGAGAGTGACTAAATTACTTACATATAAATGAGTTATGAAAGAAAGATAAGTACCTGCATAGTATATATAAAATAAGGAAGAGTGAAAATAAAAGTATTGAAATAGAACTCAGGAAATTCACTATTAGTATTTGGGGAGGAAGTGGAAATTTTTATAAACAAATAAATAAATTAATTAAAAAGAAAACTTTAAATCCAAGAAGGAAAAAAAACTGAAGAAGACACCAGAAAGTGGAAAGATCTCCCATGCTCTTGTGTAGGTAGAATTAAAATAGTAAAAATGGCAATCTTACCAAAAGTAATCTACAGACTCAATGTAATACTCATCAAAATCCTAGCAAAATTACAGACCACAAAAGAACGTTATTCAACTTCATATGGAAAAGCAAAAAACCAGGATAGCCAAAACAATCCTGTATACTAAAGGAACTTCTGGAGGCTTCACAATCCCTGGCTTCAAACAGAACCTGGAAACAACCTAGGTGCCCCTCAATAGAAGAATGGTTAAAGAAGGTGTGGAACATATATACACTAGAGTTTTACTCAGCGGCAAAAAACAATGACATCTTGAATTTTGCATGCAATGGATGGACATAGAAAACGCTTTACTGAGTGAGGTAAGCCAGACCCAAAAAGAGGAATATGGTATGTATTCACTCATAAGTGGATTCTAGACATAATTAAAGGTCTTTGAGCCTATTATTCGAGATCCTAGAGAAGCTAATAAGAAGGTGAACCTGAAGAAAATCATGTACTTATCCTCCTGGAGATTGGAAATAGACAAGAGTCCCAGGTAACCTCGGGTGCATGGGGGGGGTGGGAGGGTTGTTGGAAGGGGAGAGGGTTAGAGAGAAGGGAGTAGGGGAGGAATGGGGAAAACTCGGGGGACTGAGATGGGGGGAGGGAAGAAGGATGGATATGGAATCAGGGAAGAATATATCTCAACTAAGGGAGTCATCTTAGGGTTTACAAGAGATTTGATTATAGATGGGATCCCAGGTCGAAGGAGAGATCCCCAGATTGTTCTCTGGACAGAGGAGAGGGTGCCTGAACCGGCCTTGGCCTATAACCATACTGATGAAGATTTTGCTTATCACCATAGATCCTTCATCTGACGATGGATGGCGATACAGACGGAAACCCACATTGGAGCACCGGACTGAGCCCCCCATGGTCCAAATGAGGAGCAGAAGGAGGAAGAACATGAAAAAAAACCTCAGGACCGCGAGGGGTGCGATCACCCACTGAAACAAGGGGACTGATCTAATGAGAGTTCACCAAGGCCAGTTGGACTGGGACTGAATGAGCATGTGATCCAACCAGATTTTCTGAATGTGGCCAGATTCTCTGAATGTGGCTGGCCCGGAGTCTTTCTGAAAAGCCATTGACAATGACACTGGGACTTGTTTCCTCTGCATATACTGGATTTTTGGGATCCAGTCTGTTTGGATACTCACCTTCCTGGACCTGGAGGGAGGGGGGAGGAACTTGAACTTCCCACAGGGCTGGAAGCCCTGACTGCTCTTAGGGATGGAGAGGGAAGAGGAGGGGGAGGGGGGAGTGGGGGGGTGTTGGGAAGAGGGGCAGAAATGGAAACTTTCATAATTTAATAAACTTTGAAAAAAAACAGTACTGAAAATAGCCTGGTACTGGCATAAAAAGACAGAAGAACCAATGGAACTGAATAGAAGACCCAGGTAATAATCCACACACTGATTTCCAAAGTGGTTGCACAAGTTTGCATTCCCACCAACAATGGATGAGTGTTTCCCTCACTCCACATCCTCTCCAGCATAGGCTATCATTGGTGTTTTTGAGTTTGGCTATTCTGACAGGTGTAAGATGGTATCTCAAAGTTGTTTTGATTTGCATTTCCCTGATCGCTAAGGAGGTTGAGCATGACCTTAAGTGCCATTTGGCCATTCGAAGTTCATCTGTTGTGAATTCTCTGTTCAGTTCAGTACCCCATTTTTTAATTGGGTTAATTAGAGTTTTAGTGTCTAGTTTCTTGAGTTCTTTGTATATTTTGAAGATCAGACCTTTGTCTGATGAGGGGTTGGTGAAGATCTTCTCCCAGTCGGAAGGTAGCCTTTTTGTCTTACTGACAGTGTCCTTTGCTTTACAGAAGCTTCTCAGTTTCAGTAGGTCCCATTTATTCATCGATTCTCTTATTGTCTGTGCTACTGGGGTTCTGTTTAGGAAGTGGTCTCCTGTGCCTATATCTTGTAGACTACTTCCCACTTTCTCTTCTATCAGGTTCAAAGTGGTTGGATTAATGTTGATGTCTTTAATCCATACTCAAACCTATGGGACACTATGAAAGCAGTGCTAAGAGGAAAGTTCATAGCACTAAGTGCCCAGTTAAAGAAAACGGAGAAAGCACACATTGGAGACTAAACAGCTCACTTGAAAGCTCAAAAAAAAAAAAAGAAAAAAGAAAAAAAGAAGAAGCTGATTCACCCAGGAGGTCTAGAAGACTGGAAATAATCAAACTGAGGGCTGAAATCAACAAAATAGAAAAACAGAAAACAATCCAAAGAATCAATGAAACAAAAAGCTGGTTCTTGGAGAAAATCAACAAGATTGACAAACCCCATATCCAAACTAATCAAACGGCAGAGAGAGAACATGCAAATTAATAAGATCAAAAATGAAAATGGGGACATAACGACAGACACAGAGGAAATTCAGGGAATCATTAGATCTTACTACAAAAGCCTGTACTCCACAAAATTGGAAAATGTAAAAGAAATGGACTTTTTTTTAGATAAGTACCATATACCAAAGTTGAACCAAGATCAGGTGATCAATCTAAATAGACCTGTCAGTCGTGAAGAATTAGAAGCTGTTATCAAAAATCTCCCTACCAAAAAAAGCCCAGGACCAGATGGTTTCAATGCAGAATTCTACCAGAACTTCCAGGAAGAGCTAATACCTATACTCCTTAATGTATTCCACAATATAGAAACAGAATAATCATTGCCAAACTCTTTTTATGAAGCTACAGTTACCCTGATACCAAAACCACACAAAGACACAACCAAGAAAGAGAATTACAGGCCAATCTCACACATGAACATTGACGCAAAAATTCTCAATAAAATACTGGCAAACCGAATCCAAGAACACATTAGAAAAATTATCCATTATGATCAAGTGGGCTTCATCCCAGAGATGTAGGGCTGGTTCAACATACACAAATCTATCAATGTAATCCATCATATAAATAAACTGAAAGAAAAACCATATGATCATTTCATTGGATGCTGAAAAAGCATTTGACAAAATTCAACACCCCTTTATGAAAAAGGTGTTGGAGAGATTGGGTATACGAGGATCATACCTAAATATAATAAAGACAATATATAGCAAGCCTACAGCTTACATCAAATTGAATGGAGAGAAACTCAAAGCCATTCCACTAAAATCAGGAACATGACAAGGCTGTCCACTCTCTCCATACCTCTTCAATATAGTGCTTGAAGTTCTAGCAATAGCAATAAGACAACATAAGGGGATCAAGGGGATTCGAATTGGAAAGATGAAGTTAAACTTTCGTTATTTGCAGACGATATGATAGTGTACATAAGCGACCCCAAAAACTCTACCAAAGAACTCCTACGGTTGATAAACACCTTTAGTAATGTGGCAGGATACAAGATCAACTCCAAAAAACCGGTTGCCCTCCTATACACAAAGGATAAAGAAGCAGAGAGGGAAATCTGAAAAACATCACCTTTCATGATAGCCACAAATAGCATAAAATATCTTCGAGTAACTCTAACCAAGGAAGTGAAAGACCTATTTGACAAGAACTTTAAGTCCTTGAAGAAAGAAATTGAGGAGGATACCAGAAAATGGAAAGACCTCCCCTGCTGTTGGATTGGGAGAATCAACATAGTAAAAAATGGCAATTCTACCAAAAGCAATCTATAGATTCAATGCAATCCCCATCAGAATCCCATCAAACTTCTTCACAGACCTTGAGAGAACAATAATCAAGTTTATATGGAAAAAGAAAAAACCCAGGATAGCCAAAACAATCTTATACAATAAGGGAACGTCTGGAGGCATTACCATCCCGACTTCAAACTCTATTACAGAGCGACAGGATTGAAAACAGCTTGGTATTGGCATAACAACAGAGAAGTCGACCCATGGAATCGAATAGAAGACCCAGATATTAACCCACAAATTTATGAACACCTGATTTTCGACAAGGGAGCTAAAGGTACACAATGGAAGAAGGAAAGCGTCTTTAACAAATGGTGCTGGCATAACTGGATGTCAACCTGTAGAAGAATCAAAGTAGAGCCATATCTATCACCATGCACAAAACTCAGGTCCAAATGGATTAAGAATTTACAGTTTTTATCTGATCTCCAAAATATATAAAGAGCTCACTAAATTGGTTGTCAAAAGAGCAAATAATCCAATTTTTAAAAATGGAATACAGACCTAAACAGAGAACTCTCAACAGAGGAATCTAAAATGGCTAAAAGACACTTAAGGAAAGGCTCAATATTCTTACTCATCAGAGAAATCCAAATCAAAACAACCCTGAGATTCCATCTTACACCTGTAAGAATGGCCAAGATCAAAAACACTGATGACAGCTTATGCTGAAGAGGTTGTGGGATAAAGGAAACACTCCTGCATTGCTTGTGGGAGTGCAAGCTAGTACAGCCCCTTTGGATGTCAGTGTGGCGATTTCTCAGAATATTAGGAAACAGCCTTCCTCAAGACCCAGTAATACCACTTTTGGGTATATATATCCAAAGGATGCTCAATTGTGCCACAAGGACATGTGCTCAACTATGTTCATAGCAGCATTGTTTGTCATAGCCAGAACCTGGAAACAACCTAAATGCCCCTCAACTGAAGAAGGGATAAGGAAAATGTGTACATTTACACAGTAGAGTACTACACAGCAGGAAAAAAAATAACATCTTGAATTTTGCAGGCAAATGGATGGAGCTAGAAAACATCATTTGGTGTGAGGTAACTGAAACCCCAAAAGACAAGTATCATATGTACTAACTCATAAGTGGTTTTTAAACATAAAACAGAGAAAACCAGCCTACAAATCATAATCCCAGAGAACCTAGACAGCAATGAGAACTCTAAGAGAGACATACATAAATCTACACGGGAAATAGAAAAATACAAGATCTTCTGAGTAAATTGGGAGCATGGGGACCCTGGGAGAGAGTTGAAGGGGAGAGGAGAGGCAGGGAGGGGAGCAAGAAAAAATGTAGAGCTCATAAAAATCAATAAAAAAGATAAAAAGAAAAAAAGCATGTGCCACCACCACCTGGTTAATGGGAAAATAAAAGAAATGAGTGTTTTGCTGGGTCGTGGCAGTTCATACCTTTTTCCTAAAATCTGGGAGGCAGAGGCAGGCTGATCTCGGTGAGTTCAAGGCAAATCTGGTCTACTTAGTGAGTTTCAGGATAGCAGGACAGTTTCAGTGATTCACCACGAAACCTTATCTAAAAAAAAAAGAAAAAGAAAAGAAAGAAGTGTTTTATAAATGATTGTTTCTAAACCTTTGTCAGTGAGTTTAATGTAACATTTACACTGAATACTTATATTCGATCTGCTCAGCATTGTTGTGAAATGAATTATATGAGAGAGAATGCAAAGATGGAGGAAAAGAAAATTTAATAATATTTGAAATGCTAAAATGTGTTCTGCTTATGCACTTGTGAAAGTAGTTAATCATATTTGATATATTTAAGTTTGTATTATTAAAATGATTTAAATATTTTTAAGTATTCTTTGGCTCTTTAGGATGGACACATATTCTAAATAAAAAAAATTAGTTGAAGGCAATTAAATAAATAATTCAGTAGTGTATTCTGTTTACCTCTTAATAATTAAGCAGGTTAGACTGTGTACCCTTTATAGTCATTGAATTTTAATTCATTAATTTGTTGATGTGTTGGCTTTTAAGAGTTTATTTAAGATATTCCGCTATTGGAGAATAAACCCAAATAATAATACTGAACAGTGAAGCAAAGGGAACTTTAAAAGGAACAAGTATGAAAAAAATTAAAGCCAGTTGTACTTGAGGGTTTAAAAATCAGTGTATGTAAAGAATCCCTCTGATCTTTCTCCCTCTCTTCATATAAAGTATGGTGCCTTAAAAATAGCAAGCTCAATTGTCTGCAAGGCATCGCTTTCAGGATTTCCCAAGAAGTCCCTCCCAGTGGATTTGTTATGATTTTCTATAGACTTTGTGCAGGGCTCACCGAGACCAGTATTTTGAAAATTTTTTGTAGTCACCTATATGACTTATCCCATCTCTGTGATGTTGCACATTAATAATATTCAAAGCCAAAATGATTGCCTCCACCTAAGGGACCACCATTACGGAAGACTAGAACTCAGTTGGCCTTAAACTTTTTTCAGTGCCTTAAAAGTTTGAGAGTCTTATACTTGAATACACTCCATATTAATAATGTGTACCTCTTCCCTCTTCATCTCCTTCCACATCCTTACACTAATACCCATCTCAAATTCATGTATAATTATTGTTATACAGATATGCACACAACTTTACTGTTTTCAAGTAGTTATTTTAAAATTTATTTTATTTTTTTAAAAAATAAAACAAACTATCTTTTTTTCGTTTTACATACTAACCGCAGTTCCCACTCCCTACCCTCGTCCCATCTCCTCCTATTACTCCCCCAGCATACCCCCATCTACTCCTCAGAGAAGGTAAGACACAATGTTTTGGAGAAGGTTCAAAGCCCTCTCTACTGTACCTAAGCTGAGCAAGGTATCCATCCAAAGAGAATAAGTTCCCCCAAAAAATCAGTGCAAGCAGTAGGGGTAAATTCCCCACAGTCTACTCCAGTCATGCAATTCTTACCTGCATTCAGAGGGTCTAGTTTGGTCTTTTGCTGTTTCTTTCTCTGATTAGAGTTGGTGAGCTATTAGCTCAGGTAAGCTGTTTTCATGGATGTCCCCATTATGGTCTTGGCTTCTTTGCTCATATTCTCATTCCTCCCACTATTGAATTGGATTTTGGGAGCTCAGCCCAGTGCTCCAGTGCAGATCTCTGCCTCTGTTTCCATCAGTTGTTCATTGAAGGTTCCTTGGTGATATTTAATATATTCATCAGTCTGACTACAGGGCAAGGCCAGTTCAGGTACTGTCTCTTCTCTATTGCTTAGGGTCTTAGCTGTATGCACATGACTGTAGGGCTCGTCACTTAGGCATGGACAGCTTGTTGGGAGTTGTCCCTGAAGACAACTGACTCTTCCTCTTCCTCTCATCCATGCTGGAATGTTAACTGCTGTAGCCTTATGCAAGTCTTAGATATGCAACCATAGCTATTAAGAGTTCCCGAAGACAATATTTTGCATCAGTCTTTCTGTCTCTCTGACTCTCTGTCTGCCATTTCTTTCAGTGTTTCCTAAGCCTTGGGTGTACACATTGTTTAATAGATGTTCTAGTTTGAGGGTGGATACTCCACAGTCACATAGTCTCTGATCTTTTACAGTCGTAATTCTCTGTAATAGTTCCATCCACTAAAAAGAGAAGCTTCTTTGATGTGGGGTGGGAACTGTACCAAATATATGGGTATAATGATGAGTATTAAAAAGGCAGTTTTTGTCGTATGCAGCAAAATTGATACATTTGTTTCCATATAACTATGTGCCTAAAAAGTCCTCACTATGTAGTAGGTGATACACACATATTTCTAAATATCACTGATTACTTTTGTTTACTATATTTAGATATATCAACTTTATTTCCACATGATAATTGGTAGGTAGAATTTGTTTCTCCTTGTATGTCTTTGGAAATACTGCCTTTAATCAATATGTTGTAATTGCCATGACTTTGCTTTTCTAATACCACTGTTTTCTTTTCAATTATTTTTCAGTCTTTGTAAAAACTTACTTTATTCTATACATGTTTGTCATGGAACTGAGATATTTATTTCATTGAAATTTATATTTTAAATTTTCATCTTTTGGCTTGTTGTTTGAAGCTCGTAACTGTTGCTAGACTTAGTGGCACAGGGATGTAATCTGAGATACCTGAAGAGTAAGAGAAAAGATCCCAAATTTAAGGTTAGGCAATTTAGTAACACTCTGTCTAAAATTAAAAGCAAGATAATAAATGTGGATACAGCTTAGTGACAGGTCATGTGTCAGGCCCTAAGTTCAGTTTCCAGTATAGAAAACAAAAAAATAACAGCAAAAGCCCAGGATTGATCTTGATAATTTTACATTAATTCAACAAAGATTTTTTTAAAAATATTCATTATAAGCAAGCTTGTGCTAGTGCCATGAATACATAAATGAAGCAGATATTGTTATATAGAAATCCTGTGTTATAGAAAAATGGTGTCAATCAGATAAAGGCAGACAGTACTTAAATAGTCAGGATATGGGCTTACTTAATATTGACAACCTCATTTTATCTTTTCTGATTAACTGTTATTATTTGGATTCCTAACTTACTGGCCCTAGGCATATTTTTCATTTTTCTTTGTATTTTTATAAATCTGGGGAAGATTAATTATTATTTAATACTGGTTAGATTGACTCAGGCATATGAAATGTGGTGACTTTTTTATATCTTCATAGTCTGTTTATGTTTCTAAGTAATTAAGTGATAATAGTTTTCTTCTTTTCAGTTCTGTAAATGTTTATTGAGTTCTTGTTAGGCACTATTTAAAGAACTTCAGAGAAGTTAAAAATTAATACATTCAACAAGCTTATCTACTGAAGAAATCTGAAATTGATAAAAATAGCAATATAAAAATGATATTTAATGAGCAGTCAGCATGCTGTGCACTACTCATGGTATTTAAAGAATATAATGTTTGTCTTCATTCAACCTGGTAGCAGCCAGGATACTCTTAGATATATGTTTTTAGTCTTTCACTTAATCACCTGGGTTTCTTTCTGTTGTCACCTCTTGTAAGAAACATTTTTTTTCCAAACTTATGAAGATAGCAGTTCGTGTAGATCTCAGCACTGCTATTTTGTGTTGTTCTATTTCACTATCATAAATCTAATAATTTGCCTGCTTATTTATTTTTTCCTTTGTCTGAAAAAATAATACTGGTAAACTATGTATTGTAGGAATTTGAGGTTGCTAGAGGGAAAAGTTTAAATTAGTTTATAATGGGTAATTTCTTCTAGTCCTAGATTACTTCTTTGTATTCTAGATGTAGAGATGAGTAGTTGCTTCATAGGTTGGTTAGTTTGTTCATTCTTTTATTCAGCAAATGGATTGATCATCTAGACCCCAACAGACACTAGTGAAGATAATGCAAAGAAGACAAAGGGTCTGTCCTTTTTACTCCACTCTAATGAGGGAGAGTAACAGTAAATAAAACTCAGACTTACAAGTATGGTGTAATGGCGAAATTAATTTTGTCTAATGTCTTTTTCTGGACCACCTTATAATCTGATTGACTCCTCTCTTTTTTCCCTGCTAATCCTCTTTTCCTGCCATCAGTGATTTTGATCTTTCTCCTAAATCTGTTCTCCTGTGCTCCCTAAGGCGCGCTGCTGCAGAGGAGCTGTGATATTGTTCATGTTCTTGCAGTGCAATGACGCTGTAGTTTTCCTTCTCTGGACTCATTTCTCTGTCAGCGCAGCCTAGATTTAGGTATTTTTTATTTTGCTGGTGTGGTTTATTGCTTGATTCTTTGTTTCTCTTTGCAAGAATGTTGTTGAATATTTATATTAAAGATCTAGCCATTTAAAATCCTCCGACTTTTTAGATGGGGGTCTTCATTGTATATGAACTGGCTTATAGGATTAGCTTATGTTTATGTATTGAATTTCCATTAGCAAAACTGCTTTTGAGACTGTAAATGGCCAGATCTCTGTGGAGATTTTTAGTAAATATGACAACAAGGTCATCATAGAGATTTTATAGCAAATTTAGAAAGATCACTTTCCAAGGATATAAAATATTAAGATCAAATTTTAATGGGAGAATTGCTTGTGGGTAAATCTTCTTATAGTGAAATTTATCAAATTGTTTTCTAAAGCCCCTTTAGCATCCTGTTTGCTTCAGCTTCAGTCTCAACTTTGATTCTATATTCTCCTAATGCATGTGGTTAGAAAGGAATCTCAAAGGGTCTTCTCTAGGTGCTTGGGAGATGGCTCAGCAGGTAAGAGTACTTGGTATACAAACAAGAACCCAGTTCAAATCTCTGGCACCCAAATAAAAAAAAAAGATACGGACAGTTATTACTGTAGCCCTCAGCACTGTGCAGGCTGGAGACTGTGGATTAAAGGAGATTTCTGGCCATCTGCCCAGCTCTAAATTCAATGAGAAACTCTGTCTTCAGGGAATAAATCGGAAAGTGATAGCAAGGACTCCTGATGTTCTCTGGTCTCTGTACACGTGTATGTATACACCACACATATACATTACAAACAAATGATTTCACACAGATAAATAGAATGGAATAGAATTGTTTAAAAAAGGAACAGCCCAACCATTTGTGTCTCCATTCCTACCCCAATTCTTGATCAGCCTTGCTCCGAAGTTCCACTGAACATGTTACCTTTGCTGCTTTGTAACTTTCTATCCTTTTTACTTTTCCTTTTAACAATTGGTGTTTATGCAAACATTTTAACCTTATCTATCATTTTTATAGAATCTGTATCTTATCTTTATAGATAACTTGCTCTCACCAATTTGTTAAACATTGTAGATCTTCCCAGAGTGTTTAAGTATTAATATGCAGGGCAGGAAGAGTTGTTCAGTTGGTAAAGTGCCTGCTGTTCATATGCCATAGCATAACTGTACAAAACCAGACATGCATATTCTTGAAACCCTAGTGCTATGGAGACAGAGACAAGACAATCACTGGGGCCTTGTCTTAGTCTATCCTAATTGGTAATCTGTAGGTCAGTAAGAGAACCTGTCTCAAAGGAGGCGGATGGCAGATTTCTGAGCATAATTCCAAAGCTTATCCTGTAGCCTCCAAACACAAAGGTGTACATATGTGCACATGTGAAGACATGCCTGCACATATATTCAAAAGCATAAAATTTGAAAGTAGTATAAATGACTTTGGAGTATCTCTTTTAAGTAATATGGATATAGAAATCCTTGTTAATATTATTTAAGAAACTTATTGCTACTCTGCCCTTTCAGAAATGTACACATAGTGCTTGGCATTGAACGTGACATGATTTGCTGAGAATCTCTACTGCTTGTTTTCAGGTCTTGTAATGACTATTAACTTATTTTTTTCTTAAAACTAGAGATATTACCATTCATGAAATCAGCTACATTCTTTTCAAAGCTAATCCTGAAGACATTACTGTAAATGTAAATGGGTTCTTGACTGAATACTAATTATAAGTATTTACTTTTTTTTTATAGATAAATGAATGGAGTGTTTGAAGTGCCCTTTGAGACTCTGAAGGCTGAAGGTAATGTCCAGTGATATTTGCCCATAGGTTTTATCTTCATGAACATGCTTTATTATTTTTAAGACCTTGGATTTACTACTTAAACTGTTTCTTTATTGCTTTTTAACAATTAATCTCTACATCAAAATAATTTATAATTACAAGTAAAACAGAATAAAACCCTGCCATCTCACAGTATTTAATCCTAATTGGTTGATGTTATACTAATTTCTACGAAACTATGTTATGCTTTCCATTTTTCTTAGTTTGAATTCTTATTTTAAATCTTGACCTTTCTTTAAGTGGGTATATTGACTCATAAGCAGAAACTAATTCATGCCCAGGAGTAGCTTTACAATTACTGTAGGAGGGATAAAAATGCTTTCATTGGAGAGATCCAAACTGTTCAGATGACATTTAATAGCTTTAGATACAGAAGTCCAGATTGCAGGCAGGAAGTTTACAATAGACTTGGGTTCCTGCGTTCCTAGGGCTTGAGATAGGCTTCTTAGACAAGAGGGTACTTTAATTACTTTGCTTCTAACGTGCATGGTTAGGTCTTCCAGCAAGAATAACATGCTAGGGTAATTTATTATAGAAGAGTAAGTCACAGATTTCATTGGAGGGGTTGGGGCGGTGTTGCCCAACCAGCAGTGGTGAGTACACACAGTTAAGCGTGTGTGACAGCTTGTTTTAATTCCTTTACACCAGTGCACACCTCAAGCATTCCGTTTAACAGCACGATGTGCAAACTGTTCCAAATGCAGCAGCAGTACTATCACCTGAATGTCAAAACTGTCAGACAGCTTTAAATCAAATCTTTATAACATCTTACATAACCATCCAACCCCAAGATTGAGATAACAAACTCTGAAAAAACCTGATTCCCATACTTCCAGGTAGCTCCTGTATGTCATCAGAGTAATGTCAAAGTTATAATTCATCTGCTTTCTAATTTTAACCTTTTAAGGATTTTATTTTATTTGGCTTAATTATGGTATTTTCTACAAATTAATGATAAATGCCTTGATTAATAAAACCAAATGTCAAGGAAAATGACAACTTGATGAAAAATTAATACTAGGCAATATTTTAAGATACAGAGGTACTAAAGATGTATTCTTGAACCTCATATTTCATCGTCTCTTTCTTGAAGGTAGGTAACCAGAATTCTCTTGTAAGTTTCCACAACCACATATGTCTATGCATTTAATTATATAATTTCAGTTATCTTCATTCTGGTTATTAAAAATAATTTATCTATGTTATTAGAAATATATTTCTAATTTATCTCTTATGTTCTTAGAAATATATTCCTAATTTATCTCTTGTACTACTGTATTGTTCATTTTTATTTTCCAGACTCTAATGCATATTGTATAATATTAAAGTAATGAGGTTAGCACACCGAGAATTCAGTTTGTAATGTTTGTGTCCTCCCCCCCGTATGTTTCAGTAGTCTCATGGTATAAAATTGATCACTTTTGACATTTGTGTAGTTATCACCATTTTGTCTAATGAGTCGCCAGGTCAACTGGACTGGCTGGTCAGAGAGCTCCAGATCTACTGTCTCTGCCAGCCTAGCATTTGGGCCACAGTACATGCTTCCATGCCACCTTTGGTGTGGATGCTGGTGATCTGTACTCAGTTCCTATAACTGCATAGCAAACATAGTATTTGTCTTTCTGAGATAGAACTCTTTCACGTAATATCATTATTTCCATTTGCATTTATATTCCTGTAAACATCAAAATTTGGTACTGTTTTGATGTATTTTTCTATTTTCATAAATTTAGGATTTTTATTGTGATCACTTAGATATTTATTAAATGTTATATAGAAATGGCATTATGCAGCATTAATGTCTGTGTTATAACTTTATATTCATATTTCACCGATAAAGCTTTACATCAAATAAATGAGGGCACAGTAATCTCTTTTGTGTTTTTTGTTTCGTTGGTTATTTGGGACACAAATACCCACATAATTTATTGTCAGTGACGTGGGCTCACTTTGGCCATCTGCTTATACCTATCAAAAGTTATCTTTGCCAGATAAACTTAGAATCATGTATTGTGTGCAGCAGACTAGGGTATTTTAATTTGATGTTTTAGTTGCTCTGCATAGTAGGGTAAGTAAAGGAAAGAACTCGTTAGTACGCAGTGTATGCCGTTCCCAAGTGAAAAAATACTTCAGTATAGGATTCCTGGAATATTTGCAATTGGAAGTGGATTTTGTTGAATCTTCCATTAGTTGGCTCCAGGTTTTATTGTTTTTATGTAGTGCTTGGTTCCAGGCATCCAATCTGTACTGGCAAAGCCTTGTGATGGGTAGTGGCCACCAACATTGTTACCTTTGGTGCGTACATATCTTCCATGTCTAATAGCTCTGTCAGCTGGTTAGTAACTTCTTAGTAATTAACAGAAACATCTCCTGTCCTGAGGATGCTTTTTGGTTTTTGTTTGTTTGTATGTTTTTATTCCATTGCAGCACAAGGCTTCTATAATGCCCTTTCTCGATACCTGCATTTATCTATAAGCAAAATCATTCTTATTTCACCTTTCAGTAACTAACAGGTATTCCAATTCTTTGACAGAAGATCTTAAATTACATATTCTCCAGTGTGTTGTGTCCCCTTACTTATTCTGTTTATCCTTACATCAATTTATTTCTGCATATCAACCAAGTATTGATTTTTCTTTAGTTATTCATTAGTTATAGGATTTGATAAGGATTTGAAATACTTCACAATGTGTAAGGTTATGTTTTCATTAAGATTCTAACTATTTGGGTTTATACTCTATGAAATTGTTGTCTTCCCTGAAATGTCTATGAACAAATAAGCCAAAGTGAAATCAAAAATAAATACTGAAAGTCTTTGCTTGGTGTCTCATCGTTTAAGCTTAGAAATGAGGCTGTCTGTCTGAGCCTTCACAGACTCACTCTCAGGGAGTTGGGCTATGATGCTCTAACCCTGATGCTTGAATTAACACACAAAACAATTAGCTTATTTTCTGTGAGCAATCTGAGTCTTACAAAAAATTTAGCAGTTAGTCTTTATCTACATAAAAATGTGCTATAAATAAATTATAATGGATCAAAACTATATATTCTCGGTTTTGAAATATATATGAGAATTAATTTTTTCTAAATGTCTTTTTTAGCATCTTTTTGAAGAGCATTATTTGTTTTTAGCCTAAATTGTATTCTGTAAAATAAAATTATTTAGAACTTTTGTATGGAAAGATTAATGCGGCTTATAAAAATTCTGTTCTATATAAGTACTAGTAAGAATAATCATGATATAGAAACAGGAGCCATCCACCTTATTTGTCTCATTTGGAAACCTGCATTTATTAACTGACTGCAACATTCCCGTTAAATACACTTTTATCTCAGCGTTTCCTTTTGTCTTTTGAGAAAACAGTCTCAATACATAGACCATGCTGGCTTTTAATTTATGAAGACCATCCTGCCTTTATTTCATGAGTGCTGATATTACAGTCATGTTCCATTCTCTAGCCTTGAGTAATACTGTCTAAGGAAAATAAATCAAGAAAAACAATGTAGATCCTCCCCCCCAAAAAAAAATTTCTACTATCATTCTTTTTTCTTAACTACCTACTATCCTTCCAAATGCTCTGGTCTCTTTTTAGATTTCTTTAGTGTTGACAAGGTGTTTTCCATTTCTCTAATGAAGTGGGAAATAAATTAGCATGCATTTGGGTGTATTTAAATTACTTACTGTAGTAATGCTTAACATGTCTTTGTAATACTCTTCAACTCCTACCCACAACTAATTAGTGACTTTCAAAGTGAGAGAAGATGTTAGTTGTGCAGTGACTCTATATTTACTAGTGATCAAAGGAGTGTTACTAATGTGCTTGTCAGTATTAAAAAAGAGTTAAGTAAATAAAGGGCCAGATGGTTGTGCCCAGAACCTATCAAGAGCCCAGTATGTGTGGGCTGGTCCAGCAGAATGACAGAAACGTTTTCCAGGCCAAGTGGAACTAGAGTTAAGCTTTTGCTAATATCAAGAAGAATATGTTTCAGATGTTTTTAATGGTATGGTGATTCACATCTGGAGATCTCATTGACATTAGTTACCATGAGAGCCACATACACCTTGCTTTAAATTCAAGCAGTTCACAGGTCTCAGCTAAGCCTCTTGCCATGAGTCGTACTGGCATTCAAAGTAAAGTAATGACCCTGGAAGCATTTTGTAGGTTCAGAAAATACTGGGTTTTTGTTTTTTGTTTTTTGTTTTTTTTAATCTTACAAAACTCTATCTTTTCCTTTCCCTCCCCCGTTCCTTTTCTACTGGCATGATGTCTCAGTCCTTTTACCTGATCGATGCTGGGTAATTATGCACAGAAAAAAAGGAGTTCTGTATTTGTGTTTTTAATGATTTATTTTAGGTAGATATTTGTATCTTCCAATAGATTATGTGACTCACGACACCATGGTACAGTGCCGGGCTCCATAAGGAACCAGTGAACATTTGTTTAGTGATTTGTGCTGATGACTCAGACTGATTAGGGTATAGGGAACAGCAGAGCCCGGTTCTGCCTGTCTGTCTTCCATAGCCCATGCATTGCGCGTACCATTTCCTTCTCAAGCATTCACCCTTATACCTTTTCATGATATCAATTTTATCTCATAAATATTTCAAAATCCTCCAAGTTTTTGAGTTTCTAGGATAGATATATAGATCTGTTCATTGTTGAGCAGGTAAGATCAAATAAAATGTGTATTTTGAGGCATTTTCTTCTTAAAAGTCACACCAATAATGCTTGAGAAGATTAGGTAACTTTACGTCCTTGTTTTCCTTCCCTCCATCTATTTATTCTTTTCATTCTCTCAACATTTGTTGAGTGTTAGCTCCATGTCAAGCACTTTATAGATGGCAAATAAATTATTGAGCAAAAGAGGCATATAATTATTACACCTAAGGAGATTATTTTCTAAAACTGAAATATTTTAAGACAAAAATAGAAATTACAAATAAAGATACTTAATTAAATTACTCATTTTGCTCATCTCTGTACTCTGCCATGGTTTCATAAATTTGATGTGCAGCGGAGGCATTATCTGCATTTTAAACACTGGACTACATCTACATTGATATAATAGAAAAGCCGTATTTCTTTTCACCTTGTCTTAATGGTGTAGGTGATTTTGGTACAGACATAGATACAAAACAGTATTTTGCTCCATGATTACTTCTAAGAAAAAAAAGTTTTTCAAAACTACTTATACTATCTGATATAGACAAGCTGCAGGTGTTTCAAACCTTAGAGCTTGCCAAAGAATTTCAATTTTTTTTTAATTACAGAAGAAGTATTTCTTTAAAGTAACTTTTGTTAGTTGTATATTACTTATCTTTGAGGCAGGTTGAGTAATGAAGAAGAAAGAGCAGGTGATGGAAGTATTTTTATTTTTCTCTTATTGGTCATGTGCATAAATTTTTGTGCTCTGATTGTCCATTATGCTTTCTGTTGGGTTTCTACACCACTTGGCCTTCCAGCCTAGTTTCTCATTCAAAAGTCATTCCAAAGCATTATTCTGGACTTCAGCCTTACTCAGTAAAAAGAGGCCATTTCCTTCATCAGCTGTCCACTTGGACATACATTCTTTATACTCTTAAAATATTTTGTGTGCATACAGTGTTTATTAGATAGATTTGTCAAATTACTATTAGATAACCAGTTTTTTAAAGTTATCATTTGGGCTGTGACCTTTCAAACTGTGAATTATAAGGTTTGACCCTTTGGTTCACATTTTGACATAACAGCCATTAATTATAGTTTTTAAAGGACATTTTATTTCAGTTATAATTTGTGTTATGAAAACAGTTTAAGTGTTTTTCCCTTTAACTTTCAGGAATAACTACTCAAATACAAATGCATATCTATCTACAGACCTATAACTATGTAGTATGTATATTCCATTATACTGAGTCATTGAGCTACACATGAATATTTTATTGAAATATATTTGTGCATTTTATACTGATTCATTGTGACATATATCTGTGGATATTTTTCATGTTCTTATTCTTGAGATAACACTCAAAGCACCCTTATTTTATATAAGTCTACTATGAATAACGGTGACTATCAGGATTAAAAAGCCTTACCAATGAAATCTAAGTGCATCCTTTTACTTCTCCTTAAACAGAGAAACAAAGTTAAGGTGTCTAAGAATGGCCATTGTCAAATGAAAATTTGAATGTTCTGATGCTGATTTGAAGTAGTGTGGTATAGACAAATATAAACTGTGAAGTGGTGGCTGCAAATATCCAGAACTGAGATTCTGAGAGGGAAAGGACATGACAGAAAGGTCAGTGAGGTGAGCTCAGAAGTATATAGATTTCTGATCACTGATGTCATCCATATTGTAAATGGAGAATTTAGTACATTTAATTGAATCAAAAGATTATCATATACCTTACAATAATAACACAATTTTATGTTACTAGTTAATATTATTTGGATTATTTGTTTTTAATTCTGTCTCTCACATTTTGTATACTAAACTTAGTTTCTAATTTCACACAATTAAATTTAAGATATTTTAGAAAAATAAATACTTAAAAATCTGATTAATCTCCATATAGGCACATATTCACCCATTTGTATTTTAAATATATCTGAAATAACTAGCTTGGTTTTGTTTACATTATTGTCTGCCATGAGTTCTTAAGGGAAGTGTCTGGTCTCTTACATACTGGATATTGTGCCTCGTGAGAGACATTTCTCTCTGTGCTTGACTGTGCACTTCAAGATGGTTTGTTTCTTAACATTGTATAAATGTGTTTATTTTAATTCCAGAAATATGTTACTGTCTTAGTTGACTCTAGATATGCAAGCAACTTCTTTCATTAACAGACGGACATGATTTGAGAGTGACTTGTTGACAGCTATGTGGGAACGTTTGTTTATTTAGTGTGTGTGTTTTGTACTTCCTATCTTGAAATAGCACTATACTTGGAGTTTAAATTGAGTTTTAGCCTTGGTTCAACTGCTGCTTCTTATCAGGGTAAGTTACTTCTTCTCTGCACTACTCTCCGGAAAGGAAAATGAAAATGAGATCTCTTTCAAAGAGTTATGGTTAGGATTGGAGATATTAATAAAAATATTGAATTCAATGACTGACACAGAGAATGTTACTGATAACTAATGGTAATTTAAACTGGAAATTGTTCACCATTTTTCAATAAGTAAGGCATTTCCTTTAATAATTTCTACTTTCTGATGTTTATTTCATTTTTCTTTTTACCTCATGAGCTTTCTTTTTTCTATGACTACGTAGGTTCTTCATGTTTCGTTTTGAACATGAAGTTGTCATCTCTCCCAGTGTGAATTTGAAATAAGAGACATATTCTTCAAACAGAAGTCAGGATGCTGCAACAAGGGAGTAATGATCCAAAAAGAGGAGAAAATTTTATCAGAGGCTAGGTGTTAATTTTTTCTAAAATAATAAAAAATCAGAACGTATCAGCAGAAAATAGGCTTTTCTGATTGAGTATATAACTTAGATTACATTATTTACCTCTTAAACCTAGTAGTTGGTGGAGTTGCCTCTGCTTTGTTTTCTAAAAAGGAAAAGTAGCAATAAAGACTGTAGAGAGCCCACAGAACATGAGAATCTAGTTTCAAACATTAGGTAAAGATTAATACTCAATGAGCATAAGGAACTCAATGTATTTGAACAATGGGCAAAGTAACTTAATATTTTTTAAAAGAAAACAGAAATAATCAAGAGATGAATGAAAGAATGTCAAACATCAGTAATAACCAGAAAAAGACAAATTAAATTGTAGTAAGCTAGTATTTCATATCTATTATCTTTAATTTTAATACTAGAGGTATGTACTGCTGGCATTGTAAAGTCAAGGAACTCTGTACATTTGGGGCATACAGATTAGTAACAATGGAAAACATTGTTGAAGTCACTAAAAAGATTACAAATAGAATTGCCATATCATCTAGCAATGCCACTTCTAGTATAAGATCAGATGTATGGCAGAGTATGTGGAGGAGACATCTGCCTCCGAAGTTTAATCCAGTGTTGCAGTGTTGTTCATGGCCGCCAAGATACAGAAACAATCTAAGTGGTCGTCAGTAGATGATACTGGAGTACTGATACTCAAGTTTAGATGTGTTCTATCTTTCCATCTATCTGTCTGTCCGTCCTTCTGTTCATCGGCTCGTCTGTCCATCCATGTATCCATCCATTCATCAATCCAAAATAGGAATTTATTGTTTATATAGTCACCTTGTAATATTAAACATTATAAACGCTGGAATATCATATTTAGTGAATACTGTAGGTACACAGCTGCAGATTCTGCATGATCTCACTCATAAGTGGAATCTTAAAAACTAAACACAAAAATATAGTTAAATGGTGCTCACTAGGATCTTAAAGTGCTGACAGGTAGTGACCAAAGAAGATGTAGGTAGTCGTAGTCAATAGGTGTTGTTATGTATCACTGTGATGATACTTAGTGCATTACAATTTTTAAAGTTCTTAGAGAGTAGAGTTTAAGTCTTTTTACCAGAAAAATTGCCCAACATGAAATATTTTATATATTCATATGTTTTTGGACATTGTGTTCTATACCATATATATGCATATGTATTCAATTCTAAATTGTTAATAAATAAGTTGAAATTTGGTAAATTTTAGGCAAAAATATAATCAGGATGTATTCAGGTAGAATTTTCAAAAAGCAAATAATTTCTGAAATGAATTGCAAACAAATTTTCGTTTCACCAAATAAATATAATCATTTGTAAGGTTCCTCATAACTACATGGAATATATATCCAATAGCTTCCTTTTATATAGCTTCCATTGCTGGTATCCATTTTAGAAATTACTTTTTTCCATGGCACAAGTATTTAGGTTTTTTACCTGAATGAAGGGAGTTCTAGTACAAGATGTTGGAATACTTAACATTTTTAAAATAGTTGTTCACAATGGGTACAGCAAAACTCGGTATAATTTCTAGATTTAAGAAACTTTGTCCCTGGCTTTTCAAGATACCTAACTTTTTTTTTTACATCTCCCATTATGTAAAAATTAATGGAAGATGACATTGAAGTTCTTAATTTGTTTTCAGTCTACTTTTCGAGTCCCTAACTTGCAAATTTCTTTCCTATCTGCCTATCATCCCTTTTCTTGTCACATAATCTTTGTTCAGTTTATAGTTTACTGTCTTTTAAACATTCTTTACTAGCACCTTTACCCTTCCTGCTCAGTGAGTCTCTTGTGGCCCTCATATGATCAAGAAACAAAATTCTATTCCATTAGTTGAGTCCTTGCTCATTTTTCTAATGCAGAAGGAATAGCTCAATCCTGTGTCTCCTCAACATTTACTCGTGAACAGTAAGACTGCACATTGTGTTACAGTTTTTCTTGTGTTTTCTACATGGTAAGCTTTTTGAGGAAAGGGATTGTCTTCTCATCAGTGTCCTTAACATAGAAAAGAGACTCAGTAATATTCTTTAAAGAATTAGTTAATCAATGAACAGACTTAGAGAAACTGAATTGCCAATCTCACACACAATAAGAACTTAGCAAAGGGGTTCCTTAAACACATATATACTGTATTTTCTTTGACTCTTTACTGAATTTCATTCAGGTTGAGCATTTGTCTTCTTAAATTTCTATCTTCAGTAATGAAAAGAGTTTTACTCTGCAGTGAAGTTTAATGTAATTTTAAGGTAAACTCTCTGTAGGTTAGGGAGAAGGACTATCCCAGTTGCTTTAGATCTTAGTGTTTGCAGTGATGTTGAAGGAGTGACAGGACATTTTGAAAGAGTTTAGCTCTCTATAGTTTTATTATATGTACCACTGGTGGTAGTTTGAAGCTTGAAACAGTTTTATATATATATATAACTGTACTCAGAGACTGGAATTTAGGCAGTAATTAGCCTCTTAAGTGAATCTGTTTGGAAAGCATAAAATGACATTCTTTTCTCAAAGAAAGATGTGGTTGTTTCGAGACTGCTCTTGCCAGTTTAATGGTGTCTCAGCTGAAACAGATGCCTTCCTTGCTTTCTTTTTTAGAAACTGCTTCATAGCTTTAAATGCAGCATATACAGCACACACAGGCACTATTAACAAATCAGAATGAGGCCAGGGGAAGACTCATCTAGGATCCACACACCTAAATGCAGTTAGTAAACAGAGACACTAACTCTCATTAAGCATAATTAAACCTAATATTGACTGTAAACTGTTACTTACCTTAAACTTCTCTGTAGAGAGAGTGGAAAGGGATTAACCTAGCAGACTGGGGCATTAATTACTACCTATTTCACATTAAAGTTACCATCAAGAAGAGATATATTCATAAATAAAACATAGGAGGGATTGAGAGATGGAAAATATGTAAATTTATTTTTAAAAGGAAAGAAAGTGTATATAAAAAAAATAAAAAGAGGACTGTGAATGATGCCAGCCTCAGCAACGGGAACACTAGCTAATTACTACAACAAATGGACTAAAATAATCACAGAGGTATGTATCTTTGCCTCTGACTGACAGGACATGCTTCCTAGGAGACTTGGCTCAGCTCAGCAAGAGGCTTTTCATGTACCCTTCCTGCCACTTCTTCAGGCTACTGAGGGTTTAGGAGAGGATGAAGGGACTTGGGAGAAATACAATTTATTCCCTCCATTTGCAGTCATTAATAGCAGCTTACTTATGAAATTTATTATAAAGACTAGAAATGTTTGGGTTGTCAGTGAAAAAGCACAGTGTATTTCCCCCTAGTCAAAATGGTCTGGCAACTGGTCTCCTGCTACTATTTAATAATCTCCTTCTTGGGTGCAATTGAAAGAGTGTGTTGTGAAGAATATAAAAATGTCAGCTAAATTTAAGATCTACTGTTAAGTTTTATATTATGCTGTAGGCTCAAGGGGGTGGATTGAGGAGAGAAGAATTTAAAGAGGAAACAAAGTGAGGACAATACAGACATCTATTCACCTTAGAATATTCTTTCTAGTACATCAGGCTGTTTAGGCTGCTTCCTATGACCTGGTTTCTATTTTCTTTCCACTGAAGAAGAGGCATGCACTGAGGATGGAAATTCCTATACTTCTGCCGGGTGGGTGTTCCTTTTGTTGCTGAACCCTACATATATTCTTGGCTTAACTGTACTATTCAACCATAGTTTAGATTTAACTTGTTAGGCTCTTAATCAAGTTTTGGAACTATTGTGCTAATTTTTTCCTTTCAGATTCTCATAGGCAAGCACCAGTGTAATGTAGTAGTAGTGACTATGAAAAACCAAGCCTAGGAAGTAAGCCTGTAGCATTTCTTAAAGGGGTTGAGGAATTCAGTTTAGAATAAAACTCCTGATTTTTTTCATCATGAATTTAAAGTTAGTTTCACAGGTTATGTGTTTAACTAATGTAACAAAAATAATTAATGGACAAAAAAGTCTATCCTTCATTTCACCCATTGAACAAAAATTCACCAACTGATTGGATGACAGAGGATGAACAAAAACAGTGAGTGTGAGAGTACTTCTATCCTCTGCTCTTGTAACAATAGTGACATTACGAAATAACCATAACAATGGCATTCATATTAATCAGACATATTTATACAGAATTAGTGTTGGCTTCTGCTCTATATTACCTTTAATTTTACATGAACTTTTATTATCTGAGCATATCAAAAGAGACATGGTGAATGAACAAAGAGGCCCTGTTATGAGACGAGTATTATTTGACATTTTGGGAAGCTCTTATTATAGGGTTTCCTCTTACGTGAGAACAACGGGAAGGTTGTCATAGTTTCTCTATTAGAGACACTGTGGATTTTTAAAACAGAAATGGAGCCTATTTTTTTTTCCTTGAAGAAAATCATCAATTAAGAGAATTGGAATGATCCAAGACTTCCCCTGGAGGTTGGCTACCCTGACCTTGTTTGATTGTGTGAAATCTTGACATTACAGGGCATCTTTCGGTGTCATGGTTTTTCCCTTACAAGCCTGATAGCTAGCAGAACAGTTATCTGGAGATGCCTGGTTATAACAAAATGTATAAATTTTAAAAGTCTTTCACTTTCCTGAAAACCAGATGTTTTTTGGTTTTTTTGTTCATTTATGTGCTAAAAGAGAATAGTTCAAAATAAATTGTTTTGAGGCCTTCCCTGGCTTGTAAACAGGTCTGACTGGGATTTATGGTCATATATAAAAAAGTGTCAACCTGGTTATTTTTGAATTTACTATTAAAACCACCAAGCATACATTTTTAGTCTCCCAGTTACCACACATTTATTTCGTCTGCAGTTTGGGTTAAGATTTTAAGTCCAAAGAATAAAGGTAAGACTGTTGAAAGGGAAATGGAGGAGTCACTACAGCTGAAGCATGTCTATTCTCGTAGCTGTCAGTGACTCTTCCAGTGGAGAAAGTAGAGGCCAGAGCTACCACCTGCCATTGATCTTCAGTTAATCCCCACCCTAAGATGACAGTCATAGGTTAAAGTTGTTTAATAGCAAAATTCACCAACAGTTTGACCAATTGATAATTTAGCTGCCTTTAACCTTAGACTTATAATAAAGCATTTATAGGGATTAGAATTTCTTTTTACTCCCATTGTGTTTTCCTAAATTCCATATTAACAGGCGCTGCGTTTGATGTTTAAGTAAAAACAAACAGCACTTCTCTATGCAAAAGTGTCTGCCAGGATTGGAAATTTAAGCATATAAAAACAAACTACAGCTTTAAATCACACAAGCAGGCACGCATGCACGCTCACCCACACACCAGAAAACAAAAAAACATGTTAAAATTCCCAGTAAACCACTCATGCAGAAGAATAATAGGAAAAAAGATTTCCTTTATAATTTTAAATATGTAAATCAATTGAAATACTTAAATTGAATTATTTAAAAAACTGTTAATTTTGAGAGAAATCTAATATTTTCCATTATGTTTTATGTTTTAATTGGATATTAAACAAAGTGATTTTCTTTGTGGCTGTTCTGCTTCTAAGCAGATGGACACTTAAAGTTGCCTTAAAATTGGAGGGAAGATTCTCTTGTTTTGAGTTTCCCTGGCTTGCATTTCTCTGCCTTTCACTTAGAAGACATTAATCCAACAAGTTATCTAAGAAAAGTTTTATATGGTTTCTGTGCAAAAGCAAGACATTTAAAGCAGTTTACATTTCTGAGAGTTAATTGTATGACTTTGCATTCTTCTTATTATATGTGTTTTTAGGAAACTTTTGTTAAATGTGGAGAAATTGGGTTGAATGACAAGAGTCTACACATCCAAAAAAAGTTCAGTGAGCTTTTTTACTTCAGAATGTGTTAGTTTTAATTTTCAGAAAATAAATGTACCTGCAAGTTGCAGTGTGTGTGTGTGTGTGTGTGTGTGTGTGTGTGTGTATCCCATGACCTAATTTAAGAGGTACTCATATTCTAGGTATGTTCTAGGTATGTACCTTGTTTTTAGTAACAAATCTATCTTTTCACATGCAATCATTTACTAATGTTCATTATTTGCTAAACTTAGATATATAGAAATAAAATTATTTAATCTATGTTTTGAAATGGTTCCATAGGCTGTGGTTATCTTAGTAAAGGACTCAAAAGAAGATACTGTGGAAATGTGAATTTTACTTGTGGAATTAAGGAAGTTTTTGTGAGATAAATTAGTGTTTGCATGGAAATTGAAAGTAATTTGCTTGGTGGAGGGGTGGAAATGGCTGCATTGGAAAAGAATATTCTAGAAGAAACTAAGAGTACATATAAAATGTGAGAGAAATAAGATTAATAATGCCTGGGTTGTTCAGAAATATTATGTATATATAGTTTATTATTAAGCTGAATGTGGCTATGAGAGGACTGAATAAAAGATCATAATCATATTCTAAAGAGGCTGTTTTTATTCATTTTGAATTTTTGAGTCATTGGAGAATGTAATTTAGATTGTATGATTGAAGATATAAGTTATATCCACAATGGCCGAACAGTTGTGAAAGATGATGGCAGACTCATGACTGACTCATCTTCTTGACATTAGTGAGATGTGAGATATAGTGACCGTTATAAAGATAGAAAATACTTGCCTACTGCCCACTGTCTCTTTTTGTATGTTTAAGTTTCTCAAGGAGATATTTATATATTCTATTTATGTTTTCTGAATTATGCATTAATTCATCTCTGTCTGCATCAAGGGCTTCTCTCATGCCACCAAATTATTGCTCATTTAGCTCTCATTGAGCCTTTGGTTTGGTGACAAGTCTGAATGCTTTCTTCCTTTATTTTAAATGGTATCTTGCTTTCCTGATTTTCCTATTACTTGCCATTCATTCATTAAGTCTTATATGAACATTTTCTTCAGCGATTAACTTTTGAACATATTTTGAAGATGCATATAGTTCTTGGTTCTTTAGCACAGTAACACTTTAAGATATCCTGGGCAATGCTGTGTAATACTTTTAAGAATTGTTTGGAGATCATATTTTAAAGTCTTAGAAAGGAGAAGTAGCTCCTATGTCAAAGCTGGTGACTTTAGTTAGATCCCAGATCTACACATAAATTAGTAGGCTGCTTAGGCATAACTTTGTGATCTCAGCATATGAGAGGGTAGAGACAATACAATAGTTTATAATATCCAGAATATTGTATTTGGTGGGTCTCATTCCAAGAAGTGATCCTGTCTCCAAACCAAACCAAACAGGTGGAGAGCACCTGGGAGACAACCCCTGAGGTTATCTCCTAGCTTTTGCATGAACACGTACACATATGCAATCCCCAGACACACCCCACACTTTACAGTCTTGAGTTATCACTAGATATAACTCAATATCTGCATCAAGAGCTTCAACACAATATAAAGGGATTTGTATTTTTTTCTAATTTGTAAAATTTAAGAATTCATGATGTTTGTGTTTTAGTTGAGCAATTATTAATCCTCCTCTAGTCTCAGTTTCTTACTGTATGACATATGTAAAATTGTTTAGTCTTTCAAAAATCTGTGATGCTGTCATTTACTATTTTGCTGCCTGAAGAGAATGTACAGATGCCATTTGAAATTCAATAGTCAATATTTATCAAAGCAGTTTCTCACCTTTCCACTTCATATTCCATTTCTTAAATCTAATGCACTTTCATCTTTGTTAAGTACCTGGTCCTAATTTCCTGTTGCTTTTGTGCTGATTTTTTTTTATCATTTTAACAAAACCCTGAAGTAAATTTGTTTTGGCTCATATATTCAGGAATAACAGTGATGGTCAACTTGTTTCATTGCTCTGGGCTGTGGAAAGACAGAATGCAGCAAGAGCACATGGTGCTTACTGCGTAGTAACAAGAAACCGAGTAGTAGGCAGGTCCAGGTGTAAGACAGACCTTTCTAAGACACATCCTCCAGTGTCCTCTTCCATAGTTGGTCTACCTCTCAGTAATCTGTTCAGATTTCTAAGCGTGCTTCATCAAACCATCTCTATAAAAGCACTCACAGACATACGCTGGAGTGTGAATTTCTAATATCCTAGGTATCTCAATCCATTCAGCATTAAAAAAGTTAAATGAACTCTACAGTGGTGGCACACACCTTTAATCTCAGCAGTTGGGAGAAAGAGGCAGGAGGATCTCTGTGAGTTTGAGGCCAGCCTGGTGTACAGAGTTAGTTTCAGGATAGCCAGGCCTGTTACACAGAGAAACCTTGTCTTGAAAAGCAAACAAACAAAAACAAAACAAAACAAAATAAAAAAGCAAACAAAAAAGTTAAACAATATGTGTATACCCAGAATTTTTGGTTATAGTTTTTATTGTGAAGCTTTTTTTCAGACTTTTTGAAGACTCCAGGTTGATTATGTATAATTATTGCTCCATTTATATATACTTATTTAATGACACACAGAGACTAGACATGAGAGACTCATTTTCCATGTTGGTATATAATTTTCCAAAAGTATCTCTGAAAAATAAATACCTATTTTATTCATATTCATACTGGCTACCTTTGGTTATGAAGGCCTTTTCTAAAGCATTTTCTTTATTATTTGGACACAGTGTCAGTTTTCATTATTTTATTAAAATATCCATTTTATAGATGAATTAAATACACATCATCACATGATGCATGCACATTTGGTGCTAGTGATTCATATAAATATAGTTTATCAATTAAAGATGACTGTAATATTTGTCATTATTCTGAACCTATAACCTAATTTGGATGCTTCAAGATATATTTAAGTTGTAGAATGCTAATGTTTTTAATCTCTCAGACTCTTCTCAGTCTGCATTTGTCTGCACGCATACATACTATTTTTATTAAATATATACTAGTGATAAAATTCCTAAATGATTTTTCTTGGAAAGGAAATCATACAGTATAAATATCTTTAAAACTTAAAATCTTGTATTCCTAAATTGCTGTGTACTGAAAACAGATTTTTTTTTTTTTGTGGAAATGGTCAAATAGAGATGAGTCTGGTTTTAGTACATTTGGGGGTACATGAATGAACTTCATTAATAGCAATGTATGCTGTGTCCATTTCATTTTGCTAATGAATTTGGAATCAGATTGACTTGTGCTGGGCAGATTTAATTGTCAGAATAAGTAGTTAGGGTATTATGCACGTTTCCTATAAGGGCTTATAAAGCTGACCTCTGTCTCAGCTTGGAAGACAAGCTCTAACTACAGGACACTTAGATACACCCATCTTTCCTTAGGTAGAAACAAGACTAGTTGCCTTTTTTGTGTGGGTTCATATTTTCTACAGAGGGTGACACCATCTTCCACATAGTATTTCAAATTTGTGGATATCAGGAAGCACTGCTGAATCTATAGAGATTAGAGCTGTGCTAAGTCCTGCAGTGAATGGGTGTCTTAGGATCTATATTGCGAAGAAGAGATACCATGACCATGCAACTCTTATAAAGGAAAACATTTAACTGGGTGGCTTTCAGTTCAGAGATTCAGTCTGTTTTAACCATGAGGAACATGGTGGAACACAGTGGTCTGAGACATTGGCATGGTCTGAGCATATGTGATACCTCAAAGCCTGTCTCCACAATGATACACTTCCTCCAACAAGGCATACTTACTCCGACAAAGCCACACCTCCTAATGTGCCACTCCTTTTTGGGGACATTTTCTTTCAAACCATGTCAATGGGGGATTAATTTAAATGGAAGCTAGACCAAAGCTCAGGGCTCATAACTACCTATGTAGAAATGCAAGAACAGCAACAAAGAAATATTTTTAAGACACAATGGCATGCTCAGATAGCCACAAGTAAGTATAATTGAAATTCAGATTTCATGAGACTATATTTGCCCTATGTATGATACACATGGATACACTATATTCTATTATCTTTTAATTATTTCAATTCCATTTCATTTTGTCATAGTCTAGCCCATTCTAGTGTGCCTTTAAATTTTTTTTTTCTTTGATGCAGAAGGTAGGGATAAAGTAGAGCACGTAGAGTACTAAGGACTGACCTTCTTTTGATTTAAAGTGTCCACCAATCTTAATTTAAAAGTGTAGATAGTATAACTTGGAGTTTAAAAAAGTTTTGTAGTTCATTAAATGTCCTGGTGAGAACAGAGTAAGAGTAATGATTTCTGGGGCAGCCTTTAGTTTGATTAGGTTTCCTTCTTACCTAAGCAAAGTTCCTGATTTTCTTGTGAGACTACAATCTAAAAAAGATTTCCCCGACCCAAGAATTGTAGATTCATATGTTAGTGGTTCAGGCATAAAGTCTCACTGCCTTTTGCCCTTTATTGACATGACAACAAAGGGAGATAAACAGAAAACTCACATCCAATTTACCAGCAGGTATTATATCAGATGAACAAGGTGCTTGAAGGTGACGCAGAAGCAATATGTGATATTCATGTCACATCACTCCTGCACTATATGATGACAATTTAGCATAGTTGGTTTCCCGCTTGTATAATGCTGGTTGAAACATATGTGGAGCCAAAAAGTCTCCATGTTTGGGGGTAACAACCAATTTATCTGGTGGTATAAAGGTTACCAAGTTTCTTGTCTTGTCAAAATCATAATAATGAGAATACTAAATTAGTGTAATCATTTTAAGGAGCATAGTTGCCAATGGCAAGTCTATCATTATATTGTAATTTTCTTATGTCATTCGTTTACTTGGGCCTAAAATGACTATAACAATTAAGTATAGTCCATGGTTCTCATCTGTGGGAGAGAAAGGTTAATTTGAACAAAAGCTTCCCTGGTGATTTCAGGATGTCTTCCTCATTCTCTTTATAGATAACTTGTATGTTCTATTAATATCCAATTCATCAAATGACCTGTAGAACAGGTCTCACCATAAAGGGCACTGGGGATTTTCTGCTGTCATCCTATTTGCTCATGTGTTATTATTCTGGGTATAATCCAGTTGTTGGAGTGAAAGGTCAGTGTTTAACTTCATCCCTTCCTTTTTAGTGTTGTTCCAGTTACAGTGTTGAGTTGAAAGCTTATATTTGGGAGGTGAGATCACTACAATAATCTTTTAGGCCTGAGTTTCATTAGAATCAATGTGCATTTTTGCAGTGTGGCCTATACTTAGATGGTAGTTCATAATCCTTGGTCTTGTTTCTGTCCTAGACACATTTAGTACTAAATGTTTATATACATATACATATATATATATATATGTATATATATATATATGTCTAACTATAATTTAAAATTGGAAGTATTTGACACTAGACTTTAAAATGGACTTGACAAATCTTTAAATCAAATGTAACTTTGTCTAGTACGACTTTCAAAATCCTCCTCCCAGTTACTCTCTACTCGTTCCATCTTTGAAATAGAACACTTCCCTAATGAACTAAGCACAATAAAATACTTCTGTCACTTCGAACTCTTTATTAAAATATATTGCTAAGAACAGAAGAGCTATCAGACCAAAGTCAAACATGTGCTGGAGCAGTGAATGCCCCCCCCTTTCCCTCTTGGTACCATCATTTCTATTGAATTATATTTAACATTGCCCCATCCTCTTACAGCCAGATATGCTTTTTTTGAAGGAAATAACTGATTTCACAATTTTGTAGAAAAGTTAACAGTATGAAAACAAGAAATTGTTGTGTGCAAGAGGAAATTTTTGTTTTTGGGTCAAAGTCCATAGAGTAGTTTTTATTAAGTCAGAGAAGCCAAGATCAGAAGACTTGACAATAGTTCAACCAACAAATGAATTCTTTCCAAGGGGTTAGAAGTGAAAGCAATGGAATATGGAGATAAAAGGTGAGAGAAACAAATTATATCTCTATCTCTATCTATATATCTATATTTCAGACACTCACATTTTGTTTATATTTGTTCATATCTACTTTGAACTTGGATACATATAACTGACTTTTAGGTAGAATGAATAAGTAGACTGTGAAAGGCATAGCCATCCTGTTCCTATCTATTGATATTTAGAAACTTCCCCAGAAGTTTCTGGAGTTGGAGAGTTCATTCATAGTCATGGGAGAGATAATTATATTGGTGATTTGGACTGCAGAAGAGGTGGTAGGTAGATCTTTATCTGCCAGTTAGCTCTGGCAGTAGTGATGCTATTCACCTCAAGGGTCATTTGTTCTGTAGATTGAAGCAGATTTGACTTTCATTTGACTGCCAAGTAATTTCATGTGGAAAGACTATTACTCTTTTGTATGTAGGAGAGATTGATCCTTAGCAATAATAGCTATAAGCAAAGGAAGCTTTGTTTACAAAGTTTCTGAGTATCAGCCTGGGCAGATCCAGGTTATCTAGTTTTATAAGATACTGTTATAGCAAGTATTCTGAAATTTTCTGTAGATGGCCTATCTTCTAAAATACTGCATCTCAACCCTCATCTGAGGAGCTTTTATTTGCAGTAGATGGTAATAAGCACAGAAACTCACCACTGGCCAAGAATCAGAGAATAGGAGACTAGAAAATGTGCACCTCCAAGGGTAATTTATTTTTCTCCCTACTGTCTACTGCCCTAAATGGAACTTGTATACCAGCACCAGCAGCACCACACACACAGAGACACGCAGACACAGAGACACTCAGACACACACACATACACAGCTCAGGAATCATTATAAAAAATGGGGCAGAAAGAGTGTAAGAGCCAAGAAATTAAAAAAAGAACGAGAAACTTTGTCTTCTGAATATAGCAAGAACTCATAAAAGTTGTGACAGGATACACAAAACCCATGTATGCCCTAGGGAGTTGAAATTCCAGCATGGAGAGGTGAGCTGCACATACAGTTCCACTCTCCTGTGAGTTATTGGGAACTATTAACTTTTGGGAGATGGATACAGTTTTCTCTGGGTTCATCCCATGGTTAAATTGACCATGCACCATCTAAGAAGTTTTGGAAGTGAGGGGAGAAGAGAAAAATGTATAGATCAATAAAAAAAAGAAAGAAAAAAAAATAGATGGTCATCAAGTTAACTATAGTGAAGAGTTTTGAGTTTTAAAATTATGCTCTATTTGGAGCCTGGCATATCAAGTTGAGGCAGAACCAAGTCCCTCCCCTCTGCAGTGAGGCTGGGGAAGGCATCCCACCATAGGGAGTGGATTCCAAAAAGTCAGCTCATACACCAGACCCCCATGGGAGGACTTAGACCTTTCTGGGGAGTGGATGAGGGGTGGGGTGGGCATAAATAGGGGGAGTGGGAAGAGGGGAGAGGTAGAAGGAACTGTGGTTGGCATGTAAAATTTATAAAAAAATTTAAAATAAAAATATTATGCACTATTAATAAACAAAAAATTTTGGACAGCACAAAGTGATTTGAAGAATTTAAAAAGAAAAGAGTCATTTTGATTTGCATTTCCCTGATGGCTAAGGATGTTCAACATCTCAGGTGTTTCTCGTCTATTTGAGATTCTTCTCTTGAGAATTCTCTATTTATATCTATACCCTACTTTTTAAGTGGATTTTTTAGTTTGTTACTATCTAGTCTCTTGAGTTCTTTATATATTTTAGCAATAAGCCCTATGTTGGATATGGGGTTAGTGAAAATCTTTTTCCACTCTATGGTTTGCCAGTTTGTCCTATTGATGGTATGCTTTACCTTACAGAAGCTTTCCAATTTCATATGGTTCCATTTATTAATTGATGATCGTAGTGCCTGTGCTATTATGTTTCTCTTCAGAAAGTTGCCTCCTATGCCAATGCATTCCAGATATTTCTCACTTTTTCTTGTATCAGGTTCAGTGCATCTGAATTTATGTTGAGGTATTTGATCAACTTGGACTTGAGTTTTGTACAAGATTGTAGAAGGAGCGGTGGGCTGCTTCCCGCCGCCCGCCTCCCAGCTAGCTTTACCCCTCAAATAATTACACAGAAACTGTATTCTTTTAAACACTGCTTGTCCCATTATCTGTAGCCTCTTATTAGCTAACTCTTACATATTGATCTAACCCATTTCTAATAATCTGTGTAACACCACGAGGTGATGGCTTACCAGGAGGATTCTAACCTGCAGCTGTCTTGGAGAGGAGAGTCATGGCGACTGCCTCACTGCCTTCTTCCGCCCAGCATTCTGTTCTGTCTACTACACCTATCTAAGCTGCTGTCCTATCAAAAGCCAAGGCAGTTTCTTTATTAACCAATGAAAGTAACACATAGACAGGTAACCCTCCTCCATCACAAGATCAATTTGCATTCTTCTGCATGCCAACATCCAGTTAGACCGGCACATTTGTTGAAGGTGCGTTCTTTTTTCAGTTGCATTATTTTGGCTTCCGTGTTGAAAATCCAATATTCATAGGTCTGTGGATTTATATCTGGGTCTTCAGTTCAGTTCCATCAATCTTTTTATGCCAGTACCAAGCTGTTATTATTACTGTAGCTCTATAGAAGAGCTTGTAATTAGGCAAGGTGGACCTCCAGAAGTTCTTCTATTTTATAGGATTGTTTTAGCTACCCTGAATTTTTTTTGTTTATCTGTGTGAAGCTGAGTATTGTTCTTTCAAGATCGTTAAAGCATTGTGTTGAGATTTTAATGTGATTGCATTGAATCTGTAGCTTGCTTTTGGTAAAATGGCCTTTTTCCTATGTTAACCTCCTGATCCTTGAGCATGGAAGATCTTTCTGTCTTATAATATCTTCAATTCTCAAAGACCTGAATTCTTGTCATATAGGTTTTTCACTTGCTTGTTTAGTGTTACACCAAAATATTTTGTATTATTTGAGGCTATTATAAAGGGTGTTGATTCTCTGGTTTCTTTATCAGCCCCTTTATCGTTTGCATATAGGAAAGATATTGATTTTTTTTAGTGAATCTTACAATAAACCATTTTACTAAACTTCTTTATCAGCTGTTTGAGTTCTCTAGTAGAGTGTTTGAATGTCCTGGTACAGTTTTGAGGGTCACTTATATATGCTATTATATCAACTGTAAATAATGCTACTTTGACTTCTTCTTTTCCTAATTGTATCTTCTTGATTTTCTTTAGTTGTGTTATTTCTCTAGCTAGAATTTCAAATAGTATATTGAATAGGTATGGAGAGAGTGGACAACTGTGTCTTGTTAATGATTGAAGTGAAATGACTTTGAGTTTTGCTCCATTTTATTTGATGTTGACAATTGACTTTAAAAATGACTCTGAGATTCCATTTTACACCTGTCAGAATAGCTAAGGTCAAAAACACAAATGACAGCTCATGCTGGAGAGGATATGGAGCAAGGGAATATTCCACCATTGCTGGTAGGAGTGCAAACTTGTACAGCCCCTTTGGAAATCAGTGTGGCAGTTTCTCAGAAAACTGGCAATCAACTTACCACAAGACCCAGTTATACCACTCTTGGGCATATACCCAAAAGATGTTCAATTATACCGCAAGGATACTTGCTCAACTATCTTCATAGAAGTTTTATTTGTAATAGCCAGAACCTGGAAGCAAGCTAGATGTCCCTCAGCAGAGAAATTGATAAAGAAAATGTGGTACATGTGCACAGTGGGGTATTACTCAGCTATTAAAAACAAGAAAACCAGGAAATTTGAAGACAAATGGATGGAACTAGAAAAAACATCTTACTGAGTAATGGAATCCAGACTGAGAAAGGCAAACATATGTACTCATTCGTAAGTAGATATTAGCTGTAAAATAAATGATAGCTATGCTACATTCCACAGACCCAGATAGACTAGGTAGTAAGGAGAATTAATGTGGGACACACAGATCTCCCTGGGTAGGGGAAATATAAGAGATTTTGTGATTGGACTGGGGGCGGGTGGGGGTGGGAACATGAGCAGTCAGGTTGGAGTCACTTGGAGGGGAAGAGTGCTGATGGGGACTGCTGTGGAGGTGCTTCAGGGTCATGTGGAATCCTGTCACAGGGGAATCTCCCAGGAGGATGCCAGCTTAGACTCCTAATAGTCGCAGAACGTTAACCTGAGCTCGTTGTCGCCTCTGTCCTGATTGGTAACTGGGCTATTGACATCAGAGAGGGACCATCCAGCTACTGATGAAGGCAAATGCAGAAACCCACACCCAAAAATTATGTGAAGTTCGAGAATCCTGCAGAGGAGGAGAAGAAATGAATGTAGAAGTAGGAGGGGTGAAGGACACCAAAGGAAGGCTCATATAGTCAATTACCTGGGCTTATAAGGGCTTTCAGAGACTGAAAGGATAACAAAGAACTAATGACTATAATGTATATATTATAATATTAAAATTATATTATAAAATTAAAAATTAAAATATATATTATATTACATTCATTAGTTTTTTATTACCCTTATAAATATGCATATATACATATCTATATCTCTCTATATATATATATGCTAGAGAATGTACCTATCATGCCCCAAACCTTTAACTTTTAGAAAGGCCTGTGATAATTTCCCTACTTTTAATGTATTCTTTAACACACACTAGTACTACCAGTCTAATTCATACTTATTTTCATTAAAATGTATAAATTATACAGAGTAGTGTGATCTAGTTTGCTATTTTTGTACATTCATACAACATGGATAAAGTTTGTCCCTTTTACCATGTGCTACTACTCCCCTACTCCCCTCACACCCTACCCAATATTGAGTTTGACATTTTATTTTTACATTCTACATGTGTAAGAGTACATCTAGTACTTACCTTTCTGTGCTTTGCCTATTTCACTTCATATAATGTACTGTCATTTCATCTAGTTTGACTTTAAAATCAAATGGCAGGATTTTACTCTTTTTTATTCTTCTTTATGGACAAATGGTACTCTACTAGCACTAGTACTTATTATACTTGCTTTGTTCTCTATATACATAATTTATACTGTTTTGAATCTGGTTTCTCATTGAATCATACCTTGATCTCCATGGACCCTTGTTAACCCAGAGTATCATGCTTACTCCTGAGTAATGACAACACTAATTGATAAGACTCTATCCCTAGATAAAGAGATACAGGCAATTAGTAGACTATGAGAATCAGTCTTCTTGGGTGAGCCTCCCACTTGTTATATAATTGCAAGAATTCATTCCTAAGGACATACAAACAACACTAAATGAAAATAGCAGGGTGTGTATATGCATGTGAGTGTGTGTTAACAATAATAATTCACGAGGACATGGATTTGAAAAGGAGGAAGAACATGTGAATATAGCAGAACAAATGGAGGGATGAGATGGAGGAAGAGGTAGGAAGGAATTAAATACAGTACTCACACATTAAAATTTAGAAAACTAAATATACATTGGTGTGCAACAGTGGTCTGTATTCTATCAATTATATTTTAAATAAACGCTGATTGGCCAGTAGCCAGGCAGAAATTACAAGCAGGACAACCAGACAGAAAGTAGAGGTGGGTCAAGGAGAGCAGGAGAATTCTGGGAAGAAGAAAACCCATTCCTCCAGATTCCTGCCCAGACAAAGAAGAAAGATGATGTGACTGCCTCACTGAAAAAGGTACTGAGCCATGTGGCTAGCATAGATGAGAATAATGGGTTAATTTAAGTTATAAGAGTTTATGAGATGCCTGAGCTAATGTGCCAATCAGTTTATGATTAATGTAGACCTCTTTATGATTTCTTTTGGACTTAATGATTGTGGAAACTGAGCAGGACAGAAACCTCAGACAATCATACATAGCTGGTGTTTGATTCTTTTTTTTTTTTTTTTTTTTGCCTACTACTCTATGAGGATCTATGGTGGACGGTGGGAGGTTGTGTGTGTGGGTCATTCTTCAGGCCAGCGAGCTGAGCTGACTGTCACGGAACTACATGCGGTCACGGAACTACATGCGGTGCCAGCCGGGAATCGAACTCGGGTCCGTGGGCGGAGCAGTCAGGCGCTCTGCCCCCTGAGCCGTCTCTTTGGCTTGGTGTTTGATTCTTGTGCCCTTTCTTGGACTCTTTTCCTTCTGTTGGTTTGTCTTGTCTAACTTCGTTGTGAGAGTTTTTGTTTTATTAAATTATATTTTGTTATATTTTTTAAATTAATAAAATGAATTAATGAATGAACAAATGAAAACCTGGCCAGTAGGGTAATGGTTAACAAGTGAGCTGTCACTTCCCCTGCTTGAAGAGGAAAAATCAGTTTTATCCAATAGGGTGACACTGGCCAAGACAGGCTTCTTGTTCAGAAGTTGTTGATCAGCATATAAATGGACTCTACAGCTGTTTTTGTTTATGTATTGTTGGTGTGTGTGTGTGTGTGTGTGTGTGTGTGTGTGTGTCTGTGTCTGTGTCTGTGTGTCTGTGTGTGTTAATGTGTATATGCTAATATTTGGTTATAGTTTTGTGGATTTTTTTATCTTTTTTTTTTCTTGAATGTGGTTTTACTTTATGTTCTTGATTTGGGGAGGTTTTGTTGTCCTACTGAAATTTTATTTTTGTTTTGCTTTTGAAAAATAACTTAATATTGGGTGGATAGGGAGGGGAGAGGCTCTGAGTGACTTGGGGGAGGGGAAGAATTTGATCAAAACACATTTGAAATTGTTCTAGATAATAAAAAATATAATAAAATTCAACAAATTCCTTTCATCTTTGAGTTGAAAAACCAAAAAGAATGAATTAATATTAAAATAATTTATATAGCTGCTTATCTACCTCTTTACTGATTTTATAAGAAAAGACTGCTTATTATATATAGAATAATTTTACTTACTAAAATACAAATTTCTAATTTTAGATTATTTTCCCAGATAAAAATCACCTACATTTTTATGTAGGGTTCCAGGAATTGACAAATGAATTTTAAAAGACAAATATTTAAAGAAAATAATTCTACTTCATTGCAGTGAGAAGTAATTGTGTTGTATAAATGTTTAAGCAAAGTTGTGAATCTGTTTTCTCCAATTGTGGTAGATTTCGTTTGCACCAGAGGCCAGTAGCCCCTCACCACTGGAAAGCTTCATTTCCGTTTCTTTTTTGTATGGTCTCTTTCACACAGCTGTCTGCCTTTGCTGGTACAGATCTTCTTCAAAGCAGGTAACCTTTATTCTCACTGAAACTATGCTTACCCTCAGTAATATTTCACTAACTATATTCATATTTATCTAAAATTTTATGAACACAGTCAGTTAAAATCAGTGGGTTTTTTTTTGCAACTAGCCATATTTTTTTTATAACTCTAATTATTGGGTTCATCAAGGTCCTCACTCACTGATTTCCTATCTACTTTTTCATTAATGTGAAAAAAAGCTTTGACATCTTAATGAAGAAGTTCCTTATTTTTTTCCTCTTTGTACTTCATTTGTTTTGAGACTATTGTTAAGGATATATCCATATAGAATTGTTACCTCCTATTTACTTGTTAACCCTTTATAAACCATACAATGTCTTTCTGTATCTCTGGTGATATTCACTTTGAACCCTGTGTTTTCCAATTAACATGGCAGATCAACTTTGATTAGAATTTTCTTGAAGCATATATGCCTCTAGATGTGTGACTTCTGCACCTGCTGATTCATCTACCTGTAGGACTAACAGCAATAGCAAAAGCATCACAGCTTTACAGGACATGTAAAGTCAGTTCCTAGTCATAACCTCTTAAACCATAAGGAATAACAATTGTTTAGAAACCTTTAAGTTGTATTAGATATTACATGTAAAGTAGAGATTCTCTGAAATTATATGGGAGTATATGGGTAGAGTACATGAGAATCCTGTGCCATTTTATCTCATAAGAGAAGTCTTTTAAACAGTTCTTTGAAGATAATTAGAGAAAACTAACTTTTCTATCCTTTTTCTTTTTAAATTATCTATACCATTATATTTGAATACATTTTCTGATTAATTATGTATAGATGGTTCATGTTTTGATGCCTCTGGCAGTTGCTGCCTTTAAGTGTTATGTTAGTTTTTTACATTTTTTGTTATTAGTAGGTTTCATATTATGTATACCATTTTGTGACTTACTTTGTTTATTTATTTTCTTTAATCATTTTGGTTAACATTTTTCATTGTTAAGTTTCACATACAGAGTGATGAACACCAGGTTTTCTTATGCACGAGTCATTATATTACATTCTTAGTCACCCTCTTGCCTTCATGTACTCCCATTTCCATTCCTGTTTTTCATATCATTCTCCTCCTCATAAATTGTTCTCCCTTTTGACTTCATGCCATATGAATTCTGTTGTCCTTTCTTTGCACACAGCCTTCATCCCTTAAGGTCTTTTCCTCTCCTTTCATACTCATCTTTCTATGTTCTCTATGTTCTCTTCCTTGTATTTTGGCTCATTTCATAGTGGCCACTCTAGCATCTTTGTCAGTCAGTTGCAGCATCGGTATTATTTCATTTCTTTATGTATCTCTTGATTCTTTGCCCATGAAAGTTTGTTTGTTTTTTTTTTTTTGTGTGTGTGTTGGTATACCTTGTGATCTGGGATTATGTCTAAAGTATCTTGAAATTGTGTTATGGTATTGTAAGTCTTGTTTAGATTCTTTAAAGAATATTGATAGGTTTATAGTAGTGAACAGTTGAGGTGGTTGGAAGTTAAAAGCTTCTTTCTGTGGTTTCAGTATCAATTTGATTTTCGTTGGTGTCCTATGTGGATATCAGTGGACTATCTTAGACTTTGACAGTAGACTGTTGGTTAATGTAATTCTCAATTTCTTTTATATGTAGATTAACATCAACTTCGTATATATGCAGCTGAAGATAAGGTTGAATTTCATAACAACTTTATGAGATCACTTTTTTGACTCCTTTTTTTGTGTGATCTCACTGGTGTATTTTAGCTATCTGAAGCTCTCTTTTATAGTTCTCCAACCAGCAAACTAAGGCTTTATTTGCTTCACTAATCCTCATTTCTATCACTTTGTCATGTTATAGACCAAGTGGCTAAAGAATAAATAAATAACCAGTGGGAATTCATTCATCTTTATGTTAATTTTATATTGTTTGAGAGCAAGAAAACCTGCATAGAAAAAGCTTGTGAAATAGCTCACTGACTGAACTTCCAAAGAATGTGGTTCAACTCCCAGTACCCACGTTTTTGCTAACAACCATCTGTAACTCCAGTTTCAGTGGATATGAAGCCCTTTTCTGGACTCTGTGGGCACACGACATACACACGGTACACAGACATACATGCAAGTAAAACACCCATGCATGTAAAAGTTTTTGAAAGGAAACATACATATAAATTTAATTTAGATATAAAAGCAAAATGAACTTGCATCCAATGGACATATTCGCATATGTGTCACCCAGACCCAAAGACAAAATACAGCATGATGGTACAGATTCTTCCTTCTAGTCCCCACTTCCGCTAGATAGTCATTAATATCATTTCTAGTAAGTATGTTAATTTTTGATTGTTTGTGATTAATGTTAAAACAGAGTATATATTATTTTATATTTGTTTTGTGTACGTGTGTGTGTGTATGTCTTCCTCTGTTGCTCTATACTTTAGGCCTTACGAGGAGTCTCATTCACATGGAAGTTTGCTATTTTATTTAAACTGTCTGGTGGTGAATTTTCAGGCTTTGCCTGATTTAATCTGCAATATCAGGATTATAGGCATAATTTTTCATTACTTTACAATATTTCTGTTTATGCACATTAACTTGTATCATATCATGTTTTATCTATTCTGAGATAAGTGAATTTAAACATTTTCTGTTTGTGGCCCCCTTTAAGTTGGAAATATTTACATGACTTTGTCATATAGATATATAAAATGGAGAAAAATCAAACATTAATTAAAATAATTCATTTAAATTCTTTGATGTAAATATAATCTTACCATTTATTAAAGATAAAGTAAAATTTATATGGTAATGAGCCTGACGGGCTTCTTTATTTTTGCATAAAGGAATCTTGACTGAGTCTGATGCTGCAGGATGTAGAGCATCTTCCATGTATCTCAGAGTTGATCAGTAATTTTATTTTATAATCAATATGGAGAAAGCACTTTACATAAATAAGATAGTTTATAAATTGAAGAAACAGTTTTGCTATTTAAGAAAATTTTAAAAGTTCTGCACTAATCCTTACCTTAAATTCATTTAACACTGTTTGTAAGAGACTTATATTGTGAACCGAAATGTTCACCTTTAAAACTCAACTTTCTAATACAAATGTCATTTAAATACATATGAATTTTATCCATTCATATTAAAGAATGGCAGTAAAATATTAAAAGTCATTTTATTTTAACTATTTATATTTCTAAACAGACAGGACACTGGTATGTCATGTACAAGGACAATTCATAAAATCTAATAGTTTTGAATCTGAACTCTTTCAAGTAATGGTTGTTGGCATTGTGCATGGGACTGTGCATGTAGTGCAAAATGTTATGTGTTCAAAACCAAGGCTGCAGTGACTTCAGATGTGGCAACTGGGGCAAGTGCTACCAGAAACACCTCAGATCAAACCATCTGAGTTTGGATTAACATTTGGTGATTGTGTGGTCAGAATCATTTTATTTCTTCCAACTCTCTGAAGGATTTTGACTTGCAGTTTATAAAGGTGTATTGTAGATATATATGTTGCTAGTTTCTAATTTGGGACCTATCACTTTCTAGTATGTGTGGCCTTCATTTCTAAGTATTTTCATTAGATAGGTACGAAAAGTATTCTTCTCAATATGTTTATATTCATTAAAAACTATCAGTTTCCTCTATGCAGCACTATAATACTTCCAATCCATCAAATCCTTTCCAGTACTCTGTATTAACTTTCTTTTACATCATATCTTTTCTAGTATGAGTTTATTTTGAATATTTCTGCTTTAGATATCTTTTGTAATCTGCATGCATTTGTTTGTTGCAGCTTTTAATACCTTTTGTGGGCAATACTTCCTATTTGTCTGTTTGGATTTATAGTTGTGACAGTACACATACAGGCTATATTTGCAGATACTTTCTTTTACTCCCAGACTTCTCTTTTTGCTTTGTCTCTTGATAACAAAAGGATTTTATTATAATGAACTTGGACTTATTTGCCCCTTTTTTTACAGTTAGTATATTACCTCGTATTCAGAAACATAACTAACTGCTCTGCCTACCCCAGTATCACGGAGACATTTTTCTCTTATCTGGAACTATATTGTCATTAAAGTAAATTAGTTCATTTTACCTGCAATTCATTTTGTGTTATGTGTGTGACAGGGTTTGAGATGGCAAAATTCATATTCTTTAGCACATTTGGCTCATTGATCTAGCACCATTTGTTGCAAAGGCTATTTTTTTCTGAGTCATGCCAATAAGTTTAACATAAGTGTTTGGTATTTGCGTCTACTACTGTGTTTTGTTCTCTTAACTTACTTGTTTACACTTCTACCAACAATGTATTGCTGAATATATTGAAAAATCTTCATATATGGTAACATACAACTTTCACATATATTTTCTTAAAATTATTTTTGCCTTAGTTTTCCTCTGTTTCCATATAATTTTATGATTTGCTTATTTATGTTTATAATTAGTGTAATTTCTTGTAGTTTAAGTTCATGTCTCTGGAATATGAATATTCAGTCTATAGATGCCTCATATTTCCTATTTTTTAGTCTTTCAGTATTGACTTTTTTAAAGTTTTTATTCATATTTTCCACAATTAATTAGAATTTTATTTTCTCTTTTATGCATCATTATGTTCTTTTCTAATTAATGAACTTGTAGGAATCTCTATAATGATAATAGAGACACAATATTCGCTAGCTTACTTTTATGCATTATTTTACAAACATTGCAAATACCCTGTTTCAGATTAAAGGTGATCTGTCTGTAGTTCCTGGGACAGCTGAATTGGTTATACCAACAGTAAGTTCAGTTTATTTTTTAATGTTAATCATTCCTTGCATACATTCTTTTTTTTTTTTTTTTTTTTAATCGAGATACGATTTTTCTGTGTATCTCTGCCTATCCTGGAAGTCTGGAACTTGCTCTGTAAACTAGACTGGTCTTGAACTCAAGAAATCTACCTGCCTCTGCCTCCCAAGTGCTGAGATTTAAAAGTATGCTCCACCACCGCCTGGCCTAACCCATTTATTCTTAAAATAAACTGTTTGACATTGATGTCTTACACTTTTTCCCATAGGGAACTGTATTGACCTTGCTATGATGAGGTATTCCTGGCCTCTCAATAGGAAAAGCCAACTAGATCTTTGTAAGGTTGAATCTAGCCTAGTCTATATTGCAGACCCTGACTCAAAAAAAAAAAAAAAAAGGAAATAATAAGTGGAAAAAGACATTTTTTTGTGTGGGTGTAAGTGCATACATTTATATAGAACTCATGTAGGCCAGGTGGTGATGACACATGCCTTTAATTCCAGCACTCAGAAGGCAGAGGCAGGCATATCTCTGTGAGTTTGAGGCCATCCTGGTCTACAAGAGCTAGTTCCATGACAGGCTCCAAAGCTCTAGAGAAACCCTGTATCGAAAAACCTGTGTGTGTGTGTGTGTGTGTGTGTGTGTGTGTGTGTGTTGTGTGTTAGTTTCTTTTAAAGATAATATTTCTGATAATATTTCTTATTTCTTCTTGTAGTCATTTTGGTAAAATATGTTTCTAAGGGATTTGATTATGTCTATGAGTTTCTAGACTCACTAATATGAAATTATTTTTCCTTTCCTTTGATTATCTTTATACTTTATTTATTGCACAGACAGGAATGTCTCACTTTTCAGTCATTATAAATTGTTTTTTCATAAGACCCCATCCCTAACCCAGAAGCTTCTCTAACTGATAACTACTTTCAGGGGAAAAATGCATTATCTTCAGTGGAGTCTCAGTGGGTATACAAACTGCTCTTAAGAGCAAGCCCCCATGTTCTGGAGGAGATGGCCAACACAGTGTATCCTCAGTGGCCTCTTTGAATACTGCCTTATGTGGTCATTTTTAACCTTAATGGTCTTTTGCTTATATATTTGGTTTCTGATTTTGTGCTTTTATGCGTTTTGTATGCGTGCATGAAAGAACACACACACATACGTATGTGTATGTCGACATGTGTGTGTTTTTCCTGTTTTTTTCCTTTTATTTAATTTTTAAGAAAATTTCCTGTTTGCTTTCTAAAAAGAGAAGGTGTCAAGTTGAATGGATGGGGAGGTGGGGAGGATGTAGTAGTAGATGAGGAAGGGGACACTGATCACAATATATTATATGAAAAGAAATTGTACTTTCAATTTTAAAACATTATGTTTTTTTATTTTCTGTCTTAAAGCCTATAATTTTAGAGGATTTTTATTTTGTCTTCCCTGAATTTATTTTTTTTTGTTAGCTTGAGTCTATTTTTTTTACTTCAAAAGATTTATGATTAACATTTAATTTGTACTTTTAGAAAATTTGATAAATATTATTAATTATAATCATTAGGGAAGTTAATAGAACTTTAAAATTTATTTCTCTAGCTTCCTTGAAACTCCACTGTTTGAACATCAACACATGGCCCATCACCACATAAAAATAAGAGAAAGAGATAGATTTTTCTGGCCTCTAGTAACTACCATTTTACTCTGTGTCTCAGTGAATTTTCTATTGTTATGTTAAACATGATGGAGGCAACATTGAGAAGAACAATTTAATTGTGTTTATGGTTCCAGAAGAACCATAATGGTAAAACAGAGTATAATGGCAGGAAACAATTGAGAGCTCATATCTCAACTAGAACAACAAGCAGGAAGCATAGAGTTCTACAGGTGTTTTGAAATCTCAAAGCCTCACCCCTTGCTGTGACACACTTCCTCCAACAAGACCACACCTCTTAATCCCGTCTATACAGTTTCATCAACTGGGTAGCAAGTATTTAAATACTTGAGCCTCTGGGGCTATTCTCATTCAGTCCAACACATTCTACATCCTGCCCCCCCTTGACCACATTGTAATACAAATAGCATTTAGTCTAAATTCAAAAATTCTCATCGTCTTTACATTCTTAACATTGCTCAAAAGTCCAGAGTTTTTTTTTTCTGAGACTCAAGCCAATCTCTTTAGTTACCAAATCCCCTAAGAAATAAAAATGCAAGTTACACATTTCTAACATACATTAGCACAGAATATACACTACCATTCCTAAAGGGAGAGTAAGAGCATAGTGTGGTACAAGATTGAACCCAAAAGTCAAACTCTCAATCTTGTAGCTATGTGTGTGATTTCAAAGGCTTAGATGGCTTCTCTTTCTTACTTCATTGCCTGCAAAGCAGTCCTCTCCCAAGCTGGTTCCACTCTCTGTATGCAATTCTCCTTGGCAGATGTCTCCTAGCTCTGACATCTGTAATATCTAGGGTTTCCCAATTCAACTCAGGCTTCACTTACACAGATTACCACTGTGACATCACTCTTCTTCTTTGAAGATCTTCATATAGGGACTATGCTACCACACATTGTTTGGTGGCAATGGCTATGTTTAACCCTGGAGGATGATTCTACAAACCCTTTACTTATCAGTCTTTTATGACTCTAAAGCTAGCACCCTGTGGAAGACTCTGCAATCTTTGGCTGCCCACTTAAGATGAGCCCTAAGCCCTTTTGCACTTTTGCAATGGCTTTTGTGTTGTATCTTTCTAGGAGCAGAAATACCCTGAGCCATTTCTTCTTTGGCATCAGAAGCTTTGCTGTGTGGGGTCTTGCTGTGTGGATGCCTGTCCTTTTATTTCATTGCATGTCAGCCTTGCTCTTAATATCTTTATCTCTTTTAGAACAAATCTTGGCAGTGGTGCTTTTCTCTTCAAACTGTGCTTTTTATATTTTTTTTATGCCCCATCTGTTCTTTTTAAGTTATACACATACCTGGGAATGATCACTAATAACCATACAACACAATCAATATTAGGGTATCTTGAAATCTCCTCTGCTGAAAATGTTTCCATTACTTTAGGCTCAGGGATATTCTTAGGAAAAGGAAGAAAGCAGCTACATTCTTAACCACAATATTACAATAATGGTCTCCAGGGCAATAGGAATATTATCCTCTCTGAAACCTCTTCAGCCTGGGTCTCCATGGCTCTTAGCATCACTGTCTTTAAGCTCCTACTGTAATGTCTCATTAAATTCTTCTTAGAGTGTTGAACCACTTTTTTTAGTCCAAAGTACCAATGCCATCCAATTTCCTGGTACTAACTTCCATGTTAGCTACATCTCTGTTATTATAATAAAATATCATAACAAATGGTGTGAGAGAATTGTCTGTATTCTGTCAATCATGTTTTAAATAAAACGCTGATTGGCCAGGCAGGAGGTGTAGGCGTGAAAGCCAGACAGGAAGTGGAAATGATGCAAGGAGAGCAGGAGAATTCTGGGGAGGAGGAAGTTGATTCCTCCCACTCCTGCCCAGATCACCGAAGCAGCAGGATGTGAGCTGCCCCACTGAAAAAGGTACTGAGCCACATGGCTAACATAGATAAAAAAAATGGGTTAATCAAGATGTGAGTGTTAGCTTATAAGAAGCCTGACCTAAAAGGCCTATCAGCATTATAACTTATAGAGATCTTCTGTGTGGTTGATTTTACTTTGGGACTAAACAGCTGGGGGAACAGGGCAGGACAGAAAACCCCAACAAGCAGGCCCAGCCTTTTCATGTTACATATCTTAGCTGTTCTAACAACTCCAAACGTTAAAAGTTTGTTTTTCCTCTCCATAAAACTTGGTACCCTGATTTTTACTTTTATGTGCAGTCTGTCATCTGTCAGTGCTAGTTAGGAATCTCCAATGTCTACTGTGAGATCCTGTTTTATAATATAAAGGTTACCAAAGTATTTTGCATTTTTTATACAATGTTCATTTTGCCATGAAATTTTGTTGTTTGTTTCCTGGTACCTTTAAACAGTTCTGAAAAAGAACTTCATTTTATTAAGCTTTTATACCTTTTTTTGTTTCAGCAATGAGGTGGTTTTAAGCAATTCAATCAAAACAAAACTGGAGACCTTCTTGTGATCTGAAATGGATTTATATAGCATTTAAGGAAAGGTGGTAGTTGACTATGGTATATATCTTTACATCATAATTGTGAAGATATTCTACTAATTTCATACGTATTTCATACTCATATCTGTTTGAAATTCTTACCTATATTTAGATATAAATATTTATAATCTTCAAAAAAGTTTGCTATTAAAGCTTATTTACTTTAAATAAATGGATCCATCTACATAGTTACATTAATTTCTCAAGCAAAAACATTGTTTTTCTGAAGTTGGAAAACTATTGAGAATTAAGCTTAATTAAGAATTAAGAATTAAGTAACATGCATTTTGTATCTAGGAATTCAGCCCAAAGAAATAATTTAAATACAAAAAGTAAAATACAAGTTTTAAACACAGTGATTCTTATTACAGTCTTTAAAATATAACCAGAAAAAAAGAAAATGCCCAGAAAGAGAATTGGTCAAGTACCTGTGACTGATTTCTTCACTAGAGTACCCTTGAGATACTGATGGAAATCAGAACATTTGCTCTAAAATTAGAATGTGAAATAGTGTAGCCCTTAAGATGAAGACTAAATTATTGAAAATACCTCTTTTAAGACTGTTAGAAACTAAACTAATATAAATGGGGAAGTTTTATTTTCAGATTTTTAACATTTTTTCAGTTTCTTTAATAAACATTTGACCTTTGTTGGGGGATATGTGACATAATTAAAATGGAAGCAAAGAATACAGAATATTTCAGGTTACTTAGTGTAGAAAGTAAGTCAGACAAATCAGGATAAGAAGAAAATCTGAAGAATATGACTTAAGTATTCTGACAATGGTCCTGTAGACCATTGCCCATTCCCATCAGCCTTTAGTGAGCACACTCTCCTTTACTGTACAATGAACTGCCTAAAGTCCACACTGAAAAATTAAAATAAAATCTGAAAACAGCTTTCTGAATGACATATCAGTCATCAGCACCAATAGCAGGAAAGGAAAGGAGGCACTTTTATTTTAGTCTTGGAGTTGGGTTTTGGATGGAGATTTATGTTTTAGAAGCCCTCTGTGAGTACTCCAGATAGGCATGCTAGCACCCCTGTAGGAAAGAGTGCCTTCTGCATATTTAGTGTGTTCATTTAATATTGCATTAATTTGCAACATATAAATCAATAATTTTAAGGAATCACCGTATTTTAGTTCTTGTGTAAAAATATCAAGTCATAATGTGATGTGACAAAATGTGCTTTAGTGTTCTAATCTAAATATAATCTAACATCATTTATGGGTAGTGCATATTTCAATCTCATATGTCCCATGTCCCCATACTTTTCTTTGAATAAAAAGTATCTGTTTGCTGTTTTAGACTCTCTTGAATACATCTCTGATTAACAGAGTCTGATTATAATATGGTTAATTCAGGTGAACCTAGAAGAGGGGACATTATCTATTCTTTTCTGACTTTGTTTGGACCATAGAAAGAAGCCACTAGTGCCAAACCCTTCAAGTTTTTTCAACTGCTTCAATGCTCCCCAATTAAGCAAACATTTCTCCATTCTAGTTAAATGACATGTATGATATACTGCAAACCATATTGTTATTCATATATAGCATGTTCATTTTTCTTTTTTATTTAAAATTCATCAATAAATGATCTGTGGAACAAATATAAGATAATAGGTAATATTTATATTTTGCTTGTTGCTGTAAGCAATAGCAGTAGTAGAATTCATGTTACCTGCTTGTCTTCCCCTAGAAGGCAAAGAGTTTGTACTTAGCTGAAATTATAATCATTTATATTTGTTCATGGACCTATGCATTTGTATATACATTAGTGTGAGCATGTATATGAATTTATAGTTTGTTAGGTGAGAGATAAAACTTACCATTTCTTCTCTTTTCAGAAGAAATTTTACAAAATATTTTCTGTTAATAATCTTCCTACTTTCTTTTGTGTTTCATCAATTTTATTTTCCCTCCTTCATTTCCAAGGTGTCCCTGATCATCTGATTCTTATTAGATAGTTAAATTATGCACATGCCAATTTCTGTGTCCCCAAACACACATAGCTAATCAAGAGTAAAACCATTTATTGTAAATTTACTTCTAGAATGAGTCCTTCTTTCTCTGATTTTGAGAATGGATAGATGCTCATTATGATCTGGTAGACAATTATCACATGCACATTTAGAGTGTAGGTAGACAGAAGAGTGCTCTATGCTAGGTGTTGAGACATTCGATTTTAGTCATTTAAAGACAAAGATTTAAATGCGCTTGTTTAAATTCAACAAGCCCTGAGAGCCATGAAGCCTTCGGGGTAAGAGGTGCTTAAAACCAAATAGCATAGGAGCTGAAGAAGTAATTATATGTCAGACTGAAGGTGGAACTGAACAAAGAGTGAGCTGATATGGGAAAAGGGATGGTAAACTGAATTATGCCCTAGGTATCTACAGACCAATAAATAAGGCAAGAAAAAATGCATGTTCATATAATTTAATCAAATTTTACAAAATATAATTTTTTGCAGATGATTAGCTAGTCTGATTTCATCTTTTCTATATTTATAACTTTACCCTAAATGATTAAAGAAAGTCCTATTTTCAAGGATGTTTTTAGTAAAGAATACAAAGTCTTTATAATGCAATGTGTATTCTGAATTCAGTGTAGCATAATTTAAATATAAAATAATTAGAGTGGAATTTCAATATCCTTATTCCCTTGAAAACCAACCTGTTGAAGCCCACTGCTCTCTTCCAAAATGTTGTGTGATGGGCAAGAGGTATGATGTGAATTGCTGAGGAAAATCTAGGCTTTTTTAAAGTGATGGTGGGCAGCATCAGTTTTATTTGAATTCCTAATTTGCCCCACTGCTCCCTTTCTGAGAAGGTAGGAAGGAAGCAAAGAAGTAGACTCTGGTGGTTTGAATCATCTCAGATATTCTCAACTCTTGTTAGGTAACTCCTAGTGCTTGCAGCGGGACTCAAAAATGAATGGAAACCCAATTCATTCCCTTTCCTTTCTTCTGAAGATGATGGCTTATTTTTTATGAAGGTAAAAACTATTAACATAAAAGCCAATATTGTTAGGTTTAGCAATTTTCTCTAGAAAGATGGTGTTTTGCATTTCTGCAAAGAGTTCTTAAATAAACTCACTGTAAATATGTAAACAAGTACTTTTGTCTGTGAGGTTTTAAAATTACTTTTAAGGTATCCTGCAAAGTATGGATTTCATTATAGCATTTGTGTCATACTTTATTTGTCCCCTCCCCACTGTATTCCTCTGTCACAAATACTTTTGCTGGTCAATTTTTTTTTTTTACTGTAAATAACTTTGCTTTCTTTCCTGTCTCATATATTCCATTTTAAACTGAAAAATTTTCAATTTTGAGGAAAAAAGTTTTGGATTGTTAAAGACTGCTTTGTCATAGTGCTGTGACGATAAGGATATCCCAGAGTTTTTAAGCATTGCAGTCTGCTCAATTATTTTGTACCATATAGTATGCAAATTGAGGAGGGTCTCATTCTGTCCTCACCTGTCTGGGTGATTTACTGGAGACTGGGTACGAAAAGAGATGGAGAGAGAAAAGGACTCCCTGGATACACAGTTCTTGCATACGTCCTCCATTGAAGCCTTGCTTGAATGTAAGGAAGAGTGCAGATAACTTCACTTGTTTATTTGTTCACTAAATATTTAAAAGCACCAATTCTCGTGCAGCATAGAGATAAATTTTGGTTCAAAGTTTGGTAAAAACAATACCTGCTTTAGTGGAGGTATTGTTTTTACCAATTTGAAGGTATTTCCTGTCTACAAGGGCACTCAAATAAAAGAGAACTGTGGTTTGCATTCAGTAGGAGATAACAGGATGTCAGACAACTGAAGAAACAATTTTAATGCAGTGCAAACTTCTATACTAGGGAAGGCGAGAAGCAATCCTAGTTGGAAGTGCGTAGACAGTCAGGCCAGTGAAGCCTTTCCTGAAGAAGTAATGGCTAGTTGAGCTCTGTAGGATAATAGGAAGGAGAATTTGTCTGAGAAGAGGCTGGGAATGCCAAAGAGGAAAAGAGGATTTATTTTAGGTGTCAGGCAAACTGCACATACTGTAGTAGGGTTTCAGTGGATCAATAGATACATCACATTCACATTTTAAGTGCTTTAAAGCTACTCAGAGGGCAACAGAAAAGGGCATTAATGCAATCTGTTTTAAGTGTGGCAGGAAAACTTAATTTAATGACCATCAGACACTCCTTGAGGTAGACAGATTTATATGCTGACGCCAAAGATGGTGTGGTGGGACAGAAAACTTAAGGAAAGAGATAGTTTAAAGTAGATGACAAACATAAAAGTAGGGAGGCAGTTAACTAGGGAGTCTCGGAAGATTTTAACTAACGTTTTGTGTCCAAATCAGTTTGGAGGCTGAGTGTGGAATGGCTACAGTCTCTTAAGATTGTGTGGCCCACCTTAGCTTCTGCAGAGTCTGGTAGTGAAAAAGACAGATCCTGCGTGCAGATTGAATTTTTACCTGGATTGCTGCTTTTTTTCCCCTCTCCAACTGACTCTTTGTCTTTGAAGACTTTTGCTAGCCTCAAGATTCTACCTCTCTGAAGGCTTTAATTGCCAGGAAGCTATTAAAGGCTTAAATAAGTAGCCTTTTCCAAGTTAGTGATTAAATACCCTAACCATGTTGGCCTTCAAAGGGTGTAACTGTGAGGGAATGGTATGCTCTTTCCTAAGGGTTCTACTGAGAAACACTTTTAGTATGGACAATTGCCACAGGCTGTTTGATAGTGTTCCCTTTATACCCCTGCCCCCACTTCATTTATATCTCATTAACAAGATACTTCAAACTTAGTGGCCTAACCACAAACGCTTGTTATTTTGTACACTTCTAGAGTATGGCAAGTGTCTTAGTTATCATTTTTATGCTGTGGTGAAACACCATCACCAAAAACAACTTGTGAGAGGGAAAGGTTTATTTCACTTACACTTCACATCCCAGCTCCTTATGGAAGGAAGTCAGGGTAGAAACTAGGCAACGATGTGGAGTTAGGATCTGATGTAGAGACCATGGAAAAGTGCTGCTTTGTGACTTGCTTACCCTGCTTTCTTGTTCACCCCAAGACCACCTGTATCCACTCACATCAATCATTAATCAAGAATATACCCCCACAGGCTTGCCTATCTGATGCTGGCCTTTTCTCAGTTGAGGTTCTCTCTTTCAAAGTGACTGTAGCCTATATCAGGTTGACAGAACAAACTAACCAAGTTAGAGGGGTATGGCTGGTTAATTCTGCTTTACTTGGTAATAGTTGGGTATACCATATAGCCACCCTTTGGTACACCTATCTGAAGTAAGAACATTCATGATGGCTATCTTTGTAGATCTGAAATTTTAGTATTATTGGTAGAATGGCTGAGATTTGTCTGAATCTTTCTTCATATGCTTCCTTGCCATTCATTAATCTAGCCAGAGCTTCTTTATAGGATGTTTGAATCACAAGGAAGAAATAAAAAAGCCATCAGAACTCATATCTATGTTCTGGATGGACAAAGAGTCATGTTCCCCTATTGTCTGTTCAGGAACATATCCAAGGCCAGCTCAAATTCAAGAAAGTGGAGAAAGACTACTTCCTAATCAGAATAGTAGGACTTGGAGGAATTGAGCTGGTACTGCTGGGGATTCTTCTTATGATCTATCTTGCAGTGTATGAGCAAGAACTATGCAAGTTACCATTTGCCAAAAGTAATCAGTTATCTTAGTAGCTTTTAAGCCTGAGAAACACATCAATGACCAGCTCAACAAAATGACCCTCTGGGGGAAACCAAAGCTGTGTAATTGTATTTAAGGACTTCTTGGAAGTGAAAGACCCTCACTCAAGTCTCAGGATAACACAACCCTACCCAGTAGCTCACGAGAGACCGTCCTTGCTGCAATCACACGAGGTTTATTGACAGGAGCCAGTGCACTGGGGCCAAAACTCATAACCCATGCAGGGGAGGATTTTGACCCCGAGTCACTGGGAGAAGGGGTTTTTAAGGGAAGAAACCACAACCCAGTAATCTGAAGGGGGTAGAGGGGGAATCATAGAAAATTCTGAAAATCCAGTGATGATCACAAGGGGGCAACTCCCTGTTTCTCAAGATTATTCTCAAGATTATAATCAGCTAGTTCCTGAAACAGAGTATTCCAAAAGTACCAATGATAATCACAAGGGGGAAACTTCTTGTTCTCAAGGTTATTCTCAAGATTACAATCTAACTTTATCTTCAGCTAGTTCCTGAAACAGTCACTGAACCGGCTAATCCTAGATTTCTGATTCTTCTCTTCCCTGCTTAGATTTTTGGCTCTATTTTTTTCCTGCTAGGGGGTTCTGGATTTATCCAGGTCTTTCAGAAAGAATTCATACTTGTTACTATAAACCTAGCAAACTGGTGGTGGTTGGTAAGGTCATGGACCTTAGAGAAAAAATTATTACTTTCATTTTTCTAAACTAGTGCAGACTCTGTCTTATAAGCTCTTATCCATCGATCCTAGATAAGTGTAGCCTTCACCTCTGAAAAGAAGCTTCTTTTGACAATAGACAGAGACAGTTCCAGAAAGCAACAACTGACCAAAATGCAAGGAACAAGGGACCTTGGGATGCCTGACCCCAATTGATACATCAGTAGTGTGACCCCTAAAGGGTCAGAGACCATTATGGAAGATGATTCAGAAAGAGTCTAAGAGACTGAAGACCAGGGTGCTTTCTCCAAAATAATGTTTTTTAGACATGACAAGGATACTGATGCATACAAGAAATATCTACACTATGCTTTCCTAAGAAGACCTTCATAATGATCATATCAGTCATCATACTAATGGGGATGGGGTAAATTTCACAAGCCCTACTACCAAAGGAAGATCTACAGGTAGAATCCGTTTTTACTGGGAATTAGATTCCCCATAGGTTATCTAATCCTAAATAGCTTTAAACACAGGTATATATGAGCACGCATCACTAAATGAACTTAGACACACACATTCTTAAGATGAATCTAGATTTATGAGTTTTTATATATACATATATATATGTATTACATGCAAGAAGCAAGGGAGTATTGGGGGAAGGAAAGGACTAGCAAGAGAGGAAATGGAGGAACTTCGTGGATGTGTGAGCATGCATAGTGTATTGTGATATATCTGTGTGGTGGTTTGAAAAAGAATAGATCCCAATAGGCCCATATATTTGAATCCTAGTCATCAGGGAGTGGCACTATTGGAGAAGGATTCGAAGGATTAGGAGGTGTGACCTTGTTGGAGGATGATGGGTTTCTGAGGTTTTAAGAGTCCATGCCAGGCCCAGACTTTTGTCTTTCTCTCTCTGCCACCTGTAGATCAGGATGTAAAATTCTCAGCTCCAGGGCTAAGCCTTCATGTATGCCACCATGCTCCCTTCCATGACAATGGACTAACTTTCTGAAACTGTATGCAAACCCCTAGTGAAATGCTTCTTTTATAAGAGTTGCTGTCATCCTGGTGTCTTTTTACAGCAATAGAAGAACAGTGACTAAGATAACATACATAAAAATGTCAGAACGAAGTACATTACTTGGTATTAAAACTGAAAAAAAAAGAAACAAGGAAAATGTAGGATGACTACTGAAACACACATTAAACACAACAGTGAATGCAATACATGTAGCATATGTAGCTGATAACTCTTGCTGCTTGCTACCTTTTCTGAATGGTTTTTCTGGCATAAATATCTTTTACTCATTATTGTAAATTATTTCCTCTCATAATTTATTTATCTGTTTTTGTCTGTCTGTTTTTGTTTTGTTTTTATTTGGAAATAGGATCTCACTCTGTAGTGCTGCTTGGAACTTGAAGACCAGGCTGACCTTGAACTAAAAGAGATCCTCCTGTTTCTGCTGGTATGAAAGACATGCATAATCACTCCCAGCCCTTTTATGTGGTTTTAATGTCAATATTATGTGATATATAATATATAATATAATATATAATATATGTGATATGTAATATGTAATATTATTTTTCTGTAAGAATACAATGCTTTATTGTATTATGTGGTCCATTACTGTAAATAGTATCAACCTTAACCAGTTTTTGTACATTCACCAGAATTTAAAATTTATTACTTTATACAGTATAATTTACCAACATATAATTATATGTTTACATTATATCATTGTTTTAAGTTCAGGTTTTTTGGCTATTTTTCAGCCACTTAAAATTTTTGGTAAAACTGTTCTCATTTTAGTATTTAAACAGCTTGAATATTTAGTTCAAATGGTGGGAGGCATGTTTATAGCTTCTATATTCATTTAATTGCCTAAAAGTTTTGTTATTTTTCCTATTTGTAGTTTCTATTTTTATAATAAAATTCCCCTCATATGTATCTACTTTATTCCTTTTTTTTTTTCAAAAGTCAAATGTTGACTGAGGTTTCTGTCTCAGCTGGTCCCAAATAAACATACAGAGGTCTACATTAATCATAAACTGTTTGGCCTAGTAGCTCAGGCTTCTTATCAACTCTTAGAACTTATATTAGCCCATAATACTTGTCTGTGTTAGCCATGTGGCTTATTAATTTTTTGGTGAGGCAGTCGCATCTTGCATCCTCTGCCTGTGGGTGATGACTGTAGACTGACCATTTCCTCTTCCCAGAATTCTGTTCTCACTGGCCTGCCTCTACTTCTTGCCTGGTTGCCCCACATATACTTCCTGCCATATACTACTGGCCAATCAGCATTTATTTAAAATACAAGTGACAGGGTACAGGCCATTGTCTCACAGAAGTCGAATACTTTATTTTGTGGATTTTGTACATTTATCATTTTCATACACTTGACTATTTCTGCTTTTCCATTTCCTGGTGTTCCTTTACTGCAAGTTTTGTAATCTCTTGATAATTTACTCCTATAGTTCCTTTTAACATAAATTTAATGCTACATAGATATATCTTTGCCTGAGATTGGATTATCTGCGTCATGTTTATCTATCTATCTATCTATCTATCTATCTATCTATCTATCTATCTATCTATCTATCTATCTATCGTCCTTGTCATGTTTTTTTATAAGTGGCAAACTTCCATATTTTCTTTATTAAATCTGTAGATTTGTCAAAGTTCTAATTTTTAATGTGCCCATTATTGTAGTTTTGATAAAGGACATACTTCAGAGGTCCAAGGTTAATTGTGCAAAAGGGAAGATCAAAATACTTCAGTTCTTTGTACTCAGACTCACTTTGTGCTTTGACATAAGATCAGTTCTTAAATGTGTGCCTTGAAGGCATGTATATCTTATAATTATTAGATGTAAAGCGTCATTACAGCTTTAATACTTGTTAATCAGATTACTGAGTTGTTAAATTACCATTACCTTTATTGGCCACTTGGCAATTGATATACAAATAAAGTAAAAAGCTTTATTATGATGGTAAATTTTGCCCTGTTTGTTATATATATGCTATTAAATGTTTAGAGAAGTAATGTACTTATTAATGAATTATTTCTTTTTTATTATGTAATGACTGTTTTTATTCCTAAGAATGTTTTCACTGAGAATTTAGAGTTGGATATTAATCTAGTTGCCTTGAGTTTTCTCCTTTTTCATGAGAACATTTTGTCTCATGTTTTAGCTGTGATTTTGTTAGCAGTGTGCTACAGCAGTTTACAATTCACACTAGTACTCGATCAGAATATGATTGATTTTTTGTTTATTTGATCACTTGTATGCTTAATTGCTAATACTGTTTTATATTTTTTATTCTTACCAGTTTTAAAAATCCCACTGTGACTTATGAGGAAACATGTTGGGAATTTAAAGGAGAAATGGGGGATATATATGATCATGTTTCATTGTATACATGTATAAAATTCTCAAAAGAGAAAATGAGATAAAATTTACTCTGTTATATTATCTGAATTTTCTTAAGATTTTTTCATGTTAAAAATCAGCTCAATTTAATTTTCTATCTAAAATTAATTACCTTATGTATTTTATAATCCTTTAAGTATTCTACATCGCTTTGCTATTGTGTCATTCTATCAAACTATATAAAAATGTGGAAGATTTCATCTTGAGTACATGCTAGTGTTATATTAATGTTTTATTTGTTCCTTTTATCCCGCTTTACACTGACCTTGTTTAAGGTTCCCTGTGGTGCTCCTTCCCTTGTGGTTTTCAGGAGCTCATGTTCATTTGACAGTTGCTGAAGGTGTGCATATTTTCCCAGCTCCACACTCTGTACTATGATGCTTAACTGTTAGATACAATGAGGGTGTTTACACCATGAGCATCAGTAAAGAATAGCAGTCTACTGCCTTTTGATTTTAAGGAATAAATTGTGAATAATTAGCAAGACAACACATTAGTATCCTTATTTTTTATTATTTTTCATCCATTATTCTGGATTTCATTTACTTACTTTAATATATACCTTTATATTCCATTAATGAATGGTTGATAGGAAACTCAATGTCTTTATTTGAAACATGACTTCTACTTGCTTTTAATGGTAGTATATTTTAGTTGAGTATATAATTTGGAAGTTCTTATCTGCTTTCAGCACTTCAGAGACGTTACTCTTTTGTATGTTCCAGCTTTGCTGTTGCGGAGTCACTTACCTGATTAGTTGCATTTGCTCTGGAGCTAACCTGGTTTTCTCTTGACTGCTGACATCTGTGAAGGTCTTGCATATATACCTCTAAGACTCTTTCATATTCTTCTTGATTGCTTTCATTAGTGCTGACCAAGATGAGGCAAATTCTCTTGTCCCTCAAGTCAGTTTTCTTCTGTTGGTTTCACCAGGGAGAACCATTGATAATTAATTAGCAGTTAACAGGAAGGAAGAATGAAATATTTCATTTCTAAAGTTTTATTTTTTTATTTCATGTCCTCACTGGAGCCAGCTAATGCTATTCTTTCAAAAAAACTTTTAAGTTAGATTTTCTCATATATTTTGTTAATGTTTCTCTCTGCTCCAACTCCTCCCAGATGTTCTCCCCTCCTATTCCCTCAACTTCAACTTCATATTCTTTCTCTCTCCCTCATTCTGTTTCTCTCTGTCTGTCTCTCATGTGTGTGTCTTACTCTCAACTTGCCTAAAACACACACACACACACACACACACACACACACACACACACACACAAACACACAAACGAACACTTAAAACCATTAAGCTTATTTTTGTTGACTACCATTCCTCAGCACAGGACCTGCCATGGAATGTGGTTGATATACCCAGTAACAGAACATTGGAGAAACTTACTTTCCCTTTATCAAAAAAACAACAATTGCAAATAGATTCTTGTTTATGGGTAGAACCCTATATCTGTTCCCACCTCTCAATGCTGGAATATCATGTGGCTTGAACTTGTGTGGCTCCTATACATGCTTCCACAGTATCTGTGAGTTCATATATGCACCAGTGCTGTTGTGTCTGGAAGACTCTTTCTTTGGAGTCTTCCTCTGCTTCTCGCACTTAGTCTTTTATCATCATCTTCTACATAGATCTTTCTAGGAGGGATTTGATGAAGACATCCCATATGGGTCTATGTGCTCCAAAGCCTCTCAATCTCTGTGCATTGTTCACTCGTGGGTCTCTGTGTTAATGTTTATCTACTGCAAGCTTCACCAATGAGGGTTGGGTGATTCACTCATTGTTGGGTATATTATTTATACCCAACTGCTGTATTGACACCATGACCACAAAAACTCTTATAGACTAAAGCATTTGATTGGAGTTGACTCGCTTACAGTTTCAGAGGTTCAGTTCATTATCAACGTGATGGGGAGCATGGCAGCAAATGTGGTGTTGGAGTAGCTGAGAGTCCTACATCTTCTGGGCAACAGGAAGTCAACTGACTCACTGGGTGGTATCCTGAGCATGAGAAACCTCAAAGTCTGCCGCCACAGTGATATACTTCCTCCAATGAGGCCATACTGACTCCAACAAAGCCACACCTAATAGTGCCACTCCCTTTGGGATTATGGGTCCAATTATGTTCAGACTACCACAGTGGCTATAACAGTATATCACTGGGAGCCATTTTATTGTCGTTTTCCTTTAACAAAATAATAATTTTGGTTTTCTGCTAGGTCTGTAACCTATTTAATAGTCTCAGGTTCTTGGCCACTTTAGTAGGTCCAGATATGGGTTCCATCTAATGGAGTGGGCCTTACTCCAACAAAAAGTAATTGGTTACTCCCGGAACATTTGTGCCACTTATTACACCAGTAAATTTTGTAGGCAGGTTGCTTTTGTAAGACATGGAGTTTGTTGCTAGGTGATATTGATCGTTACTTTTCTCCTACAATAGCTTTATTAGTACCTTCTAGAACCATGAACACTATTATTAGGGGATGAAGCATCTAGTTGGGCTCGAATTCTCCTTGTTGGATGACATAAGTAAGTGTTACTCTCAACCACAGGGCATTACCATCATGCTTGTAGAGAGTAACCAATAACCTTGGCAGTAGCTGGTTATGTATGCGGAGGTCCATGGGACGCCTTTCGCTAACAAGTCACAAAAATCTACACCATATTGGCACTGGAGATTTTTCTTGGTGGCATAAGATGTCTAGTTGGGGTATCCACTCCCTTATATCATTAGTGTAAAGTGGCAGCCAATATATCTGATAGAGGATTAGTGTCTAGAATATATAAAGAACTAAAAGAAGATCTGAACATTAAGGAAATGACCCAGTTAAAAAATGGGGTATAGAATTAAGCAAAGAGTTCTCAAAAAATGAAACATAATGGCTGAAAAACAAAGAAATATTAAACATACTTAGGATCAGTAAAATGCAAGTTAAAATTACTTTAACATTTTATCCGTCTCCAGCCAGAATAGCCAAGATCAATAAAACATGTGACAACACATGCTGGTGAGGATGCTGGGAAAGAGAGCACTTAACTCATTTCTGGTGGGAGTACAAACTTGTTCAGCTCCTATGAAAATCAGTTTGATAGTTTCTCAGGGAGCTGGAAATAATTCCTTTTCAAGATCTTGCTCTACCACTCTTGATCATACCCAAGGTCTCTACATCTTATGAAAGAAATACTTGCACATTCACATTCGTATCTTCTGTATTTATAATGTCAAGAAGTTGGAAAGCACCTGTATCAACTGATAAATGGATAAAGAAAATGTGGTAAAGTTATACAATATGATATTATTCAGCTGTTAAAAAATAAATTTATGAAATTTTCAGATAAATGGATAGAGCCAAAAACAGTAATTTTGAGTAAGCATAGCCTAGACCCCAAAAGGCAAGTATGCATGTTTTTTCCTTATCCATATTGATGTTAGTTTTTTATCTTTTGATTTGTATGCAAAAGAGGTTATATGCCTAATAGTGAACAGGGTGAAGAAGAGGATCTCCCAAGGAAGGGAAAGCAGAATGTGCTATTTTGGAAACAAAAAGGAGAGAAACTAGAAGAGTAGGATTAATTAAATGAGAAAGGAAGCTGGAAAGGAAGGTAAAGGAGGGAATTTGTGAGCTGAGTAATAATAATAAAGCCTTTTTTATATTAAACCTACTAATGCTATTTCTGATTATAGGGACATCCTGTTGCCTTCCACTGAGTCTCTATTGTTAATCTCACATCTATGTCATACTCTCTTGGTTAATCAGCCTTTTCTACCATGTTCTTGATATTGTCTACCTCTCAAAATTGAGTAACTTACACATTTTGCATTTGACATTTAATGTCTTTCAAGCCTGGAAAATATTAATCACTTCAGATATTGTCATTCTTTCTTTATTTTATCATTTTCTGTTATTAGATATATGATTGGAAGATAGTCTTTGAATCATGAAATGTTGAATCTTGCTTATAAGATACAAACATAATGTGAATTTTTCAAGTTTACTAAAAAAGCAAGTCTTTTTATAGAACTTTTTTCAAATAATAAAAAATGTTGAGATACTTTAATTTTCAAAAATATAATTTGATTTATTGCTTGTTAAAATAAATAGTATAACAACAGCATAAGGTAATAGTAACAATAAAATAGCAAGCAACCAAATTCTCTGTTAGAAACAAAACAAATAAATGTAAATATCAAAATATATTTGAAGTACCAGTGTCAGTGACTTCGTAAAAGAAGATATATTTCAAATGGTATTAATAGTTTCTCCTATTAGTTTTCAGTTTGTTCAGATACCTAGTTTTTTTTTTTTTTTGTTTTTTTTTTTTTTGTGGACAGAGACTGCACTTTCGTTTCCCGTTCACCCAAACTTAAATAATCACACAGAAACTATACTGATTACAACACTATTTGGCCAATGGGTCAGGCATTTTCCCAGATAGCTTTTCTTAAATTAACCCATTTCTATTAATCTGTGCTTACTGGTAATGTTCTGACGTCTTTCTTCTTCAGCAGGTACATAGGTACATAGCATCTTTTTAAATTCACCTTCTCTCTCTGTCTCTGTCTCTCTGTCTCTGTCTCTCTCTCTGTCTCTCTGTCTGTCTCTCTGTCTCTCTCTCCCCCTCTCTCTCTCTCTCTCTCTCTCTCTCTCTCTCTATATATATATATATATATATATATATATATATATATATATTGTGTGTGTGTGTGTGTGTGTGTGTGTGTGTGTGTGTGTGTGTATGTGTGTTCAGATTTCCTGCCTGGCTTTATTTTGCTAAACCATTGGCCAAAATAGCTTTATTCATCAACCAATAAAAGCAATACATATACAAAAGGACATCTCACATCATCTCTCTGTCTAATTAAAAAGAAAAGTTTAAACTATTTTCTTTTCGAGACAGGGTTTCTCTGTAGCCTTGAAGTCTGTCCTGGACCTATCTCTTGTAGACCAGGCTGGCCTCTAACTCACAGAGATCCCCCTGCCTCTGCCTCTCGAGTGCTGTGATTAAAGGCATGTGACACCACCACCCTGCTTAAAAAGTTTTTACTTTAACATGGTAAAATTACATATATAAAATAGTATCAAGCAAGAATTACAACTATAATATTTAGTCTATTTGCATTTGGTAAATGTAAATTAAGAAAAATACTCTGTCATCTATCCTATCTCTGAGTTTAAAATTTATATCTAAATTATCTTTTATCATAACTAAGGAAAACTATAATTATAACTATCTAGTCTTCATCAAAGACCCCAGAATGATATAATGTTACCTAAGTAAACAGGAAGTATAATGTAAACAACTTCCAAAGTCCTAGAAAAGAGAGACATCTCGCTGCTTGGACAGTCACCCAAAATTCTTTTGTAACATTGGAGCATCCATCTTTAGCTTATAGTCCCATAATATCTGGCAGACTTTTCAGTCAAGCATGAAATTTGAAGATCTGTTCTGCCTTGTATTGGCAAAGTTTGCCCTGCAGAATGTCTGGTAGGTTCTTCTGTGAAGTTGGATCCCTAAAGGACTATTAATCCATTATTTTTAAATTATACATTGCATTTTTAAATGAGCTGTATTAACATAATACTGTAAAAAGATTAGAAATATATATGTAACAAAATTGACCTTCAATTTGTCTCAGTAAACCAAACTCCATATCAGTGTATTCATTTTTTTATCATATCCCATTTTTCTTTTCTTAACTGTGGCCATTAACTATTTATAATCAACCTCCTTTTAAATGAAAACAAATATTTATAAACAATATTTAGGGAAATTGGGTATAGTTCTCTAGATTACTTCCTGCTGATTGGGAACACTGTTAATGAGGTCTTTCATGGGGTATCCTGTGTGGTTTGTCCATCTCAGCAAGCTTAACTGAAGCTGTTGTGGATATCATACCACATGGACCATCACTTCAGGGGTCTTGTTTGATGAAACCATAATAGCTGCTAAGGAATCCACACCTTTCTATCCTTTGTGGAAGCAAAAGCAGAACCTCTTTCCCAAAGTAACATGTCCTTAGACTTAAATTTTGAATTCAAGATTCCTTTAAAAGTATATATGTTGGTTTAGCTTAGCAACCCATACAATAAAATGTCTCTCTGTAGTTGATTCATTCACAGTCAAAAATTCAAAGAAAACACAATAATATACATAATCCAGATGTTTTTTGTATTTTCCATCTTTATGTGGCTTTTTAAAAACTCTATTTCTTTTCTATTTTTTAATTTTTATTTTTTTGAGATGGGGTTTCTTTGTGTATCTTTGGCTCTTCAGGATCTCACTTTGTAGACCAGGCTGTTCTTGAACTCACAGAGATCTGTCTGCCTTTGCCTCCCAAATGCTAGGGTTAAAGGTATGCTCACCGCTCCATTTCTTTTACTAAGGACTTTCTTTATCCATTTTCTTTTCTCTCCCAAGCCTACGTATATTTTTAAACACACTGTAAACACACTGTAAACAAAAGAGGTTGCTTTTTGTTTGTATGTTTGTTTTTCCATTTTCTTAATCTGTCTTTACTGTATATCTCTTTTTCTGAACACACGAGTCTTTAATCTGCTAAGCAGCATCACTAGGATTAGAGCTGTGACTTTGGGGGCTATCTCTACCCATTTCTTAGCTTCCTGAGAGTCTACCTTCATGGTACAGATACTGATGATAGCCACACTTATTGCCATATCTCTATGGAGTTTCAAGTTCCCTGCTATCACCAAGAAGTATGCCACCAGCTACTTATAAACACCATTTAAGTGTTTGGTGGCATGGCTTCTTAAAGAGCTGCAAGGTTTTTGCAGCTAAAGCTTGAGTCAGTAAGCCTTTCTTAAATGAACCCCACCTCTTCTTGAAGAAGAAAGAAACTGCATTTGTTCTGTTTTTATCTGTCTAGAATCCTTTCTTTTAAGCTTTCTGAGGCTTAATGTGGATATTCTTGCAAAACGTTTTGGGCATCATTTGCAGACAGAGACTGCACTTTTGCTTCCCAGCTACCCAGGCTTGAATAATCATACAGAAACTATATTAATTACAATGCTGTTTGGCCAATATATCAGGCATATTTATAGCCAGCTGTTACATATAAAATTAACCCATTTCTAGTAATCTGTTTATTGCCACACAGTTGTGGTTTACCTGTAATATTCTGGCAGCATCTTTCTCCTTCAGGAGCTACATGGCTTCTCTTTGACTCCACCTACTTTCTCTATATCTATTTGGATATCTTGCCTGACTTAACTCTGCTAAACATTAACCAAAACAGTTTTACCCATCAATCAGTAAAAACAACTCATGTACAGAAGGATAATCCCACATCACTTTTTATTTTTATTTCATTTATTTATGTATCTTTTTGATTCAGCAAAAGAGAACATGAAGTTGGGTGGATTAGGAAGTTAGGGGGATCTGGGGAAATTTGGGGGAGGGGGAAGCATGATTAAAATACATTGAGTGAAAAAATTCTTTAATTTTTTTCATTTTTATTGAAAATGCTACATCTTAACTACTCTCCTCTCTGGAACTACTGCCTGTCTCTCATTAGAAAAGAGGTGGCTTCTAAGAGATAATGTCTGTCTTAGTTAGGGTTCTGGTGCTGTGAAGAGACACCATGATCATAGTACCTCTTATTAAGGAAAACATTCAGTTGAGACTATCTTACAGTTTTGGAGGTTTAGTCTATTATCATCATGGCAGAAATTATGGCTGCATGTAATCAGACATGGTGCTGGGGATGATGCTGAGTTCTACGTCTGGATCCACAGGCAGCAGAAGGAGACTGTATGCCAAATATAGCTTGAACATATGAGATCTCAAAGTCCTACCCCACAAAGACACACTTTCTCCAGCCAGGTCATGTCTTCTGCTAGTGTCACTCCCAATGCAGGAAGCTTACAAACACACTAATCTGTGGGGGCCATTTCTCTTCAGACAACCATAACAACCATACATGACAAAATAAAATGTAATAAGATGAATCAAAAACCTTCACATCAAGGCAGACAAGGAAATCTTCAGAAGGAAAAGAGTCCTTAAGAACAGGAACAGGAATCAGAGTGTAACATGAGGGCTGGCTTGTTGGGGTTTCTGTCCCGCCCAGTACCCCACAGCCCGCAAGCCCCAAAGAAAATTACACACAGGACTCCATAAGATTGTAAACTGATTGGCCCATTAGGTCAGGCTTCTTATTAGTCCTTGTAACTTATATTAATCCATTATCATTATCTGTGTTAACCACACTGCTCAGTACCTTTCTCAGTGTGACAGCTCACATGTTGCCTCTTCAGTGGTCTGGGCAGGAATGGCAGAGGAAGCTTCCTGCTTCTCCTGTTCTCATTGCATCACCTCTACTTCCTGTCTGGTTTTCCCGCCTATACTTTCTGCCTGGCCAATCAGCGTTTTATTAAAATACATGATTGACAGAATACAGATAATTCTCCCACACCATTTCCCACTTTTTTTTTAAACAAAGGAAAATACCCATAGTCCATTTGTTGGGAATGTGGGCGTAGTATTTCAGGCTACTTCCTTCTGTTTGGGGGTGCTGATGATCTTATGGGGACTTAAAGAAAATTTAGAGTTATAATCAAGTTCTGACTGGAGTATCCTGTGAGTCTTGATCATCTCAGGCAGCAGTCTTGAACCTGTTCTGGATGAAGAACTCTGTCATCTGGGCCATCTGTTCCTATGGGAGATTTCTCAGGTGGTCTTCCTTTATCGAACCTGATTTTTCTTAACTCAGAATGAATTCACAGCCTCTCATTTTCTGTGGAAACAAAAGCAAAATCTCTTCTCCAAAGTAACATACCTTTTGACTTCCGTTTTGAAGCCAAGGTATTTTCAAAATACCTATCTTGAATTAGTTCAGCAGCATTTATAAACAAAAGTCTTTTAGCAGCTGTTGTTCCTTCTTCAGCAATCAAACAATTCAAAGTGAGAATAATAGCGTACAGTATCAAGATTCTCTGTGTATTTTCCATCTTTATGAGGCTTTATTTTAACCTCTATTTCTTTTATTTTTACTTTTACTTTTAGAGACAGGTTCTCTGTATATCTTTGTCCTGGAATAACTCTGTAGACCAAGCTGTCCTTCAACTCAGAGATCCTTCTGTCTCTGCCTCCCCAGTGCTGGGATTAAAGGTGTGTGCTATCACACCTTGAACTCAGAGATCTGTCTGTCTCTGCCTCCCAGGCATTGGGATTAAAGGTGTGTGCTACCACACCTTGAAGTCACAGAGGTCAATGTACTTCTACCCCTTGAAGTCACAGAGGTCAATGTACCTCTGCCTCCCAAGTGTTGGGATTAAAGGTGTATACCACCACACCCAACTACTTTCTTTCTTTTTACTTTAAGAACTTTAACTGTTATCCTGCATATATTTTTAACACACTGTAAACCATTTAGAGGTTTTCTTCCTCTTTGAATCTCTCTTTACTGTATATCTCTCTTTTTCTGATCACATGAGCCTTTAATTTACTAAGCAATATCGGTAGGACTAAAGCCTTGGCTTTGACAGCTAGATCCAGCCCATTCCTTAGCTTTCCAGCCTCGTGGCTGAGGTACCAGCTGCAGCCATTTTTCTTGCCACAACTCTGGCATTTCAAGGTCCTTGCCAGCAAGCAAGCTGTAGCATTCTGCTCACAGACCACACTCAGTCAGACTGCCTGCCTGAAAGAGTCAGTGTTTGCCCTGACAGGACAGCCCAGAAAGCCAGCATTTTAAAACAGTGCAGCTTTTTTCCTGCTACGGCTGAAAACTGAAAAGCATGCATTCAGCTTTTCATCAACACCGTTTAAGTGTTTCGTGGCAGGACCCCTTAATGAGCTGCAGGGTTTTGCAGCTAAAGCTGAGTCAGGAAGCCTCTCTTAGATGAGAGCACTTACTTGCCTCTAGCAAGCAAAGCAGACCCAATAAATTGCTGCTACCAAGAAAACATGCTTTACTCTATTCTTTCCCAATCTTTCTCAAGCTTTCTGTGGATTCAGTTATCCACGTTGGGTGCCATATGTAACATGACAGGGCTGGCTTGTTGAGGTTTCTGTCCCGCCCGGTACCCCACACCTGGCAAGTCCCAGAGAAAATCAGTCACACAGAGATCTCTATAAGTTATAAAGCTGATTGGCCCATTAGCTCAGGTTTCTTGTTAACTCTTATAGCTTATATTAACCCATTAGTCATTATTCTGATCTATGTTAGCCATATGGCTAACTTTTTCAGCTGTCAGCTCACATGTTGCCACTTTGGTGGTCTGGACAGGAGTGGCAGAGGGAGCTTCCTGCTTCCCAGAATTCTCCTGTTCTCATTGCATCACCTCTGCTTCCTGTCTGGTTTTCCTGCCTATACTTCCTGCCTGGTCAATCAGCGTTTTATTAAAATACATGATTGACAGAATACAGATAATTCTCCCACACCAGGAACAGGAATCAGATATTCACTTGAGGAGTCCCATAAAAATACTAAGCTGTAAGCTATAATATCTGCACAGAGGACCTGCCACAGACCAGTATAGGCTCTGTGATTGCTGCTTCTGTCTGTCTTCATATGAGCCTTGCTAAGTTGATTTAGATGGCCTTGTTCTCATGTTGTCCTCCATCCCCTCTGTTTTTTGCACTCTTCCTGCCTCCTCTTTCACCAGGTATCTTGAGTTCGAAGAGGAGGGCTTTGATGGAGGCATTTCATTTAGACTCTCTCTCCTGCAATTTATGCCAGTTGGTATCTGCATCTGTTCCCATTTGCTGCCCAAGGAAGCCTCTCTGTTGGTGACTGAATAAAGCACTGATCTATGCATATAGCAGAATATCATCTGGAGTAATTTTATTGAACTTTTTTATGATTAGTAGTGTTTCATTTTATCTTTTATCCTAGGTCTCAGGCTGGATTGTCTAGTTTCTGCTTCTTGGTTATCCAAGCCTTGTCAGGTATAGGTTTCATCTCATGGTGTGATACTAAGTCAAATCAGACATTTATTGACCACCTCTATAAGTTCTGTGCCACCATTGCCCTATCTCTTCTTGTGGACAGGACAGATTATAGGCCAAAGGTTTTGTGACTGGGTTGGTGTTTTTGTTTCTTCATTGGTAACCTGCAGAGTACCTTCTCACACCAAAGACACTATAATATAGAGGGTGAAGGCTCCATGTAAAATATTTTTTAGGATAATTAGTCATGGAGGTAATAGTTTATAAATTTAATCTCAAAGCTTTTTTGCAAGTCATGATAAAGACACTTCTCCATGAACCTAGATGATATTGTTTTTAATGACCTAAGTGAGTTAACAACTTGATTTCATAATAGCTAAAGAGGCATCTCTAATAAAAACTCAACCGGTATGGAGCTAAGAACTTTTCTGTACTCCATAACATAAAGCTAGGTCTGTTAAATTTCAGTTAGAGAATGTAGCTCTGCTAACAAGAAGTCACCAAAATGACATAGTAAGAAAATTTCTACAATAGGTGTAATGGCTAATCTTAGTTGTTAATTTCACACATCTGAGAAGAGCAAACCTCATTTGGGAGATTGCCTCCATCTGACTGGCCTGTGGTTGTGGCTGTGATTTATTTTCTTAAGTGCTAGTTGATATAGTGGGCCCAGTTCACTGGGAAGTGATACCCCTAGCCACTGATTCTGGTCCATGTTAGCAAGGTAACTGAGAAACCAGCCAGTAAGTAGCACTTCTCTATGGTCTTTGTTTAGCTTCTGCTTTCTGGTTCCTACCTTGATTTCCCCTGATGATAGACTATAACATGTAAGCCAAATAAACCCCTTTCTCTCCAAAATTGGTTTTGAACAGTACTTATCATAGCAACAGAGAAATCTTAACCGGTACATAGACCCCCAACTTCATTGTTGTTCCTAATAGTTTCACTCCATATGACTCAAATTATATGAGAATGTGAAGACAAACCACTTTTCTCAGGATATATGTTGTCTTTCAAGCCAATTTAGAAATGAAGGCTATAAAATTACTCATTGTGTACCCACTTTTACTTTTAAGCCATGATCAAGAAACTAGATGTAACTAACTTCTCACAATTATATTTGCTCCTTATACAACAGCTGGAGTCATGTGATTCTCTTTAGAATATAAAATAAAGGAAACATAGGAGCCAGAGGATTGACTCAGCATTTAAGATTACTTGCTACTTTTCCAGAAATCCTGAATTAGGTTCCCAGAACCTACATCACATAGCTCACAACCATCTGTGACTCCAGATACAGGACAGATACTTGCACTCATGTGCTCATAGACACATGCAGAGACAAACACATACAATAATTAAAACGTTTTTCAAAGGAAAAAGTAGCAGGGCTTATGTGTGATCCCTAGGGATGCCACAATCCCTTGAGTTAATTCCATTTAAATGATTATTTTGTCTTTTCTATTGTTGCTGTTTTAATTGAATTCTGGAACTTTCTGCCCAGAAGTTAAATAGTATAGCCACACAGTAGATCTTACTCTTTCTCTTCAATAATATGGATAGTGTTTACAATGCTGGATAAGGTATTTTGTGTTATTAGTATTTTTATGTATCATTTCCTGTCAAGTGTTCCCTGAGCATCCAGCCCAGGACCGTCTCTGGGCTGTGTAATGCAGGCCCAGTAGGCTGTCTTTATCTCCTGACTTTCTGTTTAGTTTAGTTCCTTAGTTACAGTAATGTAGCCTCTCTCTTTTCATGCACCCATGTTGCTATTATAAGGACCCTGTAAGGAAATGCTTACTTTGTGGCAGACACTGTGCTTGTTTTGTTATATGCTGATGACAATAAGCACTGTAAATAATCCTCTAGGGTAGGTAGTATGATCATCATTTTAAATATAGGAAATATGTAGCTTGCCTGAGATCTAATGGTCTGGTGGAAAATTCTAAGCACTTAGTCATCAGCCTTCCTGGTAGCTTTGTTGCTGCCCAAGATTCCATAAACTTCGGCCAGGGATCAGTGATCACAGGAGTCACTGTATTATACTTGTCACCACTTCACAAGGATGGACTAGTTGACCTCAGCCTTGTAACTCTTAGGGCACTGGCTTCAGGTGGACTAAAGTTGTGACTGTAGACCAGAGAGAAACCTTCCAGTTACAGAAAGAATCCATTAGTTGTATCTTTTTATCTGTCCAGTCAAAATGGGTGTGCCCTATTTCCCTTTCCCTTGTGATGTTGTCATAACAGTTTCTTCAGGAACAGTTAACAAGTAACTAACTTAGTTACTTAAGTGGCTGATAAATAACTCTAGTCTGTTAATAATTGTCTGTGTGTTTCATGTAGCTCTGTGTAATCTGAGACAATCTTACATGCCTCACATAGCAGATTGGATCAGTATTTCTTTGATCTTCTTTTATGTTATATTCCCAGCAACATGATGCAAAGCACATAAATAAAAATTTAAATATTTAACATAACTTATGACTGCATTTTGTAAGTGATGAATACTAATAAGTCTGGATGTTTAGCCAATATTACCTATATGTAAATTTTCACTCCACAATATAAAATAATAGATGTATCATACACTTCCTTCTTCTAAAATTTATAAGCTCTCAGAAATACCTTGAGCTGTGTTCTGTTTTATCTGTGTTTGAACTTTTTCTACATATGTTTAGAGCTTTTAAATGGTTGGCACTGTGGGGATGTGGCCTTCTCTATCTTTTAACACATGATGGTGATAAATGCATCACCTTGCACACAGTGGATGCTCATTGAATGTTGCTGTCTTAGTGAATAAATTAGTCTATACTAGATACAACAGATTTTCAGTCCTGAGTTGTTCTTGCCATCCTTTCACTCTGCATAATTTAAAAAGTTTTACCAAGATGATTTAAAATGTGTTACTGAATTACTGTGTAGATCCTAGAGTAATGGGATGAAAAAGACCCTGTGTACCCTGATGAGGGGGCAGAGTGTGTTCTCTGTAGGCACACCTAGTGGGTTTTATGTGTGATTGAATTAATTTATTTCTCAAAGTTAGATTTATGATTTCCATATGGTACTTTACAATTTTTCTTTCACCTCTGCTTTACCAGTTAATATTTTACTAGTATAAAAGTAATGTTTATTGTTGATAATTAGCTGCCTATGAACCTCAGCAGAACAAAATTTAAAGACTTAGTCTTATTTATATCTAATATCTTGGTATTTATATGTATTTATTCCATTTTTAATATCTTCAGTATCATACTTTCCATGCAGTTGATATTATACATGCTTCTATAACTTACTGCTATGTCATACATTTAAAGATTTCCATAAAATTTAAACTGTTTAAAGTTCATTGTGAGTTGCAAAGAAATATTAGTTTGTATAGGTATGATATGCCTTACTTATTTTATTTTGTTAGACATTCAAATTTCTTATAATTTTCCAATACCATATAATTATCTTTTACATTTTATTCATTTACTTACTTACTTAATGTCTGTGTTTGTGTGTGTGTGTGTGTAGGTTGGAATTGGAGTCAAGACATTTGTAAGTCAGAGGACAACCTAAGGAGTCAGTTCCTTTATTCCACTATATGGATCTCAAGGGTCAAATTCTAGTCCTTAGAATTGACAATAGATGACTTTACTTACTGAACAATTCACCAGCCCTAAATTATGCCTTAACATAGATTTCTATTTGTTTTCTATAATGTGAGGAGATGCCTAGAAATATTGAGCCAAACTTTTTTTGACTAGTGACTTTCAGAAGCTTCTTGGCAGCTCATGCTTGTTGTTGGAGGCTGGTTGTTTGTTTCCCAGCCACCCAGACCTGAAATAATCACACAGAAACTGTATTATACAACACTGCTTGGCCTATTAGCTCACACTTCTTATTGGCTAGCTCTTATATTTTAAATTAACCCGTTTCTATTAATCTGTGTATTCTTATGTGGTTGTGGCCTACCAGTAAGTTTCTTTCTGGTATCTGGCATCTGTCTCCTGTGGAGGCTACATGGTTTCTCATTGACTCTACCTGTTTTCTCTCCACATCTTTCTGCTTGGAATTCCCGCCTTTCACTATTCTGTGCTGCATTAGGCCCAAAGCCCCACTTTGGCGTACCAGTCTTTTGACAGAAGCTGCGTGGTTTCCGGCCACCCAGACCTAAAATAATCACACAGAAAATATATTAATTGCAATACTCTTTGTCCAATAGCTTAAGCATATTTCTGTCTAGCTCTTACATATTAAATTAACCCATCTCTATTAATCTGTGCATTGCCATGCAAGGTTGTGGCCTACTGGTAAGGTTCAGTTCAGGGTCCGGCTTCTATCTCCTGAAGTGTCTATATGGAGTCTCATTGACTCCCCCTACTATCTCTCTATATCTGTCTGCTTGGAATTCCAGCCTTGCCCTATTCTATGCTTCAATAGGCCCAAAGCAGGTCCTTTATTAACCAATAGTATTCATAGCATACAGAGGGGAATCCCACATCACATGCTCATGCCCATTTTATGTATTTTACTGAACCATCATAAATATCATTACCTATACACACCTTTGAGCAAGGTTTACTGACCTTTACATGTTGCTTTTCTCAGCTGTGTTTAGACATATAAATTTTATACTTTATATTTCTAAAGAATTATGAAACTGTCACTAGTAGCCTTTTTTTAATAATGATTTACCATCTAAACTTAGTTTTTTTCAAGTGTGATTTTTATGCTGAACATTCATGGTTTTCTTTATGAATACCTGCTTTGCTGGTAGCTATGGACGTGTGTTGGGCCGAGGTATTATGCATGCCCCATGTGCTAGGATGACTTCTAAGAGACTCAGTCTGGAATTGCTCTGCTGTAACATAGTAAAGGAGCATTCAAAATTTTCTTTATTTCTTCTTTGTGTGTGAGTGTGTGTATGTGTGTGTGTGTGTGTGTGTGTGTGTGTGTGTGTGTACAGCTCCATGGAATCACTTTGCTTTCTCACCAGGGTTCCAGCAGCATGAGTACAGATGAACTGGAGGAGTTTCATTTCAGAGAGCAGCAGTCATATTTGTGTTAGCAAGGCATTAGTCCTGGAAGAACACCAAGGGAAAAATATTTTTAAATATTTTCCTTGTCCTTTAGTGAGAACATTTGCATTGTAGAGGCCATGGTGAATCTTAGTCCCTCAGTGACCCTGCTGAGGTACTTTGTACATACATTCAGATGTATGAGTTAGGGTTGACTGAAATGCCTATAGACACATATACATATAAGTACTCTACCTTCTTTATGCACTGCAATTCTTCCCCCTTTTCTGCAGAAGTTGTCTCGCTATAAATTCTAGCTTTGATTCATAGATTAATTTTTACTTAGATGACTTCCTTGTTTTACATTTCAGAGTATCTGATATATTACAATTCTGTTTGTGCCTCACCCTGCACAGGTATGTATATGACCTACCTATGACTATTTAAATGTATGTATTAACTGTGGATATATCACATTTTCTATTTTGAAATTGTTTATAGAAGTCGTAATATGCAAATGTTAAATTTTTGATCAATCGTTTTATTGACAGTTCCAAAGAGCTTTAACATTGTACATACGTTGCATTGCACTTCACAGTAAGAATCAGGTACACATTTCTAAGATTTGATGAGCCAGAATAATTTTAATAACAAAGCATTAATCTGGTGAAGATTATGCAGTATTTTTATAGAACTGTACTGTTAAAACGACTGACAATGTGAGGTCAGATCATTGAAGAGTCAGCCTTTGACATCTCTTTTCTATTTTCAAACTTTATTGTTTTCAAATTTCTCTTTTTGTAGAGGTTGCTTTGGGTAGGGAGTGGCTGCAGATCCACTTTCTTCTGCACTGTCTCTAGCACCAGATAAACAGAGAATGGGTGGGAATATTTGCACCTGTTTAAAATTTCAGCCATGCTGTGTTGTGGTTCCTGGGCAACAGGCAGGAATTCTCGAAAGCTTGGTTGCACCTGCTCAATTGGTGCTCACAGCTGTGTCATATGCGAGGGAAGCACAGATAAACTTGTCAGCAGTTTGCCTGTACTGTTGTGTGTTTGTGGTTTGTGTACTCTTGAGTTGGAGAGATAAGAGATGTAGCCCATGGACTGTTACATTAGTCCATTATAAAACTCACTGGTTATCATGTCCAAATATTTTTACTTAATTCTTTGTTTTGTGTCTCAAATATTCTTAGCATGTCATGTCTGCCTTAGATAATGTTTGTGCCGTGTAGCTCAGAGAATGTGTCTCTCGAGAAAACTGTATTGATAATTTTTGTCCTAGGAGAGATATTTTGTGTTTGGCTTGATTTTACCATGTTGGCAGCCCCACATAGTGGGGCTAGATATAGTTATTGATCCATTTAGCTGAACAGATTTTAAAACATTTGGCTATTAGTGGACACATGGGGCACATTCAGAAAACACAAGAGTAGATTGTAAGAAGGTTTTTCTTGTATGTGAGTCTTTCCTGCAGTTGGGCTTGAAGTGGTTGGGGAAAAAAAGTGAAAATTAAATAGTAAATTCTAGAAGAGGGGCTAAAATACACATTAAGTTTTAAGGCAGCTATATTATCATTTAAGCAAATCTTGTTCCTTGGTATTTTCCGAGAGTTCCTGGTAGTGGTATTGTTTCTTTTGTTAATGGCTTTATGTTCTGATGAATTAGTTTTTCTTTAAGAGACTTGAACTGTTATTGAATTTACTGTAGGTAAAGTTCTATAAGTGAAATACAAACAGCTGGAATTTTATATAAATGTATTTAATTAATTTATTCATTTGTCCCAGAGTCCGGATATTGAAAATTTATTCGTATGGCTTGTATTATTCTCCTTAGAAATACTAGGGATTTTCCGTGAGAATTTGATCACACAAATTTTAAGTCTTAGAGCTGTTGTATTTTTTCTTCTGTTGGCATACATGGAATCTGTTTAATAAATAATAAATCAGTGTAATATGGCCTGAGTTAACCTCATGGGAAGTAGGAGAATATACATAAACAAGTGGATACATGCCTGTGTCTTCTTAACATAGTGCCTTGTCCATAGCAGTTGGTCAGTGCGTGTTGAGTCAATACATGGAAGGACACATGTCTGACTGACAGTGTATTAGAAATAGAGTGACTGTGCCCCAGAGACACATGGCCTATTAATGCATTTTGGATGAATATTGATGGGCTTACTTAACTTTTTCACATTGCTTGTTAGATAGAAACAAAAAAATAGATAAATATTGTTTCTAAAAGCAAGTGATGATGTAAAATCAATCCATTGTCATTGTTATAGATCAGGAATTTAAATATCAGTATTTGTTTTATCTTAATTTTTTTGACTATGAGGAAAGTAATATTTTTCTCCCCATTATATACACAAATTCTGAGGCATCCATACTTAGGTTCCATGGCACCTTGGAAACTCTTTGAAGCAAAGGGATAAGCAAAGCCTGTTAGATTATCCAGGCCTTAGCCTTCCACACTAATGATGCTCCCTCCATGCATAATTCTAGCTCACCAGCTTCCACAGAAATAAAATTTGTCTTGACTTTCTTTGGGTCAGGTAAGATCAGGACATATTAAAGCGTGTGTAGTTGTCTTACTAAGCAGAAATAATGGAGCCTTTATTTACTATCTACATATTTATAATTATGGTTTCTATTCACCACTAAATCCCAATTGCAAATACATAACAAAGGTCATATCAAAACAATGTAGCTAAGACTTGCTCTGGGCCCTTCTAGGATTACACTGTGGAGCTTGAGGTAAGCACATTAGAATGATTCCAGGTCTCAAGCCAATAATAAATGCTGAATATGTCTTGTTTAGGCTTCTCAAGTTTGATGAGACTTGGGCATTTTTTTCCTATGGGGACAGTTTTTTCACTTTTCTTTTATTACTGGGTAAATGGCCGGTATCATGGACCTGTTATACTCCCTATCCTTAGTATTAAGCTATATATCTTCATTACTCTCAAAATGAGAAACGAAGAGACTAGCCAAAAATTTGTGAGCTAGAAAGAGCGTTAGCCACAGTGCAGACAGACGTCAGCACAGCAGTGATTGTGTAAAATTTCAAAGACAAAATGTCAACCATAGGACATTCCAGGGCAGAGTGAGTGTCACTGTGAACCAGAACATACCTTGACTCTCTTACCCTATACATTTCAGTCTATCTTGTGATGTTTTCCTCCTTCCCTTCCTCCTCTCTTCTCTCTCAAGCTCACTCTTAACCTCTCACTCACTCTTTTTCTCCCTACCTCCCTCTTTCTTTTGTCTCATTTTTCTGTCTCATCATTGTTTTCTTCACTTTTAGCAGGTACCATCTGATTTTTCTCTCTTATACAATATCACTCTGAGTGATAGACATTGAAAGGAGTTGGTGCTTCTATGCAAGTCTCTGCCCTTGTAGGTGTGTGCTGTACCTTGTTCATGGCCTTATTGTTACTCATTCTCACAAAAGCACAAGGAGACTATGTACCTTCTGTAAGTTTCCTATCTTACCAGTGAAAACATTTTGTTTCTCACTTTGAAATTTCAAAACAGAACTAGCTCATGGCCCAGTTTCACTAATAATTTTCTTAAGTAACCATTGCACTCATTTATAAGATTGTTTTCTACCCACTGTCTGTCTAGCCTGGTTTAAAATTTTATATATGTACTTTTAAAAAATTGATTAGCTGGAGAGCTGCCTATTCCTCTGTTCTATGTAATAAGGATTTAAAAACTGCATGCTGAATTCTGTATAGTGTAATTAAAACTGACCCACATTTGGACCTGAGTACACCAGGACTTAGCCAAACTTGCCATGAGCTGAGTTCTGGTGGCAGATGGGAACTAATGAGGACACACTCCACTCCAGAATTTCCCAGCTGCTTGGCCCCTTTTTGTACAAACAAGGTTTGGAGCAAAGTCTGGATCCCAAGAGCATGTTCTGTAACTGTGCTGTGCCCAATGGTTGGGAAATGTTCTCACAAAATTATGCTGCTTTGAGGGACCCTTAAGACTTCAGCTACTGTCCAGTTTAAAACCCCAAAATTCCAGGGGGCTTTTAATACTCTTGTCAACTAGTTTTTAGTTTTAAAGTGAATAAAAATTAAACAGATCCCATTTTTTCTCCTGTGCCTGACAAAGATGGGGAAACCATTTCTACCAAAACCTGAAGATTTGTAAGCCCCTACCTCAGGAACTGTTGTACCTCTTGAGAGGCTATGTCTCTTTGCAACCTATGGATCTCTTCAACTGGTTTGATGTCCTGGGACTATTCAGGCAGATGTAATTGAATCAGTTTGAAGCAGCTGTAGCTGGCATGTGGTCTCTCAGATTGCTAGCACCTGCTTGTTTTTTTGCAACTCACTAGAGTGAGAGAAGTGCCAAAACCAGCACTGGTCTTGGAACAGTAGCTCCAGCACTCCAGGTCTCACATCCCACCCCTTCCAGCCTCGCCACATCATCACCGGTGCCTGGATTAATAAAACCTTTTTGCATGATTATGTCTGAGGTAGATGTTTTCTTCTCATTCTTCTCAGTATGAATATTCTGACAGGATTGACCACAAGTCCAAAAAAATCAGGCCGTATAATGGTGATCAGGTGGCTTTGGGTCTCTCTTATCATTAGACAACTGGGTAGCCTGTGGTTTACAGAATCATTTAAATGAACAAACCAAATTCATTTACTGTTTAAGCATAGTCTTATTGGCACAGAGCATGAGCATTTAATGTATAACAAACTGTGAGCTGTTGTGGAATATGATAAATATACTTCCTTAGCAGGGGGAGGGATGCATGGGACTTTTTCTATAATGTTAGAAGTAAACTAATTGACATGGATTGTTTCAGTCCTTACTCTGTACAGGATAATACACTATACTAAAGTAGAGATCAAAATCCTAGGATCTCAGTAGGTGAGCTTTATTTTAAAATATATAGATTTGCCATTTTTAAAATTTGTATATCTATTTTCAATATATTTATATAACCTTTTCTTTGTTGCATTTAGTTATTGTCAGAAAATACTTAATCTCTAATCTCACTGAATCATGATGATTATTTGAATTGAGATGTTAATGTATATTTTCTTAAAATGTATGGATATTTTTAAAAATTTCTCTAAAGAAGATTTAATGTTGAAGTATGTTGACTGAGGTTTCTTTTGTTGACTGAAGTTTTTGTCCTGTGTAAAGGGAGCAGCGGGCTTTCCTTAGTTATGATAAAAGATAAAATAGATATAAATATTTTGACTGTAATTCTTGCTTTATAACTGTTTTGCTATATGTAATTTTACTATGTTAAAGTGAAAGCCTTTCTTTTTTGTTGAAATGGAAAAAGGGGAAATGATGTAGGTGGGCCTTCTGTCTATGTGTTATTTTCATTTGTTAATAAAGAGACTGCCTTGGCCCTTTGATAAGACAGAAAATTAGGTAGGCGAAGTAAGCAGAACAGAATGCTGGGAAGAGGGCAATGAAGCAGATGCCGTGGAGCCAGCCACCAGGTCAGACATGCTGAATCTTTCCCGGTAAGCCACCGCCTCCTGGTGCTACACAGATTATTAGAAATGGGTTAATCAAGATGTGAGAGTTAGCCAGTAACTAACTCTCTAGAGATAATGAGCCAGGCAGTGTTTAAATAAATACAATTTGTGTGTTGTTATTTCCGGGGCTAAGCTAGCCTTACGGGAGCTGGGTGGGACAAAAAGCAGGCCTGCCCACAGCTCGTCACTACAAATGGCGTCAAGCCAGACCCTTCATGTTACAGTCCTGCCCGGTTTCTGTCCTTCCACCAGGTCCCACAGCTGTTTAGTCCCAAATCACAAAGAAGTCTACATTAGCTATAAGCTGATTGGCCTATTAGGTCAGGCTTCTTATTAACTCTTATAACTTATATTAGCCCATTATTCTTAATCTGTGTTAGCCACATGGCTCAGTACCTTTTTCAGCAGCATAGTCACATCTTGCCTCTTCTGTGTCTGGACAGGACTGCAGAGGAATGGGCTTTCCTCTTCCCTGAATTCTCCTGTTTTCATTGCCCTGCCTCTACTTCCTGCCTGGCTACTGACCAATCAGCATTTATTTAAGCATGATTGACAAAATATAGAATTGTCCCGCACCAGAAGTATTTTAGAGGAAGCTATGAAATAGAATAATGACTAGAAGTAGGAGAAGCCTATTTCATTATTATTATTAGATTACCACGTTGTAACACATAGGTGCTGGGAGAAAATGTGCTGTGGTCTTAACCAAAGGTAATATTTGTATTTGAAGACAAATAGATTAGATTTTTAAATGACAAAATAAGACAGGATCAATATCTAAGGAATTTCTTAGAATTGTTGTAGCCTTTTCTCTTCTCTACTGTTCATGGAATGCATTCTTAGTCCATTTTGGTTCTCTTTGCCACTGAGCCAGAATTTTCCTAAAGCTAGCACTGTAGACAACCGTTGCCAATTGATGGAAGCTGTGTGTAATCTGAAACCTGTGTACAGTTGCTGGGAAAGCATGATATTATTGACTGCTAAAGCTGTTTGATGGGAACAGAGATCTCTGTGAGCTTGCTAGGGAGAAGCTAGAGTTGATATGAGTCTTGAATAAAAATAAAACACAGGAAATGATTTTCTGAAAATGAGAGGGAACATTGTGAAGTCAGGGAGTAATGTGTGCAAATGAGTGTGTATGTGAATTTATTAGCAGAATCAATGATGATGATAAGACTTCAGTAAAACATGAATGCGTAATTCTCTGCTAGACTATCAACTGTGCCATGGTGTGTTATTTCATCATAAAATATGTCTTCACAGAGATTATCACTGACTCCTCCTATCTACATTTAGCCTCTCATATGATTTTTTTAAGGGTTTTTATTCTTTTCCTCCCATCTGTGATTCATGAGTTTGAGAATACCTTCTCACTCATGATAGGGAGTATTCAAAGAGACCTTTGTTCTCTGTAAATTCATATAAAACAGTCTTTTTAAATAAATAAACAAGTAGTCTTATAAACATTGAAGCACCTTATTTCATGTGGGTAATTTCTGTTCTAAATGTAATGGTTAATTTTACTGCAAATCTCAGGTTTCAGAAGAGAAAAATAACTTCATGTAGTAGAAAGAGTGCAGGGATTAGAAATAGATTTGGATGTCTGATGTCATTTCTCTGCTTGGTAATGGGCAGTTCTTCATGTACTCTTGGACTGAGTTCCTCATCTGGAGTATAGAGTTGTCAATAGACTAAAGCCCTCTGAGATGGGTTCTCCCTCTTGCCGTCACCCCTATAACACTAGTTGCTTATTCAGTGCAAGTTGTTTTAATCGTTACTCAACTGTTTTTGTTTCCTCCTCACTGTGTTTGAATACCCCATTGTTTATATCCACATGTTAACTGAACTTAAAGTGTTGAAAGATCTTTGTTTCAGAAAGATATCAAATTTTCATAGTCTAGATTTGTAAGTAAAATTTGTCTACATCTTTAGACTTGATGAGATTGGACCATAAATTTGGCTAAAATTTATAAGTCACAGAAACATTTTGATTTTTTGTTAGTTCCTGAATACCAATTAGTATAAAAAAAAAACAACGTTTGTGGTTTTCTGGATAACTTCCTTCAATATTTCTTAGTCCATGAAGAGATTAACCTGTATGTCTTCATGTATTATTTTGAGGATCTGATATTTCTCAGAACTTTCTCAGTTCTGATATACTGTAAGATGCATGAACAGCAGAGCAGAGCAGTAGTGGCCATGCCGTTAGTCCCAGCACTCAGGAGGCAGAGGCCGGTAGATCTCTGTGAGTATGAAGCCAGCCTGGACTACAAAGCAAGTTACAGGATAACTAGTGCTGTTATACAAAGAAAAAACTATTAAAAGATATTTTTACCCCCCCCCCAATTTTTTAACCATTTTCCTGTTGTTAAATACATAAAAACAGGGTTTTTTAAATTTTTTTTTTACTTTTTTTTTATTAAAAATTTCCACCTCCTCCCCTCCTCCCATTTCCCGCCCCCTCCCACTAGTTCTCCAGTCCAAAGAACAGTCAGGGTTCCCTGCCCTGTGGGAAGTCCAAGGTCCTCCCCCCTCTATCCAGGACTTGGAAGGTGAGCATCCAAACAGGCTAATCTCCCACAAAGCCAGTACATGCAGTAGACTCAGAAACCAGTGCCATTGTCCTTGACTTCTCAGTCAGCCCTCATTGTCAGCCACATTCAGAGAGTTCAGTTTGGTCACATGCTCCATCAGTCTCAGTCCAGCTGACCTTGGTGAGCTCCCATTAGATCAGCCCAACCTTCTCAGTGGATGGACGCACCTCTCATGGTCCTGACTTCCTTGCTTATGTTCTCCCTCCTTCTGCTCCTCATTTGGACCTTGGGAGCTTAGTCTAGTGCTCCAATGTGGATCTCTGTCTCTATCTCCTTCCATTGCCGGATGAAGGTTCTATGGTGATATGCAAGATATTCATCAGTGTGGCTAGTGGATAAGGCCAGTTCAGGCGCCCTCTACTCAGCTGCCCAAGGAACAAGCTGGGGACATCTCCTTGGACACCTGGGAACCCCTCTAGAGTCAAGTCTCTTGCCAACTCTAAAATGGCTCCCTTAATTAAGATATCTACTTCCCTGCTTCCATATCCACCCTTCCTCCATCCCGCCCATCCCATTCCCCCAAGCTCTCCCCATCCTCCCCTTTTCCCTTCTCTCTCCACATCTCCCCTTACTCCCACCCCACCCCACCCCCAAACTCCCGATTTTTGCCTGGCAATCTTGTCTACTTCCAATATCTAGGAGGATAACTGTCATTAAGACAAAATGGCAACCTACTGATTGGGAGAAGATCTTCACCAACTCTGCATCAGACAAAGATCTGATCTCCAAAATATGTAAAGAACTGAAGAAACTAGACTTTAACATGCTAATGAACCCAATTAAAATATGGGGCACTGAACTGAACAGAGAATTCTCAACTGAAGAAGTTCAAATGGCCAAAAGACACTTAAGGTCATGCTCAACTTCCTTAGCGATCAGGGAAATGCATAATCAAAACAACTTTGAGATACCATCTTAACATCTGTCAGAGTGGCTAAAATCAAAAACACCAATGATAGCCTTTGCTAGGGAGGATGTGGAGTAAGGGGAATATTCATCCATTGCTGGTGGGAATGCAAACTTGTGCAACAACTTTCGAAATCAGTATGGCGGTTTCTCAGGAAATTCGGGATCAGCCTACCACAGGATCCAACAATACCACTTTTGGGAATATACTCAAGAGATGCCTTATCATACTACAAAAGCATTTGTTCAACTATGTTCATAGCAGCATTGTTTGTAATAGCCAGAACCTGGAAACAACCTAGATGCCCCTCAATGGAAGAATGGATAAAGAAAGTGTAGAATATATATGCATTAGAATACTGCTCAGCGGTAAAAAAAAAAAAAAAAAAAAAAGAAAAAGAAAAAGAAAAAAAGTTTTTAATGTTGGTCCTGACTTTTTAGAGTTACAGAATTGAAAAAAAAATGGATCTTCTGAATTTTGAGCTTTAAGTGATTATATCTATGTAGCACAATTAATAAAAACCCGGACACAGAATTTTTGTTCAATCTGAAGGTCAGAAAAGCAAAATAGCCACCCACTGGCTCTTATCTCTACTTCACTCTGAAATAGTGATCTTGTCTCCAAGAATCTCAGAATTAGGCTGTGTTTGAGAGCTGTCTCTTCTTGTTTTATGTTCTTCTCTAGGGCTGGGATTAAAGGCATGCACCACCCAGTTTCTATGGCAAACTAGTGTGGCTACTTAGGCTGTTTTACTCCCTGATCATCAGGCAAACTTTATTTATTAAAATACAGATGATATGTCACAAAATGTGTATATAGTGCTAGTGTGTGTATGTATGTGTATACATATATATTTATACACAAAGATATATATATATACACACACACAATAAATAAGTAAACTAAAAATGGACTAGAAATATTTTTACTGTGCCTTAAATTTCTAGAACAAACAGGATAGCTGACTTCAGTGTTTCTTAGGAAATAGTTAACTTTGTGTATCAGGGGACATTTCAAGCATAACCTTTAATCATGCTAGGCTGATGCCCCTAGCAAAGCAATGTATACTTATTAGAGTCATTGCTAATATCAGGATAGTATATACCCAAGGCCAAAAGAAAATTGATTTTTCCCCTATAAATTTGTCATTTGAAATCATATTCAAATTTTCGTCAATCAAAAAATTGGTACATTTACTCTTTAAATCCAGTCTTCAGCACCATAAACAATTTTTCACTAGGCAAAAGACTTGAATTATGTCCAATTAAGTAATTTCAAGCATAACCTTGGTATTGATTATATGTTATATTACAATATTCATTAACTGTTTACCTCTGTATACCATAGAATTTTAAAATACAAATCTATTAGCTTTGTATTTTTAAAGGATGAATAATAGTACTGGACTGGATTCTGGCTATGTTGAAAGAGTGGTATTATCTCTCACCAAGTACAGGTAGTGTAACCTTTTTTAGGTTGGCTCGCTACTTGGAGAAACCACTGACAACACATTCAGTAAGGTCTCCAATTGATTGATCTGTGTTCTTCTGTCTATTGGGGACCTTGCAGTCACCAACTGTATGTAAGATGGTTTTTTTCTCTTTCTTAGGCCTGAAGACTCAGGTGACCATGTGCTACTTACCTGACACTGATGTAATACATTGCCACAAAATGTGTGGCTTAAAACCATAGTTTATAAAAGTATAAAAACATACTTTTTATAGATTTTGCGGTAAGAAATCTATGTGAAGGTGCAGCAGAGCCACATTCCTTCTCCTGTCTCAAGTGGGGAAGCTGTTTATCAGAGTTCAGGTGGCCCCCTTTTTTTCTCATCTATTGGTACTGCCACTTTAAATTTCATGCATTTGTATGTGGCTTTCTCCTCTATGTGTGTCTCTGTGTTCTTTTTCCTTTTCTTATAAAGATGCCAGATATTGGATTTAGGTTTTACCTTAAAACAAGAATGATTTTCCCATGATCCTATGTAACCACTTATTAGCATCTTAATTTTCTTCCCTCTAAGATTAGCAATGTGCACCTGGGACTTAGAGCCATTGCCTCTTGAAAGTACAGGGCATTTGATGAATGTTTTTAATGTTTGCTATCACTGTGTTTTAAAACTATATCTACAAAATATACAAGCGATCAGGACTGAACAGGCTTGCATTGCAGGGGAGAATTGCAAGGCATGACTCAGAGGGGTCACTTCCTTTTGGGGGGGTGTTGAGATAGGGTTTCTCTGTGTGTCCTAGAATTCACTTTGTAGACTACACTGGCTCCAAACAGAGATCTGCCTGCCTCTGCTTCCTAAGTGCTGGGATTAAAAGCTTGTGCCTCCATGCTCAGCAAGGGGTCCCTTTCTAATATTATGTAGCCAATGAGTGATTGGGGGAGGGTTTAAACAACTCTTAACACAGAATAGAAATCTGTGTTCTTTCTACTTCTCCCAACTGGATCCTAATAGAAGGAGTCATTTTGGGGTCTCTGTAAATAAGGATCAGACTATTATTGTAAAGGTAGTCAGAGACTACCTGAGTCAGAGACAATGAAGTGTAGAGTTCAGTCATTCCGAAAATAATTGAAAACCCTTCCTACCTCATAATTGGAACTTTAAGTCAATAATTTCAAAATTTGAACTTTGAAATAGACAATTAGTGAAATGATTATATGAATATTACTTGTATTCACTATTGAGCAAAATATCTTTCTTTGTGAACTTTTGTTCTGTGCAAACATATTTATAGAACAAAAAATTTTAGAGATAAACATTATACCTTCTTACTAGAGGAAAAAAGTTAAAATGAAAATTTGAATTTATAAATACAAAACTATGATTTCTATCCTAAACATATTAATTAGGTGAATATACTCTAGTTAATCTCTTCTTCTAAAACCAATTGGAAAATATTATTTTTCTAGATTATCATTTTCTTGTTTCTTTTGGGGACTGGTGATTAAATCTAGGCCTTCTTTCATGCTGGGGCAAGCACCCTCCCAGTGAACTACATCTCTCACCTCATTTTTTATTTTTTATGTTTATTTGTCTTAAGACAGTTATTTTAGCTGGTCTCTAACTTGCTGTTTTTCTGACTCAGCCTTTCATGTAGCTGAAATTTCAGGCCTTTCACACCACTTAGATTGAAGATTTCCTCCTGGTATAGGTAAGATTTGTTCCTGGGCCCCATAGAGTAATAATAGTAAGAATAGTAAGAGTCTAGTAATAGTCTGACTCATAAGAGAACTATCCTGTGTTTTACACAGCAAACATGATAACTGGAATGGGTATGTTTAGACTGTTAAACAAATAATAACCTGGTAAGTAGGATATATTTATGAATTCTTTGGTGATATTCATGACATACAATGGGAAAATAGTCGAAGGAATGGACGGAAATGGGGACAGGAGTCGTGAATAGCATTTTAGAGAAAATAGCACTCACTGTGCACACAGAGTGTAAAGGAGCCAGTTTTAGGAAGGGCTGCAGAAATCTGACATCTAGAGACTTAGAGGTTGCCAAGGACTGCATATTGAGTATGTGTCTAAGCTGTGGCAGGAGGGGAGATCCTGGTTTGACTTGTCTGTCACAGGTTATTAGATCTTCTCTTTCTCCTAGTAACAAACAGGACCATAAGAAAAGTGTGTGAGAGGACTGAATACTCACAGCCTTGTCTCTGTCACATGTGACACACTTTGTCTTGTAAAACAGAGTGGATTTGGCCACAGAAGGAAGGATCTGATTTGTGTCTATTCTAAATTCTTTCTAGCAAATTCACTGTTGGTTCTGCTAACAGATTCCAGAGGACTCAGGGATTCTTGAGTCTCTTTTTTTTCCTTCTTAGATCAGTCATCATTTTTAAAAGATTTATTTACTTTTATTTTATGTGTATGAGTGTTTTGCCCGTGTGTGTGTGTGTGTGTGTGTGTGTGTGTGTGTGCTGTGTCAAAAGAGGCCAGAAGAAAGTGTCAGATTCCCTAAAACTGAAGTGACAAATACTTGGGAGCCAACTTGTGACTTCTGGGGATCTAAGCCAGGTGCTCTGGAAGAGCAGACAGAGTTCTTAGATCCTGAGCCACCTCTGCAGCCTGAACAATTACTATTTAAAGTAGTATCATTGTATTTTGTTTTCTTTCTCTGCATACAAGACTGAAAATTAGATAGAAGGCCATATGAAATAGTCTTGAGTGTTTTTGTTGTTAGAATTAATGTCACGACAGATAGCCCATGATTTAAGACAGAAAGTTTTGGAAATATATGCTTACCTTCTCGGTAGTTGAACATAGAGAATCTTTTAGTCTCACCTACATTTTCATCTTGAAACAAAAAATTCTACCAATGGTTTGTTCAAAATTAGATTATTACTGTGTAAGAAGATTAAGGTATTTGGTGATGAACTGATGACATGTATTGTTACCCGAGTTTCATATGTGTAGTCAATATTGTGTTCACCTCATTGTTTAGTTTTTCGTTGCTTAGTGGCACAGCATGAAATGTGCAATACTTATGGGACAATGCAGAAGGAAGTAGTTAGTCTGATGTAAGAATTACAAAAGCAGAATAAAAACTCAGTTCACAATTGATCAAAATTTTAAGTATCAGGATTTTTTTTTAAACCAGCAAAACTAAAACTCATTCAGTTCAGTCTTAAAGAGGCTCCAAATATCTCAGTTTGCAACATAAACTGTCCTGTGATTAATATCAACATTGTTATTGGTTAAGCCCTCAAACCTACTAAGGAAACTCGCATGACTCTATTCGTGTCTCAATAACAGAATCTAAAAAGGAGTAATGGAGTACTTGGTTTTCCAAAAATATTACCATACATAATTTCCATTACATAATTTAGTTGGCCCTAAAAATTGTCATCCAACTCATACCTGAGATAAGAGCCTATAAAAATCTGTCCATGTGTCCAGAATGTTAAGTCACTGTGATGAAAGCCATTATTGTACTGAAAACATCTATCATAATTTAAAAGCAAGATAGAGGGTGTTTCTTATAAGTTGGAAAAACATGTTTTGTCCTGTTGTAGACTATGGCTTTTATATGAGTGCTTGTGAAAATGCATACATGACTTAAAAACTAATTTTGACATTTGTCTTCTCGTGTTGTGTATGTGAGAGCATTTATGGGGATACGTTAAGAAATAAACCTGAATTGTGTCCATAGGTTGGCAGGCAATAAGAAGTGCAATAAACACTCTTTAGATCAGTCTCCTTTGGCAAGTTTTACCACCTTGGCACAGCCAACCTGGGACCTAGAAATACTGCTTATGCAGGCAGTGATGTAGCATTTAAAATAATATTTAATGTGTTTAGTTTGCCACATTTTTCAGCAGCTACATTGCTTGCTTTTGTTACAAAAACATGGTTACAGTCTGCATACAAAACACTAAATAGATATTTGTTCATTTTAGTAGATAGAGATACTCAAAATTGATATTTAAGTTTCCAGAGTATTTTTCTACCATTTCCTATCAGATTACAGGCTTATAAACTGGGGAGCTGTTAGGTAAGGTACTGGGTATGTTATCTGCTGATTCAGTTGTTCTGCAGAAGAGGGAACAGCCACAGCAAGCTGAGTGTTTTGCTGTAAACAAGTGTGGTGTGGAAAGTTCAAAAATGTTTTTCTTTTTGAGCACAGCATTCTTTCAGTTTTGCTGTGGCACTAAACAATTTGCTTACTCTATTTTCTAATGTGTACACATGTTTCAAAAGGTTGGGTGATTCATAAAGATATGCAAAGAAAATAATGGCTTTATCAACTTACCCTGTTCATCCAAGAATGTAGCAAATCTAGCAAAATACACTTACTGAACTTAATTATAGAAATGGGCAATGTTCAAGAAATGGAATGAACGTTCAAATATTTGTAATTTGTTTCTTCAAAGTTTAATTTCAAAGGTAGTGATTTAAGGCAAGTTGTGGTGGTACATTTCTTTAATTCCTGTCTGCTCCAGAGAGGCAGAGACAGGCAGATCTCTGTGGATTCTGACCAGACTGGTGTGTGGGGGGGTGTATGCGTGTGTGTGTGTGTGTGCGTGTCTGTGTATATTGTTTCACACGTTATCCAGAGTAACATGGTAAGATCCCATTACAAATAAATAAGTAAACAAATAAATAAAAACCTGGCACTCCGGAGGTTGAGGGAGACCTCCACAGAAAATTATAAATAAATCATAATAGAAAAATAATTGGTTTTGTGCCTGTTAACAGCATATTCCTGGTTTCCTACAACCTCCTCAGTAGTGGATATTAGCAGTTATAGACCTGGATGGAGGGGGGAGGACCTTGGACTTCCCACGGGACATGGAAACCTGACTGCTCTTAGTACTAGAGAGGGAGGAGGAGGTGGGGAGGGGGAGGGGAAAGGGAGGCAGGGAGGAGGTGGAAATTTTTAATAAACAAATAAATAAATTTAAAAAACAAATAAAAATAAAAAATAAAACTGAAAAAAAGAATGAAAATTATATTTTATCACTGTTTTGTGCACTTTATATCAGGTAGATTCATGATATTTTTAAAAGTTCATTGCATATTTACATTTTTTTCTATGCTCTGAATATTAAATACTTTGTTCTTTTCATTGAGTTTGTATTTTACTTTTCATTTCTTATTTTTTTCCAGAAACATTTTACCAGTTTGTTTAGATTCTTTGTATAAAAGTTAAGTTTTTTTTTATTAGTTTATAAAAGTTTCTACTTCCGCCCCTCCTCCCAATACCCTCCCATTCCCCCCACTCCCTCTCCTCCTCCCTCTCCAGCCCTAAGAGCAGTCAGTGTTTCCTGCCCTGTGGGAAGTTCAAGTTCCTCCCCCCTCCCTCCAGGTCTAGGAAGGTGAGCATCCAAACTGACTAGGATCCCAAAAATCCAGAACATGCAGAGGAAACAAGTCCCAGTGCCAATATCAATGGCTTCTCAGACAGTCTCCGTGCCAGCCACATTCAGAGAATCCGGTTTGATCACGTGCTCGTTCAGACCCAGTCCAGCTGACCTTGGTGAGCTCTCCAGCTGACCTTGGTGAGCTCTCATTAGATCAGTCCCCTTGTATCAGTGGGTGAATGCACTCCTCACAGTCCTGCTTTTCTTGTTCATGTTCTCCCTCCTTCTGCTCCTCATTTGGACCTTGGGGGCTCAGTCCAGTGCTCCCATGTGGGTCTCTGTCTCATTCTCCATCCATCAACGGGTGTAGGTTCCCTCTGATCCTCACTTCCTTGCTCATGTTCTCCCTCCTTCTGCTTCTCCTTTGGACCTAGGGAGTTAAGTTCAGTGTTCCAATGTGTGTCTCTGTCTCTATCTCCATCCATCGCCAGATGAAGGTTCTATGGTGATAAGCAAAATATTCATCAGTATGGTTGTGGGCCAAGGCCAGTTCAGGCACCCTCACCTCTGTCCAGAGAACAATCTGGGGATCTCTCCTTGGACCTGGGAACCCCTCTAGAATCAAGTCTACCCTAAAATGTAAACCCTAAAATGGCTTCTTTAGTTGAGATATATACTTCCCTGCTCCCATATCCATCCTTCCTCCCTCCCACCCATCCCAATCACCCAAGCTTTCCCCAATCCTCCCCTACTCCCTTCTCGCTAACCCTCTCCCCTTCCATCCACTCCCGCCCCCGTGCACCCAATGTTGCCTGGCACTCTTGTCTACTTCCAATATCCAGGAGGAAAACTACATGATTTTCTTCAGGTTCATCTTCTTATTTAGCTTCTCTAGGATCACGAATAATAGGCGCAAAGACCTTTAATCATAAAAGTTAAGTTTTAATGGTGACTTAGTAAAGCTGGGAGCTAGAGAGGTGGTCTTCTTTTGGGAAGAACATACCAATTGGTTATTCAGTGTCAAACCATCAGACCTGAAGACACACATACAAGTGGCATTATAAAGAATCAACAAGTTATATTTAGAAATATATGTATATACGCACATATACATATATGTGTGTGTACTAACAATGAAAAGAGAGTCCGTGATTTGAAAATGTGCAGGGAGAGAATATGAGGTATGTATGTATGGGGTACTGGAGGGGAGAAAGTGAAGGAAGAAATGCTGTAATTAAATTATAATCTCATTTTTTAAGATACTTAGAAAAAGAGTGAAGTTTTCTATTCAAATTTTTAGTTATTAAATTTTTTATTCCTTAATATATTTGTATATCTGTACTCACCAGTCACTTACTTTATGTTAGAAAATCTTGTATGTGGAGAAATTACTCATAGTTTCTTTATCTCATTTGTGTTTTAGTCTTTTTCATATTTATATCTTTGATTTAACTAAAATTTTCAATATATATGCTTTCACAAATGCATTTACTCTTGTTTTTGAGTGAAAATAGCAGTTTTATTTTTTCACTTGAAATGAAAGAAGCACCTTTTGTCCCATACACTTCTTAGGATGGCAGAGATTAGCACAGAGACAAAAGAAAAGAAAACCGGAAATGTCAAAAGTGACATACAATTTTTTAATCCATCACTGATGTCTACTGTTTGTGACATAGGAAGTCCCGAGAAATTCTTTCATTTATAAGAATAAATTATTATATTTTGATTGTCTAAGCAATGATTAAATCAGCAAAAGCATCATAGAGTAAATCAAACCCCTAGTGAGATACTTTGAACAGCAAATACAGTTCATATGGTAATGTTAATTTTACTTACTTAAGAAAAGCACTTATCAGTAAGACCTTGTAACTGAACAAGTGAACAAAAATGTGAATGTTGTAATTTGAGCAAGATGCAATAACCACGTGATAACTTTATTTGTGTCTTGAAAAGTTGGCTCCATGTAGTCATCATTATTAAAAGGCAATTTTTTCATGTAATTTTATTTAGTCTTCAAAGGAGCTTAGGCTAAGGATTCTGATAGCTTGCGTTTTTATAATGTTTTATTTTAAAAAGCAGTTAGAGACATTGAATATTTTGCAACCAAAGGACCTTATCGTGTTAAACATGTATTTAGTGTTAGAAAAGAGTAAATATGACTGGGGCAATCAAGAATGTCACTAATTTTTCTTCTACTTTCAACTTAAAATTTTTTATTATTATTTTTGTGCATATGAATGTTTTGCCTGCATGTATATTTGTGTGCCACACACATCCCCATTGCCTCCAAAGACTAAAAGATGATATTGGATCCCCCAAGACTTGGACAGTTAGAATTATAGACAACTGTGAGCTGCCATGTGGTACTGGGAATCAATTCTGGGTCTTCTAGGAGAAGCAGATACTGCTTCTTAACTGCTGAGCCACCTCTCCAGTTCTATTTTTAATATCTTTAAATCATATATAATCATATAGACTTTTTCTATTCTAATAACACACCTAAATATAAAACTATTTGAGAAATTAAAAATGTAAGTATAAAGATAATAAAGTCATGTTTGATATATTTACTATCAAAAGAAAGTTATTAATATTTTAGTGTTTATTTTTAAAACCATGGACTGTGCTCACAATGTATAGTTATAGTTTGCAATTTTTGTTAGCTAGATATGAGATATGAAAATATCTTTTTGTTAATAAATACTTTTTATTGAAATATTCATGCAGTCCATAAATGTATTCTATGCCATCCCAATAGTCTCTTACTTGTGCATGTGCAAGTTGCTTCCAATTTTTCTATATTGAAAGTAGAGGAATATCTTTGTGAAGACACTTTAATGAAAATCCCTGATAAATGAATAGAAGGCTGTGATCTTTTTAACCTTTTGATGCGTTCAGCAAGGCCATTTGTGTGCATGCACATATCTATGGCTGATCTGTACCAACATTCCTTAAAAGGAGCTATCTTCTCATATCACTGTCGGTTGGGGGCAGAAAACTCTGTGATCCAAAGAAAGCTCTCAGTGGTTTAAGAAAGGAGAGAAGAGAGTGACAGGAAGAGGTCAAGCAAAGTGGACAGTTTTGGTTCAAGACTTGATACATGCTGCTAAAGGACATGAAGTACAGCTTTCCTCAAAGTGAGCTTGTGTTTTACAGGCAGGCAGTCCTGACTGAGTGCTAACTTGGCATGATTGAATGTCCCTGTTTGCTTGGAGTCAGTAACCTGACCCTTCAAGCATACCCACACATTCAGTGATTGAGACCACTTACTCATACTAATCATTGCATGCAGAAAATACATAAAAGATTTGTATTCATCACTCAATATGTTTTGCTGCTCAAGTGTCATGAAACATTCAGGGTATATTAACTGGCAAATGCACACCTGGAGTATGTTCTTAGCTTTAGAAACTGCTAATTTAAAAAAATCAAATATTTAATTTTGAGGGAAAAAATCAGTTTTGGATTTTGAGCATATATATCATCTTTCATTTTGGCCCAATTAACCCAGCAGGTGTGTGTAAATTAGGTCACTACTTTGTCACCGTGGTAACACGCATTGGGGAGGTGGATCTTAACCACCTCTAGCACAGGTGATGTTGGCTGAGTTAGTAATAAGAGGTGCTTTTAAAACAAACACGGTGAATTTAATATGTTAGAGTGTAAAAAAAAAAGCAGTCTGATGCTGGGTATCGGCAGATAGTTCTCTATGACACAAAGCAAGTACTGCCTGAAATCTCCATTAACGAGAAGGTTTAATGAGCCCGAGAATCAGAAATGTCATGTAAAATGTACTGAAAGTCTCTGAAAGGACAGACGCTGCAACACCATGAAGTGATGGGCTCATTTCTCATGGGACAAGGGATTTGCGGGTCGGAGATCAGTTCTCTAGAACTTAAAACTGTTTTTAGAAATAAGTCGTGATTTTCAGAAGGCCTGTGACTTTCTGATTATTTACTAAAGTGTCTGGAATCTAGTCAATGCTTAGAGGTGTTATTTTGGTATCATTTGTAAGGACTGTGCCTAATCGTTTCTTTTGTGTGCTCTATTTTAATCAATATTCATAGTTGCTCATGGGGTAAAACGTTGGCAGGGTTGATTTCTGCCAGCACTCCAGCACTGATACTGTCTCTAACTCAGGCTTCCCACCAGGTGGAAAATCAGACATGCCTCAAGATCGCGTGTAGCGCCTGTGCAATCTGTTTGGCTGTCGAAGGCTCCAAATCATGTGGGCATTCTGCAGCCCTACAGAGTGGTAGAATTTCCTCACTTATCACTGACAAGTTCACACCTCTTTTGGTCATTAAAATTGTAAATGTGCATTATCAGATGCAAAAACGTAGGCCAATGATCTTAAATCTACTTCTAAGGAAATAAGTCTCCGGCTGTTTCAGCCCCAGTCATTGGTGCTGCTGTTGTCATTGTGCCTGTGGTGCTGTTTCCTGTGTAGTTTATAGCTTTCAATTGTCCGCATGTCCTCCCTAACATTTAGATTACTTATTGTAATTTTGGAGCATTTTTATTCCTTATTTTTCAATGGCATTTAATAAACTTGAATTCCCCTCATGTTTATTTTCACTTGGTTGTGACCGCAGCTTTATTACTTATTTTTTGTGTTTTCAATAGTTAATATTTACAAAACACTGAACAAACTCAGATTGCTTTCTATAACCTCTCTCTCTGTGCATCAAGGGTGAGAGTTACTAAGGGAAGAGGCACAGTGAGTCACCATGTCACAGTATGTGTGTGTGTGTTTACTTCCTAGTACAGTCAAGGGTCCCTGGTTTTCAGGTTTATTTCTCTTTTTCATTACCCAAGAGCCCTGCAGGCTTGGAGACTCACAAAGGGACACCTGAGCTGAGCAGGGAACAGTTGGCTCAAGTGCTCTTTCCTTGTAACTTGTCTCGCATGGCCATCCTCTTTATGTTCAAGTCTTCACCCCATCAACTCCCCAGTGGACCTGGAAAATCATTTATTTTGAAGAGTTGTTTATTACAAAAAGTCCTGAAGTCTCAAGGAAAATCTATTAACCTAGTAGGGGTGAGAGTATGCTTTGTTCACTAAAGAACAGCTTCCAGCAGTCTAAGACCTGGGCTGTTCAGGAGTGAGGCGAATGGCAGCCCAGATTAGTATTAGAATAAAAAATTTATCAAAGAATCTGAAGTTGTTTTAGAGATGGGACACCACGCAAAATAAAGGGGTTGAGTTATCAAATCTAGTAAAGAGAATCAGGGAACTTGGACCTGAATTGTGGTAGCCATGCTGTGGGTGGGTGCAGACACTTAAAACAGAGTAGTTTCTTTCATTGTTTGATGAAATAATTTTTACCCCTTTTAAGTAGCATGTTAAAAGAGAAAGAGAGGTTGGTGTGACTGAGACAAAGAGCTTACACAGTTATAGGACTGGTTGGGTTTTATACTTTCCTTTACTGAGTATTGTCCTTCAGTACAATACAGAGCCATTTCTTTGTTCTCACAAGCTAGCAGTTAAATTGTATGTAAATGTATGCAAATTAGATGCTGTCTAATAAAGAGAGTCATTAGATGGAAGAAATATTTAGTTTAGGGGAAAAAAAGCAGGTGTATTGTGTAAAAGAAAATGTAACACTACAAAAAAGCCCAAACTTCTGTGGACAGTTATAGAAAAAAATTATTAAAATAGATTTTTAAAGACTTACGTCTTCTTGACCTTTCCTTTGTGCTTATATATATGTGCTTGTTTTTAAAATATTTACATATAAAACTAGAGGATTGGCTTCTTTCCCAGAATTACTGGAAGCACCTTCACCAGGAACATTTGGACTTGAATAATCTCCACAGCAGCATTTTCCTTCTTGAATTAAATGAAATGTAAATTGAATGATTATCCAAAGAAGAAGCTGTTCTTTAGGTTGGTAAATGCCCATGGTCTCTTAACAGATTTCTTGCATCAGGTCATCCTGGTTACTTTTATTTTACCTTTGAGGAGGAAGGGTTCTGACTCCATTCCAGACTCTAAAAAAAAGAAAATCCTTAAAAGATATGTAAACTGTAAGTTTCTTGAGAGGAGCTTGCAGTTTGTCATGGTCAGTGCCTTGTTCAGTTTGTAATGCAATCCCTAGCTTCTTCTAGACACTTCCATCTTGCTTTGAGTGACTACATTTGACTGATTCCTTTTTGGATCAGATATATGGTTATGGGTATGTCAAATACCTTTGTAATCCCTGGGATTAAGGTAGTGAACCTGTTCCCATGCTTGTTTGTAACACTTATGTAGTAAAAGCTTATTAAAAACACTGTATTGCTATTCAGCTTCCTCAAGTCAGCCATGACAAAAATGTGGAGTGCCCATCACATGTGTCTCTCATGCGATGTTTGTGGGGCAAGGACAGGTTTACCAGCGGCTCTGGGAGTTCAGAGTTCACAAAAGGAGCTGTGTATACAACCATTTAGTACACAGAGGTTTGAAACGTTACAAACACAATATGGGAAAATGAGGCAGAAATTCTGACCGCCTATGGGGGTCTCAGAGATGGTTCCTTAGAGGGAAGGGGAGTTGAAGTAAGAGCTGGCAAGGAACAGATGGTTGGCTATGATGGGGTATAGAAAAACAGGCTCTCAAAGTTCTCCACCTTGAATTCCCAAATTAGTAGAAAAATACTAGATTTTCTTTTATTCTCTTGTGAATTTCTAGGAACAGCTTGACTTTAACCTCTGTGGAAACACAAATGAGAGTCGTGATGGATACAATAATTACTAAAGTAAAGTTATAACTCTAAGTCATATTTATAATCATATTTAGTCATTGACTGAGAAATAAGAAAAATTAAGCAAAAAGACTTTAGAACTTTTTGATTTGAAGACATTATAAATATAAAATTGTATTAATACTCAATCTGGGATTCTGTCTATATTGTGAAGTCATGTTTGGGAGTGAGAGGCTTAGGGACCTCCAATAGGATGCCTCATTTATGTCTGCTAGCATACAGACATATTTTACAACATATTTGTTAAACTCTTACTTTGTTTTTATGGCAACCCTTGAGATATCATATTTAGTGTTATCATTTCCATTATCAGTGTGAAGGGTGTGAGGTCATAAACATTGAATTGCTTTGCTGGGATCACACAAAATAAGTGGCCGTACTGTGCTTCCCTGATAAACTGTCTAGTTCCTTTTCATTAGAACAGAAGCAACATACATCTTGGATTCTAATTTTATTCTAAGTGTTTTCTATTGATTTGGTGTTATATTCTCATTTTTCTACTGTAGTATGCATGGCATATCAAAGATTAGATAGAGGGAGTCATATATGTGAAAAAACCTGAACATTTTGGTAACTGAGAGTGTATATAAAAACCGTAATGGGCCTGTGAACTGAAAGAATTTGAATTTGCTTTCTTGACTTTTGAGTTACAGAAAAGATTTCAATGTGGATGTGCAAGATGTGCTGCATTGGACTCATCTTGGAGTTAACCAAAGGGATGAGGGACTAACAGCTTTTGATATTACTTAGTGCTTATTATTGTTATTATTATTATTTCTTTTTAATTATGCAAAGTGCTAATCAGTTTGATTATGCACAGTGCTAATCAGGTTAATTATGCAAAGTGCTAATCAGTTCTTCTTGAAACACACGAGGAGAGCAGAGGTGCTGGCGGTGAATGGCGTAGCTGGATGGGGGTGGTCACGGCAGTCATTCTGTATTAAGATAGGAGAAGACAAGATAGCAAATGTGATTTATCTATGAAGTTAAAGAGGAAAAGAGAGAACTATGGGCACATGCAAGATTATGGTTTGTGCAGGACAGTGTTTAGAATGCTCTCCCCCTGTTGTATAGTTTGATTGGATAGTCTGATATATTTGAAGGTACTCATTTGAAGCTGGAAAGGCTGCAGAGGGAAAGAGACAGAGTATTGTATAGTTAGACAAGTTGTCAAAACAACTTACTGTAGTTGGCAAGCACCGAGTCCTGGGAGGACAGTAGAGGAAGTAGAATCTAATAGACCTATACATGAAAGAGGGCATAAGGAGAATTGAAAAATTAGCAGAGTGTCATTCTGATAAGATAAATAGGGCCACCTCACTACTGTATTGTAATTGGGCTGGCCATCTGTGCAGCATATTTCCTGAGGTGAACTGAGGGCTGGCTTCTTGGTGCTGGCAGTAGTCTCTGTTGAGAGAGCTGATGACGAATATGACAATAAGGGTTTTATGGAATAGCTCCTAGTTGGATCAGCTTGGTTGCCACTGGAATCAAAGTGAATTTTAATATTAACTTGTAGTTCTGTGCTTATTAAGCTGGGTAACTTCCTGTGAAGATGAGCATATAGCAATATACTCACATGTTTTTATAGAACAATGACCAGAGATTTCCCCTAGGAAAGCCATTTTATTCAGTCTTGTTCTGTTTGATAAACTATCGATGAAATGCTGCAATAGCTGCTTGGTTGAATGAATTCACAGAACAGAAACCATTTCAGGTTGCTAAGTGAATATTCACATTTTAGAGAACTGTTTTCAGTTTCAGACTGAAAAAGTTTAAGACTTTTCCTTAATTCTAGAATTTGAGCTGGAGATTTATAAATTATTTGGAAAGAGGAGGGTCTGATTCCCCAATTACTGTCTGACAGTATTTTCTTTTTTAAGCACATGTCCAAGCACAATTCTTCTTCACAAATACCTTATGTGAACAGGATTTCTGTCCATCCTAACAGTGACAGCAGTCCCACAGAGACAGAGTCACTGGTGGAGCCTCCAGCCCAGGGCATATTAATGACTTATTTGTCCAGACAGCATGGACTCTTTGATAAAAATAAGCTTTCAATTTTTATTTTTTCTTTAACCAGTACCAATTTCCTTTTCAAATATGAAGAGAATGACATAAATCTTTGGTTTCCAAGGAGAGTCTGGAAAGAAATAGATTGTTAGAGGACAGTGCCCACAAATTGAGAAAGCCTGTTGGGGGCCCTTTGGGAATTTGGCTGGGAAATTCTGTAATAGGTAGTCCTTCTGCTCTGCTTTTTGGTTTTAGGAATGAAACATTGTTTGTGTTTTTCCCACTTCTAAAAACAAAAATAAAGATTTAGTATTCGTATTAACACTTTAATAAAGTATTTTGAATCACTCTTTAATAAACCAGAAAACTTTTCATAGTGATTCTACCTAAAGGGTACCTTATAAATAGACTTCTGTGGTACATACTAAACCCTTGATTCCTTCTGAAGGCCTTTGAAACCAACAGCACTGTGACATAGACATTTATAATGTCACTTGAAAGTTTCAAGTAGAAAATTATGTGATTCAAATGGCAAATGAAAATGAATTTAGTAAGACAGCAAATATGGCTATGCACTTATTATGTATTTATACTCATATCACAGACATGCTTGTACATATAGACCTACTCATTCTTCATTAAAACCAATGTTCTTTGAGTAAACAATTTGCAAAGAAAATATATGCACAGTGCTAGTTACAACATCCAAAATTCTTCTTGGTACAGGAAACTCTGTTGGTCAAAAACAACACAAGTCTTTGGCAGGAGGGTGCTTAGTGATAGGATTAAATGATATTTACCTCGTGATCTTCAACTCTAAGAAATTGATTGTCAGAGGCCAGTACCCACAGATTTAGAAAGTCTTTTGGGAAGAAAACTTTTATGTTTTACTTGTTCTCAAATTTTCTCCTCACAGACAGCGTATAAATCAGGTACTTGGCTTCAATATTCAGTTATGTAAAAATTAAGATGTTCTACTAAGTTATTTCTAAGGTAAACTCATCTTATATACCATGTATATATAACTGACCATGAAATTAATTTGTACGTTACCATGAGAAAAACCTTAGAATTATATGAATTTTTTTCAGACTTTGGTCATTTTGCAAATAAGTTATTGTTGCTGCTCTTGTTGTTGCTGTTAATTCCAGGCATACTCCCAGGGTTTGTGTTTCTATTGCTGTGACAAAACAACATGACCAAATAAATAGCAAGTTGGGGAGGAAAGGGTTTATTTGGTTTACACTCCATATCAAAGAAAGTCAGGATAGGATCTCAAAGAGGCCAGGAACCCAGAGGCAGTAGCTGATGCAGAGGCCATGAAGGAGTACTGCTTAATGACTTGCTCCCCATGTATTGCTCAGATTGCTTTCTTATTGAACCTTGGACTTCCAGCCCAGGAATGGCCCCACCCACAATAAGCTGGGCTCTCTCATATCAATCATTAATTAAGAAAATGCCCTACATCTGAATCTTATGGAGGCATTTTCTCAAGTGATATTCCTCCTTCTAGATACCTCTGATTTGTTGAAACAAATTGTTGTTAGCATGAAAGTATCCAGCACACCTGGCTTTGATTTCATGTTAAATTGAATATAGATATTATGCATTTTGGAATATTTTTGGGTTTCAAACCTAGATTTCCAGTTACTGCTGAGAACGTCATAATATATTTGATCTCCCTCAAAGTTTGGTTCTCTGTGTTGGTTGAACTGAATCATGTAAACCATGGCATTCAGTGCCCAGGGGCTCACAGGAAGCTGTGACTCCCGTTTCAGTTCATCTTTAGTTTTGACAAGACTAGCCTCCCTGACTTTGCTACCCAAATCCTATGTTCTGTAACATGAGGGAGCCTGCTTGTTGGGGTTTTGCTGCGGGAGCTCCTTCCGATCCTTCAGCCAATCACTGCTGAGATACCAGCCCATTGGGGTGTGGTCTCTCTCTCTTTAAAAAAGCAGCGGCTGTCCTCCACTCTCTCTCTGGCTTCTGGCTCCGCTTCCGGCTCCTAGACTCCTTTCTTGTTTGCGCAGAGGGGCTGTTGTCTGGGACGGTAATCTGGAAGTTTTTTCCCCTTTGAATAAATAACCATTCTATTAATCATAATTCCAAACTGGTGTGGGATTGTTTGTGACTTACGCCTTCAGGGTTTATGTCCTGCCCAGTACTGAAAAAGGCTCAGTACCTTTTTCAGTGGGCCAGCTCACATCCTGCTGCTTCGGTGATCTGGGCAGGAATGGGAAGAATCAGCTTCCTCCTTTCCAGAATTCTCCTGCTCTCCTTGCATTATTTCCACTTCCTGTCTGGTTTTCCCGCCTACACCTCCTGCCTGGCCAATGAGCATTTATTTAAAACATGATTGACAGAATACAGACAATTCTCCCACACCAGTTTCTTTGGTCTGGTCTGCTTCTTTTTTCATTAAGCTTGTTCTTAAATTTCCTACTTTCTCTTTCCTTATAACTTTCTTGTTCTTCTTATGTAATTTGACCACTCCTCAACTTAATCAATTTTTGGTGACTTCTATTTATTGTATGTGACATAGTCTTGATATCAGCAATAAGAATGTGTACACCTGTAATTGAAGCCAATTAGATAGAAATGTATTGTCTTCATCTGGACTGTAACTTGTTTGTTGTTTTATCTCACCTATACTGGAAAGTTCTTGAGTGTGAAAGTAATAATATATATTCTTGTTTATCAGGTCTCTATCGTGGACTCTACCAAAAGGCATCACACAGTCTATAAGAGAGGAGGAATTTTAAGGCAGAAAAAATGCATGATCTATTGATGAATAAATTATTGAGGTAAAGATGTTGAGAAAGCTTTTTGGGAGAAATATTAGGAAGGCATATTAAAGCAAATAGTGCTTGGACAAATCCAAGCACTTTTCAAAATAACCTTAATGTTTTTGGTGGGAAGCATAAGAAAGGATGAATTCTAGACAGTGAGGAGAACATAAAAAGATTAATGCAGAGAAGTTGACTGGCAACAAGATGGTAGAGAATCAGGGAGAGGAGAATGAGGAGAGTAGATTGGGTGCTCGTGATGAAGGACCTATGAGTGCTTTATAATCTTGTGGTCTTATAGTTCTATCCTTTTAAAATATGTATGTAGAGAAAACATTGTGAGATTAGTGAGATGGGTTCGAGCATAAAGGCCCTTGCCACCAAGTCTGATAACCTGGGCTTGATTCCCAGAATCCACAAGGTAGAAGGAGAGGACCAACTCCTGAAAGTTGTCATCTGACCTCCATATATATGCATAGCATACAGACAGCAGATAGACAAGACAGTCACAGACACACATAGAAGCATATAGTATTGCAAGAACGTAGACATTAACTTTTTGTGAAGAAAGAAACTAGTGAACAACAGAACAATACAAGAGAAAAGACAATGGAACACCATGTGAAAAAGGTCAAGCTTATTTAAAACTTTATGGGGTTCAGTCACCCTTTTTGATTATAGTAAAGTGGGGCTGTTTGGATGATTTCGACCCTAGAAGTTGAGGATGTTAAGAAAATACATTTTATATTAACAAGCCTTTATTTGAAAAGATAAAAATTGAAGGACAACAATGATGTTCTGTTGACATTAGATAAAAAGTATGTCTACAAATAAGCATAGGCTTATGGCCAACTCTAAGAAAGTGGAGATACTGATTGATTAATTTTTCAGAGTTCTGGATCTGAGGGATAAATATGACCTATGTGTGAAGAGTACAGAAGACCGTGGATCCCCATGACTGTCTACACTGTTTGTTGGAAGTTGATTATTTTGACTGGCAGTTAAATGAAAAATTAGATAGACGGTAGATAAGCATTTGAGTGATATTGAGAGGGATCTGGCCAATAGTTTGCAAAACTTGAGTTTTTCCTGCATGTAGTTTTAACAAAGATAAGTACGTGTACATATTCATGGCTCTACTTAATTCCACCATATAACTGAATGCTCCTGCCTGTGCCTCTTTCCTTTCCTACATTGTTTCCACCATATAATTGAATCTCTTTTCCTCTAGGAAGTCTGCTCCTGACAAGACTTCATATATGGACTAAGTGGAATAGGAAATAATTGTATCATGATCATGGGAGTTAAAATTTGACACTTGTGTCAAGATAAAAAGGGGAAGAGTGGGTGCAGAAAGGAAGATAAGTATAGGAGAGCTTTCAGGGGTAGGTGGGCTGTCGTGGGATGGTAGGGGAGAGAGGAAGGGTAGAAAGATTTTTAAAGCACCTTTTAAAAATGTTTAAAGTGATCAACACAGAAAGGGGATTCATTTCTTTCACTCTACTGGATGCTTTCTTGAAACTGGATGAGAATTGAAATGTTTTTCAGTGTTTGTTTCTGACTGGCTGCTGGTCTAAAGTAGGTATTCTGTGAGACACAAGTTCATTCTCATATTCCCACAACCACCAGCACACAGAGTGAAGAAATGAGTTATGGATGTGTGTGATTTATGCTGTTTATCACTTATTTCTGGATTTAAAAGTTTAAGGAAGTAGAAGGAGAATGTCAAACCAGAGTGGGTTTCCTACTAGACAGCAGGACCCTGACCCTGATTCCATGTGTGTTTCCCTAATGCAATTTTTACTTATGTATTTTCACCTTTTTACTAAGCAGATAAAGTTTCCTGTTAACCATACCAAACTTGTGTGTAGGTGAGAGAAGAGACTTGGACTTTTCAGGCATTATTTGTGATTATTTGTGGACTGCCATAATCTTCACAAGATTATGTGGTTAAGTAATCAAGAAATTTTAGCAAGTAAGACACTATCAATTAGAATACTATTACCCAGTATTGTTATACAGGAATTAAAGTCCACCTTGGGTAGCTCTCGAGCCATGTAATTATGCTCTGTACTATTGACTAGCCATTATTTTTATTTGATATTACTTAATTAATATGTCTGAAAACTTGATACATTCCCAGTGCTAACGTCAAGGACTCTGATGTTTTCCTAACACGCACTACACATTTTTATACAGTACATTTTATCCAAAATCAAATGTCCATTTTGGAGTCCTTTCTTAAAAATATCTTTACATTCTAACAATGATACTTTTTTTCTTATACTCTCATTTTCTTAACGTTTTAGAAAGGGAATTCTGGATGGTTAATGTAACATTAAGCATATGGCTACACAAAGTTTAGAAAAGCTGTGGCCATCAAAGATAAATATTGGTAATAACGCTGATAGAATTTCACACGTGTAGTTTATTGTGAGCAAACAAAAAGATTTGCACAGAACTCAGATAAGAAAGCAAGATTGCTGATTAGCAAAAATATAAATGAAGACATCTGCTGGTGTACTTGTCCCCTTGCTTCCAATTCAGAGAAAGCACCTTAAGTCAGATGCAGTTTTTATATCATCAGCAGTATTGGCTCTAATATTATTTTAAAAAGAAGCAATCACATATTTTAAATCAATAACACATATAATTATGTGAATATATTCCTGCTAACGAATTTACCATAATATAAAAATAGAGGTAACAATATTTCTAGTTACAAAATCTCACAGTTTGGAGGCTCTGTTATGGTTTGCCTCTTCACTGTTGTGTTTAGTTTTAGCTTTATTATCTTCTGCCCAGTAGGAATGCAAGAAAACATAGAATCTGTGAACCATCAACAAAACTACATGCTCTTACCTCTGCCTTACCCTTAGGTGTATGCTGAAGTCACTGTGAGATTCTTCTGTTTGGGTTTGATATCCACAGTCTTTGGAAAGGAATCAAGTTGTGCTTTTACTTTTGCGTTATGCTCTAGTCTTAAATAGAGACACAGAGTCCAGTTGGAGAGCAGTTTAGCAGCCATCCTCTTTTTGAGTATTTGAGAACTCTGGAAGGCTCCTGCTATGATCTCTAACAAAAACGGAAGGTATGCCAGCAAAACAGTAGAGGAGTGGTAGAAAAGTCAGGGGAAAACACGTGAGGGGATTCTGCAGAACTCATTCGGCAATTTTTAAGTTGGCTGTACATCTCTGTGAGTTCTCATATTAACCCTGTTTATATGAGGAAGTTGAAGAAAATAAGAAGCCTTAAGAATCAGCTGCAGATTATTGATAGGAAGTAGCAAATGATGAGATGATAGTCATAAAAAAGAAGTTGAAAATCTTTGGCTTCATTTAATAGTTATGCTGGTTAGTTTTTGTCAGCTTGACATAAAGCAGAGTTGTCATGGAAGAGAGAACCTCCATTGAAAAATTGCCTCCTTCAGATTGTATTCTGGACATGTCTTGGGAGCATTTTCTTGATTAATAATTGATGTGAAGAGCCCAACCCACTGTAGGCAGTATTAACCTGGATAGGTGGTCCTGGGTTAAACAGAAAGACTGGGAGAGCAAGCCAGTAAGGAGAGTCCCACTGTGTTCTCTGCTTCAGTTCCTGCCTCCACTTTCCTGCTTTAATTCCCTTGATAGTGGCCTATATCCTCTAAGCCAGATAAACACTTTCCTCCCTTTATTGCTTGTATCCATGATGCTTACCACTGCAGTAGGAAGCTAACTGAGACAAAAGGCATTACATCTGTGATGTAAGAGTGGATGAATGAAAGGCAGTGTGTTAATCTTAATAAAAAAAAAGTCTTGGCAGATATTGAGAAAGTACCCAACAAAACTTCTTTTGAATTAAGTAGATCTGATAAGCAAGCTTTTGAGGCAGAATCTGAAGAACACGGGGGAGTCATTTTCTTCCTAAGTACATTTATTCAGTATTCCAGTGAGTCTCAAACTAGGGACTTAAAAATCTTCCTTCCTTCCTTCCTTCCTTCCTTCCTTCCTTCCTTCCTTCCTTCCTTCCTTCCTTCCTTCCTTCTTTCCTTCCTTCCTTCTTTTGACACTGACATTACTCTAGTTACCTCCAATGTTTCATTCCTATCACTAGAAAAGATAGAGAGGTGCTAGTAACTCCACAGAAGCAGCTTGGATAGACACCAGAAGACGCACAGGAAGGCCATGACCTGATAGGGATGTTTAATCAGAGCACTCTTGTCAGTTGGGTTGTTTTGCCTGCACAAAGGTGACTGACTGTTAAGGTAATTAGACTGGTTATCTGCAGTGTCTCAGTTCCTGGGTTCCCTTTCTGCCTGGGCAGCATTTCCATACTGAGTTGCTACTTTTATAGTGAAAAATAATTAAACCAGTCTAAGTATATTTTATTATAAAACTGATGAAATCTCTTGGTACAAGCTAATGAAATATGATAATTATTTATTTAAAAATGCTTTTAATGTCCAGTTCCACTGACCATGTGTATCAGGTACAACTGAAGATCTTAAGTATGCTAAAGGACTTATGTTTGCATTGCTCTGCTTGTTTGGCCATCCCTAAGCAGGATTCATTTTTTTCTGTTTATTGACAGTACTCTTTATTCCTTTGTAAAATTTTAATGTACACATCACCAGCATATATTTGGTTACATAATGAGAGTAGATTTTTAGTAAATGTAGCCAGAAGGAAATATAAAAATTCATTGCACTAGTCTTAAGGCTTGGGGTAAAAGAGGTTTGTTCTGTGAACCTTGAATTACATAAGACAGAGTGCTGTGTTTAGGAGACATAAAAGCAGATTAAAAGTCAAGGAAAGCAGCATTGTTTCTCCTTGGAGAGTGCTTGGCTCTTTATCTGCTAGAGGAAGAGGCAGGCATTACTGCTATTCTCCCTGCTCTGATACTGAGAAGTCTGTCAGTTGTGGTTACTTGGAGAATTTTGGAAAGGATACACAATTTTCCTTGAGAAAAATAAAAATAGATGCCATATATTGAAATTGGACATGTTTTTTTTTAATTTGCTTTTATTTTCATTTTCCTTAAAAATCATTTTTTCCTTCCTTTCCCAGCAGTTGTAGCTTCTTTGTTTTTTAGCGTAGAGGGTAGGGGGAATATAGGTCCCCCGAGACTGCATAAATGTCACTTATTTTTCTTTTTATGTGTACTTGTTAAAGGCATCACCCCGACCCTAACCTTAACTAAACAAAGATATTCGGGAGACTTGGCAAAGAGTATGTCTCTATGTGCTGAGAAGGGTTCCAAGCATGCAGTGTAACCCATGAAACTGAAATGGAATTGTCCACCCTCAGCTAAAACTAAGGGTTTATCTGAAAACTTAAGGTGCCCATCTTGTTGTATAGAGAAGTATTTTTATTCTTGAGTGCCTTAGAGCTGGGATTAAAGTTCACAGACAGAAATTGGATTGGCTGGATAGTGCACGGTGAGTCAGAAAACAAGCCTGAACTTTTTGTGTTAATTCCTTCACTTTCCCGTAACCTCTTACCTCCCAAAGTGGAGGGCCACCTCTGTCATGTTAGTACCTTGCTGTCATGGTGAATCATGACGATTCCCTACCAGTCAGGAAAGTAACTTTTAGACATCTTGTCTAGGACAATCCACCCAATGGTGGTTGCTGTCTTTACCATTTACTTCTCAGGAACAGTCTGGGGATTTTGTTTTCAATTTGTGTCCTTCTTCTCTTCTTCTAAGATTCCAGTGCTCTCAAAATGTCATTCCGCTCGCTGGCTGTGGTGGGGCACAACATTAAACCCAGAACTCGGGAGGCAGAGGCAGGGGTATCTCTGTGAGTTCAAGGCTGGCCTGGTTGCAGAGTGAGTTCCAGTACAGCCTTTACAGGGTAACCCTGTCTCAAGGAAAAATTAAAAGCATCATCCCCATTCTCTGGACCTGTGGTTTTTGCTTTAGTTAAAGGAGCATGCTCCCCATGCTGTGTTGTAGTATCTCCTGGTTTTCACTAGGAAATGCTTAAGCTGCATTCGTGCCTGGGTTTGTGTGCATATGTAATGTATTTCACATGTTGTATTGATCAGAGTACTTAGGAGAAGAGAACCCTTAGCATCCATACACTTACAGAAAGAGATTACACGAGAAAATGAATCACAGGATTATGGAGTCTGTTTAGTCCCAAGGTCCACAGATGGGTGAGCCAAAAGATAGAGGCCTGAACATGGAAAATCTATCAGATGGCATTGCTACAGTCTGAAGACCACCAGGCTTAGGAAGAACCAGTGTTATAGCTGGAATCAAAGGAAGAAGAGAGGCCCTCTCACTTGCTGTGAAGTCACCATTTGATTCTGTTCATATCTTTGATTGATTGAATAGAGTGCCCATCTATTTAATCCTGACAGAAATACAACTCACAGATCTGTGAAGTAGATCCCATTGCTTATTATTTAATGATTGTTTATATAGTTTGTCAAATAGAATATCTCGCTTTCCTACTCACTGCTTAACAATAGATAAGTAGTTAACCTTACTTTACTCAGATATTGCTGAATAAAGCCCATGTTCAGTCTCAAAGCTGGTTCCTGAGGTTGTTGGTTTGACTTCTGCAAATAACACAAGCTGTGAATACTAAATTTTCTTACATAAAATGACCTGCTGTTTGTGCATAACCTACACACATCTTGAATATTTAAAATCATGTTTAGATTCCTTTGAATATCTAATACAATATAAATGCTATATAAATATTTGTTTTACTAAATTGCTTAATAATGACTAAAAATGTACATGCTTATCAGATAAACATTGTTTTAGAATTATTTTTGATCCATGGCCTATGAATCCTTGAATGCAGAACCCAAGGATATGAACAAGTCATTTTAATTATTAAATGAAATAATTTGTATAAAATGCTCAATAGTGACTAATGTTTTATTTGTGTACACAGAAAATTAAGGTCCATAGTGATAAAGGTCTGCTCCAAAAACCATAAGTGAATGGTAAGAATGAGCTTTGATCTTATGCTGTCTTCTTCCCAAGTCTGGTGTTTAGTTATTCCTGTCTAAGGGCTTTGAAGGGAGCAATATAATGGAAGGGCTGAGCTTGTCACATTAGCCTCCCTGAGTTAAAGTCCTCAGTCTCTTACTTGCCAAAAGTTTAGAGAAGTTACTTAACTACTTCTTTGTTCATGTACTTCCTCATCTTCAGAACAGGGATAACAGCATTCATGAAGTAAAAGAGAAGTTAAATTATTTCTAGGAATAGTGTCTTTATCCATGAATTTTAAAGAAATAATTTTAGACACAAAAGGGAAGGACTCATGGAGAGGTTTCTGCATTCACCCTTAAATTATGATATTTGGCACTTGGATTTAGGGACAATGTAGGAAATCAATGGAAATATTCAAAATTTGTTAATATTCTTAATGTTACAGATAGCTTTCTATTGCAACCTATTTGGAAACAGTTTTGAAATGGTAAAAATCATGAGTTTTGTTTAAACTGAAATTAAAACTAATAGATAGGAAGAACTTGTAGAATGCACTGTGCCTGTGAAGTGGGGGAATGGTGGGTCCACCATGTCAATAAGAATTTGCTCTTTGAAAGGCGCATAAGAAGATACAGAAATTGAGACTATTATATATGACTTCTAATATGTCAACCAAAAACATCTGAAAAGATAAAAGCCATGAAGAAATACTTTCCTACATATCCTTGTTTTCAGACAAATATATTTGCTTGAAGGTCTAAACACACTGGAAATAGGCACCATGGGAAAGCATCATTGTGTTGTTGTAGGAGGCTAGAGGTGTTGACTCAGTACATGATCCTTTTGTGTGATGATTTAAATGCCACATGCTTCAGTTTTCTGTGTTCTTTCAGTCCTGTTACAATAAGCATAATTTTTTAGGAAGAATATGAGTGTTATTAATGTTTATAAGAGATAAGTGAGAGGTTGAGTTCATTTGGTCATTATGAAACAAAACTCCAAGAGAAAAAAAAACCTTTTTAAATCCTTGGAATAATATTAAAAATAACGTTAAGTGCAGGCTATTAAGGGAACCATAAAGTTCATATGTAGACTAAAGGGAATGTGTCACTAGAGAGGAGAAAATTGTCGGTGAAAATTTAAGAAAAGTATATATTATGTTGCCTTTTGCACTTTGATATCGTCCTCAATTTCTTGTAAATTTTGACATATAGTGATAGCTACAAGTTTGACTTCTGTTAATTGAATTATCTGTAGCCCATTTGCCTCCTGAAATTTGGGAATTTTTTCAAAATAGGCAACAATTATGGTTATTATTACATGGAAACTATTAGGAAACAACTAAAATTGCATACTACATATCCATATGATAGTAGCTACTTTTATCATTTTATTTTAAGAGAATTACAAAACTCTCTTTTTTATATATTTTTTGGCAATTGACATGAACATTAATCAAAGGGAAGAATAATTATTAAGAAGCCAGGGACTGGAAAGATGTTTCAGTCAATGAAGCACTTATGTTCGGGCCTGAAGACCTGAGTTCAGATTCCTAGCACCCATACAAAAAAACCAGCCATAGTTTTGCATGCCTATAATCCCAGAACTGAGAACATGGAAACAAGAGGATACTGGAGGGATTGTTGGCCATCCAATTTACTAAATTGGTGAGCTCCATATTGAGTGAGAGATCCTTTGTCCAAAATAAGGAGGGGAAGGGGAGTGATTGAGAAAGATGCTGACCTGTATGTATACATGCATCCACATGCATGCACACATAAAGAAGCACATATGCAAACACTTGTGCATATACAAAAACACAAAGTTTTTGAATAGATTAAATAGGAATAAAGGAAGGAGGATATAATTGATCTTGAACATCTCTTTTGCTTTGACTAAATAAATAAGGGAAATGAAAAGGTGTAATGTAATAAAAATGACAAATACAGATGTTCAAGAAGGTTCTGATTGAACTCCAATGAATCTTATGGATTGTATAGCTAGAGACACTGTCAGTGGACAGGTACATTGAGTGACAGTGGAGTGCTTGGGGTGGTTGTATCACTGTCAAGAAAGTACATTCAGGAAAGTAATGTGAAATAATTCTAAATGTAGTAATGATTTTACATGTAAATTTCAGTGTACAAAATCATGGAGCCAGGAGGTAGAAGCAGATTCACCTAGTTCCTTTTGTTTTATGATTATTATATTTCTTTATTTTATATACATGTGTATATGTGTGACATGTGCATACCAAGGACAGCTATGGAAGTCAATTCTTTCCTTTGACCATATGGGTCCTGGTAATTGAATTCAGGTCATTGTGCTTGGTGTCAGACAGCTTTACCTGCTGAGCTGTAACACCGTTCTTTATATCTAGTTTCTTATTTTGGTATATTAGAAAGTCACATACATCAATACCATGTCTTCGCTTATTTTCCTTTATCAAGGAGTGCTTAGATTGCTCTTCCTAACATTGCTGAACTTCTTCTTAAAAGGTAACATCTTTATGCTTCTGATTTAGAAGAATAAAACTTAAGGTTACTGCTAGTACCAATGGTACATATTAAACTTAGATGCCCTTCACGCCTCTGACTTTCTCATAATGCAAGGAGGCTGTGACATGTGTGAAAAATCCATTTTCAAGAAGAATTAACTAGAAAAGCATATTTTCTGGCCTAAATGTGAACTGGTCAAAATTGATATTATTTTCAAGTAGCTAAGTAGATTATCAGAGTATGATATTAGTTTTGAAAAATCTAAAGACAGAAATCTTTGCTGTGTCATGCATAAGAGACGTTTCTAGATAACTGAGGTAGGAAGATCCACCTCAACTGACTGATGTAAAAAAGTAGGTGACCTGAGCACTGATATTCATCCTTCTCTGCTTCCTGCCTATAGATGCAGTGTGATCAACTGTCTCATGCACATGCTGCTATGGCCATCTTTCAACTATGAGCCCAAATAAACTACTTCCTTAAGCTGCCTTTTTCTGGTATTTTGTCACATTAATGAGACAGGTAACTAATATGCAGGGTAAAAATATGTTCAGATGTGCATGTATCTCTGTAAGTTAGGATTTAGTGTGTTATTCTTTGATGTGTGGTGATGTGAATGAGAATGCCCCATAGGCTCATGTGTTTACATACTTGCTCCACAATTAGTAGAATTGTTTGGGAAGAGTTAGGAGGTGTGGCCTTGTTGGAGGATGTGTGTTGCTGGGGATGGGTTTCAAGGTTTCAAAAGTCTTAGGATGTTCCCCAATCACTTGCTTTCTGCCTCCTTCTTGTAGATCAGGATGTAAGCTTTCAACTGTTTCTGCCACCATGCCTTTGTTCTTCCATCATGTATATAACCCTCTGAAAACTTAAGCCCAAGTTAAGCACTTTCCTTTATAAATTGCCTTGGTCCTGTTGTTTTAGCATAACAAATGAAAAGTAATTAAGACAGAGGCATTATTCCTGAACTTCTGTTTTAGTTGTAGGTATAACCTACTGTGAAGTAGTCCAAATGAAACTGTATTTGTGTAAGGTGAGAACTAAGAAGAATAACGTTTAATATATAACTCACATCCTTCAGAATCCATTTGGTTGTATGAATAAATCTCTCAAAACTTAATCCAGTTATCTAGGTAATTATCACTCATCCATTTTATGGATATTTGATTCAGTTAATCATTATTCTTACATTTTTCTATAGTTTCCTCATGTATTTTAAACAATAAACTGGATTGTTGAATAGTCTGTAATTTAGGAAAGAAAATGCTAATAGCAAACAATACTAACAGATTCATAGGCATATCTTGCCCACAATTGTACTTTATACTTACATACTCCTCCAGACTCACAGAAATGGTGTAACCTCTAAAAACAATACTTCTTCTTCCAATACTTGGCACACAGTGTGTGATCAATAAATCTTTGCTAAATAAATTCATACTTTTGTAAAGAGGATTCCTGTTCTAGATCCACCCATATATGATCAAATCAAATCTTTTTGCTTTATCCCTAATGGGAAAATAATGATGTGGTGTTTCTAGCTTACAAACATAACTTGTTCCACAACTCAGACAGGTAGTATTGAGTGTGTGGTTGTTTTCTGACTATTTATTTGGAAAAATCATTGATTCATTCAGCACTTGCTATGGCTTCAGGTCAGATCTAGGCTCTGGAGATTGACATGGTATTAAACAAGACACAGAGTTTCATTTACATAGAATCAACACACTGGTTCTTAGAAGTATAACTCTTAGACTTGTGTCTAACACATGGCATAGATCAATATTTGCCCAGCAATATTCTTAGAGAGTGACCCTGATATTTTCAAGAATGTTCATTCATTCATTCAGAGCTCACAGCTTCTGGAATAAACAAAATTCATGTGGAACAAGTAGGTAAGAAAAATACAGTGCTTTAGATATATTCTCATCACATTTCATTAATCTTCCTGGGCACCTACTTCTAAAACAGAATCATCTTTCTACTTGCTTTTATCTTTGTTGTGTGGCCATGATAAGCTAAGGTCATGTGATTCTCTGCTAAAAATAATGAAGATGTGATAATATTCTAATTCTCACAGAGCACAGCATAACTTAGTAAATTAATGTTTGCATAGTGCTTAGAAATCTGAGGTTGAAAATTGCTGAGAGAAATGTACAGAACTATTATTGCCACTAAAATTATGATAGACAATTTTTTTCTCCACCAAAAAAGACCTCACTGAATTCGTGTTTATATTGTAAAGCTGTATGCCACATTAAAAAAATAAATTAACAAATAAATAAATAATAAGATGTTCAGTATATATCTAAATGGAAAACAAATAATGATCTTTCCTTTCATTATAATATGATTTTTAAAATTGCCAAGGAATCACTATTGGGGGAAGTAAATGGCATTTAAAACCTGATGATTCACTAGTCTGGACAGATGGGTGATTATATCTTGTTACATAAGTGACAGGTGGCACTCCAAGTGTAATGGATTCCAAAGTTCTGATTCTTGCCTCTTCTTATTAAATGGTGTTTGGCTTGGGGCAGTAAGTACTCACTCTGATTCTAAGTAAAAGGAGAATTAGTTGGTGGGAGGATGAAGGTTTGGTTTTGGGTATGTGATGCTGTTGTTGCCTCCTTAGTTAATCTCATCCATGCTTCAGCCTGACTAAACTGAGAGGTCACAACCGTTTCCTATCAAGAAGCTGTGATTTCAGAACAGGTCTGAATGTACTCTTCCTAGAATGTGAGTTCTTCACACAGCTTTTCATACCATTGAGAGTGTTAAGATTGTTACTGTGCCATGCCTTCTCATATCCTTAAAGGATGGAGTTTAAGCTGCAAAATTTAAAGAAGAATAAATTAACACTATTTTGTTCACTCAGCAGATTTATAGTGATCACCGACCAGCTACCCATTCCATCTACTAAGAGCAATTCACAGTACTCATAAATTATGAGGAATCAAACAAAAAAGTACTTGACTTTCATAGTACTTCCTCTGTTTTAGTAGGGAAGAGAGGAGATAAATAATAAATATCTAATTTTAGTAAAAAACAAATGTTATGAAAGAAACAATTCAGTTGTTAAGAGTAGAGATGGCAACCTTCTTAACTATGTTGAAGAGTGAACTGGTGGATAAAGGATCCGGGAATGTTATTCTTTGGGTTTGGTCCCTTTAAGGGCAAGCCATGCCCACTCCCAGCCACTTCTGACCCCCTGGTCGCCATCTTAACCTCTCTCTTCTGTCCCCCTCTCTTGGCGTGTGCACATATGTCTTCTCTGTGCCCCTCCATGTCTTTCTCCATGTCTCTCTGTCTCCCTCTTCTTTAAGTAATAAATGTTTACCTTTATGTTTAGCCTTACGTCTATTTATTATGTCCTGTAAGTCTTTTATCCGCCGCACCCGCCCGCCTGACTCTCCCGGTCACATGGCGGGACCAGCCTGCCACCCTGGGGATCTTGCAGGGACCCACAACCGTCCTTGTCGGACTAGCGGCTGCTCTGCGAGCCTGCTGGGGCCGTTATATTTTTTAACAACAGCAACAACATACTTTACAAAATGACTTCTAGTTTCAGGTTTTAAGATGCTTTCTTGGTATTTGTGATTTTAACAGGAACATAAAAGGTGCGAATATTTTCAGTCGGGTGTTACAGTACTCTGTGTCTCCTGACAGAACCCAAATACTCACTCTGATTGTTGTTGAGAGAGAATGCCATAAGACAGTTTAAAGAGACCCACCTGGAGAGTCATGCTACTGGGGAAATTGAGGCCACACCACAGGGTTCTTACTCTTGTTAATAAGAGAATTTAAGAATTGAATTAGGTGGAACATGAGAATAATTTTATTAGAGTTTAAAAGAAAAATTCCATGGCAGGCCAGAAAATGAGAGGAGAAAAAAACCCATGTTATTTGTAAGCTAGTACATGGTAGTAGAGTGGTGATAGGGATATGGTTTCAGGTAAGAAGAGGGAAAGAATCCAAAGTGAGGAAGCATTCTGCTAAGACTGACTAGTAGCTAAAAGAAAGAGAGAAAAAGAAAAAAGTAAAGTTCCTTTCCTGAGTTAGAAAATACAGCTGTATTGTAGTAACTCTCAGTACTGTGGGAAGCATGGAGTTTCTGGGAAGGAAAAGTACGTTTATCTCATTAAAGAATTGATTCTTCCTATCTCTATAGCATAGTAACAGGTGAACCATTCTTACTAAGTGGTGGTCTCCATGCCAGGTGGTTAACACTCTTGCCTCCCGGGTAGGTACTCTGTTGATGAGGTGAGTGGCAGTGGAAAATGGGTTAGCTCTTAAAGGAAGGGAAAGTGGTATGTAATGCTTTAATCTTAGAGAATATTTTGTAGTAGATTCCTTTCTTTAACCGTGAGGATTTAGCTCTGCCTTATTAAGCTGTAACAAAGCTCTGATGGACACTGCAGAATGTGCTAACCTTCAGTTTATGAGGTGGCCTGAATAGGTAGTGAGTACAGCCCATTTTCAGCCTGAAAACCTAAACATCCAGTTCCAAAGCTGTTTTACAAAAGGTCTGGACTGAGCTCTGCTCACCCCTCACAGACAGCCTCCAGGCAGAGTGCTCATTTATCAGAGATAAGAAGTCAAGGCTTGTGCTTGGCAGTCCTGGTCTGAGAACCAAGGACATTTCCTGCTTCTAGCCAAGAACAATAAAGGAATTGTTCCCTTTGAGAGTCCTTGCCTCTAAACTACTTAGCTAGTTTCTGACTCCTGTCCTCCGCATTGACTCAGAACCCTGAAGGAGGCAGAGAGGAAGGCCCTGTGTCAGTTTGGTCTTTCTTTTCAGCCCTCTCCACTGGTTAGCCACTCCAGCAGCCATGAGGACTGTATGCTGTGCTATTGTAATTCTTAATTCTATTCTGTCTTGGAAATTTCTAATTTTTCTGAAGAACTGACATTTCTAATAGAATGGCAAACATCCTTGATTGATTTTGTGAAGTTGAAAAACTTAAAACATAGTTCTTTTTCTTTTTCCTTTGATTGAAAAAAGCTTTTTTTCTCACATAATATATCCTGATTATGATTTCTCCTTCCTCTACTCCTGACAATTTCTTCCCATTCTTTCCCATCTGGACCCACCCCTTTTTATCTCACATGAGAAAAGAAAACAGTCTTCTAAGAAGTAATAATACAATAAGGTAAAGCAAAACTTAATACACTGGAATAGGAAAGAACAGACAGATATAGATGCATTTGTTCCCACACTCAGGAATCTCATAAAAACCCTAAACTGGAAGTTATAATATATACGCAAAGCACTTGTGATGTAAAAAGAGTGAAAACATTTAAGTATAAATAAAATAAAATTTAAAATTTAAAAAGAAACTAAAGAAAAAGGCCCTAACTTGACATTATGAGACAAGGACCCTGCAGTGTTGTTATTGAGTTCACTTTCTGTTGACATCTACTGTTGGGCATGCAGTCTACCCTTACAGTAGTTTATTTCACCATGAAGACTCCTTGAAGAACACTAAGGGTTTTTTTTTGTTTTGTTTTTTTGTTTTTGTTTTGGTTTGGTTTGGTTTTTCGAGACGGGGTTTCTCTGTAGCTTTGGAGCCTGTCCTGGACAGCTCTTGTAGACCAGGTTGGCCTCGAACTCAGAGATCTACCTGCCTCTTCCACCTGAGTGCTGGGATTAAAGGGGTATGCCACCACCGCTGGCAAAAACTAAGTTTTTTATATGTAATTGGTTATCAATTAGAGATAGCTTCTAGGTTAGGGATGAAAGCATTAGTCTCTTTCTCCTCTCAGCTCTAGGACTCAATCTAATGCAGATCCATTCAGGCCCTGTGCATGCTGCCTCACTCTCTGTGAGTTCACATGTGTGTCAGTCCTGTTGACTTAAAGGTCCCTATTTCCTTTGTGTCCTCCATCCCCTCCGACTCTTACTGTCTTTCTGAGTCTTCTTCTGCAGGGTTCCCTGATCTGAGAATAAGGATTTAATGGATATACTTTTTAAAAGGGGCTAAGTGTTCCAAGGTCTCTCATTTTCTGTATAATGGTCTGCCTGTGGGTCTTTGTATTTATTCTCAGCTGCTTAAGGAAGAAGCTTCTCTGACAATGGCTGAGCAAAGAATTGATCTATGAGTATAGCAGAATGACATTGCTACTTATTTTCTTAAAGACCAGTGTTATTTGGTTTTCCCCTAAGTCGCTGGGCTATTTAGCCCAAGTTCTTGGTTACCCAAGCAGTTTTGAGTATGGGTTCCATCTTGTGGAGTGAACCTAGTCAAATCACATATCAGTAGGGTACTCTCACAAACTTTGTGCCACTAGCCTGTCTTACAGGCAGCACACCATTGCAGATCAAAGGATTTGTGGTGGGGTTAGTAGAAAAACTTCCTCAGTTTTAAAAACATTTTGTTTCTACCTCCTCAATGGAGGCTTCTGGCAAATTACTTTGTAAGACAATCAGATCTTAATTTTGTTGGAGTTTCTGAGTGTTTTGTAAATGTTAATTATAATATAAACACCATAGTAACTGTAGTTGCTTGAATAGGAATGGCCCCTATAGACTCATGTGTTTGAATGCTTGTTCCATTGGGAGTGTCACTATTAGGACTTAGAGCCTTGTTGGAGGAAGTGTAGCCTTGTTGGAGGAAGTGTGTCACTGTGGAAGTGGGCTTTGAGGTCTTAACATGCTCAAGCTAGGCTTAGTGTATGGTGCAGGAGAATTATCTGTATTCTGTCAATCATATTTTAATAAAACGCTGATTGGCCAGGCAGGCAGTATAGGCGGGAAAGCCAGACAGGAAGTAGGGGTGGAGCAAAGAGACTGGGAGTATTCTGGAAGCAGAAGCTCCCTCAGCCACTCCTGCTTAGACCACCAAAGAGGCAGCATGTAACTTGCCCAGCTGAAAAAGGTACCAAGCCATATGGCTAACGTAGATAAGGATAATGGGGTAATATGCGTCATAAGAACTAATAAGTAGCCTGACCTTATGGGCCAATCAGCTTATAATCTTATAGAGATCTCTGTGTGATTAATTTTCTCTGGGACTTGCTGGTTGTGGGGTACTGGGCGGGAACAGATACCCCAACTAGCCGGTCCCTCATGTTACAAGTGTAGCAGTTTTTCTCTACTGCCTACAGATCAAGATGTAAAACTCATCTCTTTCTCCAGCACCTTGTCTTCCTGCATGCTGCCATATTTCCCACCATGATGATAATGACTACACCTCTGAACCAATCAGCTCCAATTAAATGTTTTCCTGTATGAGTTGCTGTGGTCATGGTGTCTGAACAGCAGTAGCAACCCTAACTAAGACAGGAACTGTAGTTTCAGAACATACGCATGAATTAGTCCTTAACTTCTTTTATTTGTGAAAGAGTATTTCAAGCCTGAGATTAGAAGAAGCCAAGGACAATGGCACTGGGTTTTGATTCTACTACATGGACTGACTCTGTGGGAGCCTGGTTTGTTTGGCTATATAGACCTGGATGGAGGGGGGAGGACCTTGGACTTCCCATGGGGCAGGGAACCCTGACTGCTCTTAGGACTAGAGAGGGAGGGCAAGGTGGGTTAGGGGGAGGGAAAAGAGAGGTGGGGAGGAGGTAGAAATTTTTAATAAATAAATAATTAAAAAAAACAGTTAATAGAACAAGTGTTCTGATATTTGAATAAAATCAATAATACACCACAGTCTTTAAAAAAAAATAGAGCTCAAATACAGAGCAGTGAGGAAGAGCATGTGTGTGTAACGTCAGTGGCACTGCATTTGTGAAGTGCCTGTACACACATGTAGACTCCTCTGCATTTGTGAAGTGCCTGTACACACATGTAGACTCCTCTGCATTTGTGAAGTACCTGTACACACATGTAGACTCCTCTGCATTTGTGAAGTGCCTGTACACACATGTAGACTCCTCTGCATTTGTGAAGTGCCTGTACACACATGTAGACTCCTCTGCATTTGTGAAGTGCCTGTACACACATGTAGACTCCTCTGCATTTGTGAAGTGCCTGTACACACATGTAGACTCCTCTGCATTTGTGAAGTGCCTGTACATACATGTAGACTGACTCCTCTGCTCTGCACCCATGTCTTTACAAAAGCTTTTATAATCTTTTCTAGTAGACCGCTTTTGTTTAGAGCGTGCCATGAGCTGTAATGTAGAATATTAGGCATGAGTATAGGAATCTATAGTAATGTTCTGATACCTGAAGAGTAGCTACAAACTTATGAAAACAGTCATATAAAGCCATTTATTGCTCCCTGAAATTACGAACTTAAGTTATAAAAGTGCATGGATTTTGAAACAAAAATAGGAATTTTTTTACACCTAAATTTTACAATCTCCTCCTCCCAATTAATGGTAGAAAGTGTAAGAGGAAAAGTTGGGGTGGGGTAGGAGAGGGGAAGAGGAGGTGGGAGACATACAGAAACAGAGAAGCAAAAAAGAACCAGCAGGAAAGGAAAGAGACGAGATGAAAGGCTTCTTAGAAACCCATGGATTTTCTGTTTTTAAAAAATAACAGTTTATCTCATACAGTCTTGAAAGTTTGAAGTTGACTGGTTTACTGTAAGAAGCATTTAGTAAATGCAATTTTTATTTTTAATAACTAAGGCTCAAATTTTATGTGAAATCTCACACCAGCACTCCAATGTAATTAAGTTTATGGTTTTCTCAGGCACTTCAAAGACCCGTGATGTGCTGTTAACAACATTCTTTCCCTCCAGGATAAGGAGTAGGACACCACAGCAGTCCTGCTGCAGCTGGCTCTTGTGTCTCAGTGAAGCAGATGCCACCGAGTGATGCAAGGTACTAGGCATTTTGGTGTAATTTATCTCAAAAGACTCAGGACAACAAGTGTGTTTTATCTGAAAGTCTAAAATTAAAATGATAAGATTCTGGTTCATGTGTTTGATTAATAAATAATATAAAGCAAAGCCTGTGTGTGCAGGCCGAGGAGAGCATTTGCACTGCACAGGTATTGCTGAGGGCTCAGTGTGGCATTATGGCAGGGATGTATGCACTGGAGATTATAGTCTGGAGCCTTAAGAGTGAGGAGGCAAATTGATGTCCCATGATTTCTCCTAACATCACACACACATACACTCACAAGTAGAGACTGCAGGTGCTCCTTTTTTATTGCCCGATGTAAAGAGAAAATGTAAAATGGACAAGCTTTCCACAATCATGTTCTCTTCATCAAGCTGTTATTGTTATTTTAGTGAGTCCACTAAAAAGAATTATCTAAGGCTTCTTGTCTTTGCTTCTTTGTGTACTTGATGAATATGATTACCATTTTACCTCCTGTATTTAAACTCCTCTGCTTAATCCCACATTCTGCCTAAAAACCATGTCTGTGAGAGCTTGCTCCCCTTCCTGTGATAGATTTTGAGATAGGACTGCATTTATGCAGGTGCAGTCAACACATTTTGGGCTATTTTCACTGACTTATGCAAGTACAAAATGCCCAACGTAATTAAACTAAGATTAATAGAGACTATTAGTAAAATAAATTTGTTTTATGAATGAAAATCCCATACTAATTCAGCACAGCCTTTCTTTGACAAATGTACTATATTCACTTATGTAGCACATCATTATATGCCTAGGAAGCAAATAAGCATTTGTCAGACTCCCTTCCAGAATTTTCTATTAACCATCTTCTAATTTTTTTTTCATGTGGCCTGCAAAGGGAATCAGATTTTACTTTTAAATGGAACAAAAGATTGGTCTAGTACTACACTACAAGGCCCAGTGATTTTCAGGATCACAAGAAACCTTTACTTAATTTTCTTCTGGAATTGTTCTTAGTCTTCTCTTTTCTTCACTTTAGAATTTGAAGCATCCTATTCAAAATGGCCACCATAGAGGGGAGGAGGGAGCGAAGGAAAATAATAAAGAACAGTAGCAACCGAGTTGATGCTATATAAATAAGCACATTTGCTGTGTCTCTCTTCTGCAGTTTTTATGTCCTACTGATGAGAGAACTGGTTTGAGATGTAAATTGCTTCCCTTTGATTGAACCAGGGAGGAGATGTCATGTAACTCATCTCATCAGCATAGAGTATTGTGCGCCTTTGGTGAATTATAGGATAACAGAGCTAGGAAGAATTCCTTAACCTCCTTCTGCGGCTCTGTTCCAGTGTTTAATAACCACCAAAGGGAAGGTCTTTCCCTCCATTTACCTGACTGCCTTCATCATTTTAGCTCATCTATTCCTATCCTGTTCTTAAATAATTTTTGAAAGATCACTGGAAAGTACCACTGGTTTATTTGCTGTAAATAATGTGCAAATGAAAATTAGGTTGTGAGGAGGGGTTTTGTTTCTGCTGTTAATTTGTTTTGGATAGACATCACTTAAAAGATTGCTTTGGGAAAATGAGAAAAGTGATGAAGAAATGATTTCCTAGAAGTATTTACCATTGTGTCTGGCTCATCTGGGTTTAAGAAAAGCCTGTAGGGATAGTTGCAAAGAAAACAGGCTGTCAGCATGGTGGGCAGTTTGGAGCAGAGGATCAGGTAGGGGTTGGAGTTCCTTCTGACATCCTCCAGGTCACATGCTGTATGAAAGAATATGAAAGAAGAATCTTGGAAGGGGGCTGAGAACAAAAGAACTGGAAATGTGCCTGCAGTCTAACTGCTCAGGCAGTGCTCAGAAAGCCAGGGACATATATATATATATGAAATTCAGGGTGGATATCACAGCCCTATCAGGTCAGCAAAGCCTTTTCTTCCTCCCTTCCTATTAAATCTACATTTTGAAGGTGGATGGTGCTGACTCATAAATTAAATTGGAGTAATACATACAGTGTATATATATTTCTGTCACTTTGTCTCAAATTAAACAGGAACCTTCTCCCCTGACAAGATGATAGAAAAGTTAATTGCTCGCCCTGGCTTTAAATTGGAATTTGAATTTGCAAAATGCTAAAGGTTTATGAGATCTAAATCATGAGGAGCTTAAATTACATTCCTGTGATAAAATATTAATAAATCAATTAAAACATAAGCCTAGTATAATATTACTTTTTTGTGGGAACCTTGAACACAATAATTCATTAGGGTGTAGTGCAGTAACAATTATTGTATCTTTTTTTAATTTTCTTTTTATTAGTTTTTTTGATAAATACATCATCAGATAACATTCCGCACGGTAGACTATCCCCCCTATGCAGCAGCTAGGAGTCGTTGTGCCCTAAACAAGAGCTGTGCTCTACACTATCTGCTGTAAGTTGTCCTTGTTAGCACCAGCTGCTTCCTTTACTGAAGGCGTATTTTCCTCTTGGGAACATCTGTTCAGTGCCAGCTCTACCATTTTGCAGTTTCTTAATCTCTCCTCTAAAAAATGGGTATAATCATCATAATACTACCTCAGCGCTGGCACGTAGAAGCAATCAGTCAATGCGTATAGAAATCCTTTGCACAAAGTAAAGCTCCAGATAATGTTTATTATTATTATTATTATTATTATTATTATTATAGATTAGGACATTTTTATCTCTAGGAGGGCTCGTGGACATCACTGAACAACCAAACCCCTCATTTTAAGTATGAAGGACCAAAAATCCAGAGAGGTTAAGTCATTTGGGTAAGACCACACAACTGGACAGGGAAATTGCAAAAACTAAAATCAAGACTCAAAACTCATAACTCAGGACATTTCTCAGGTCCTATTCCAGTGATTTACTCTTTAAAAATACTAGAAGATTTGCAGCAAGGTTCATATGTCATTCTAGCTACATTATTTCTAATCTAAAATTATTTCCCTTTGAAACATTGTGTGTTACAATGTGTGTGTGTGTGTGTGTGTGTGTTTGGATTTTATTTTTGTATTGTATTTTTGGACTGATTAAACATTAGTCATTTTATGCATAATTTTCTAAGGGGCCTGGTGGCACAAGCATGTATTCCCACAGCTGTCAGGAAGGGGCTCATTTAGCTAAGGAGAGAATGCCTTCTCCTGCTGCTCCCCAAATGAAGACTCAGCAGTCACCTTCCTTTCCAACAGGGTTCTGGAGGAGGCCACAGAAGAGAGGAGGTCTTTGTCTTTAAGTAATTACCTCATGTGGTGATGGACAAAGATTCAAGAACAACAAGTTTATCTCCTTAACAGCTGTCCTGCTCTCAAGTCCCCACCTTGGCATTTTTGACCCGCCTCTCTCTCCCTCACTTCCCAGGATTCTTTGTAGCTTGCTTTTTGTTTATTACAAAAATAAAGAGCACTATTGCTATAATACTGATTAGATCTACCTCAAATAATCACTGCCCCATTCCCTGCTTCACCAGTGACAGTAGAGAAACCCAGGCTCAAAAGACTGTTGATCAATCTGAAAATAAGGCTGCCTGTGACTGTATTTGTTCTGCTGGCCAGGGATAGGACAGCCTGACAGTGTTTTCATTCCATTTTGTTTTCTCTAGTGTTTTTAGTAGCAATAACAAGATCAGCATATGCTAGTGTTTTGAAGACATATATTAGAAATGTGAAATGTTTGTGAATGATAAGGCATTATATAAACTCTACCTAAAAGAAATCTATGATATTCTTCAAAGCTGCTCAGGCAGAGTAGGAGGTTCTGTGGAGTTCATAGCAGCCACGTAGATGGTTATTACTCAGTGGTGGTCTGGTTTTATAGAATATTCAGTGCATTATGGCCAGAGGAAGTATGGTCTCTGTCTTGCAGTTTTAAGATTAGAATCTATTATTTTATGGGAGAAAGAGAAAACAAGAATTGAAGATGAAAAGTCAATAGAAACAAAGTGTTGAAATTAGGTGATTACTTAGGAGAAACAATTAAAAATTAGGTCTTTAGAAAAGAAAATACCTGTGGTACCATTTTTAAGAAAGCATCATGATTGGGAATGAGTAACTGAATTAAGAGCTTCCATAAATTACACAGCAATGTCTCAGTCATGAGGTCTTACTTAATCTATACTTGGAACATAAAATAAGCTAACTGTGCATTTAAGAAAACAAAGGAGATTTATGAAAGCGCAAGAATTATACATACTCTGTAACCCTATGCATTATCTTTGATTTTGTGATCCATTGATTGGGCCTATATTATACAACAGGCCTTATGTAGAATTAATCTGATATTTTCCTCCTGACATTACTCATTCAACCCAGGGATATTCAACAAGAAGCACAAGACCCAAGACCAGAGCCAAAAATTTAAACCTGTCTAACTGCCAGATGTTTTCTCCTTTTATTAATTACTTTGTGGGATCTTTCACGGAAGACTTAAACGGGGCAAGTTACAACAAATGGAACAGAAGGCCTATGAAAATATACGGGAGAAAAAGAAGCAGCAAAATATATTGTTTCTCCCAAAGGGTGCACTGGAAACAGTCTCATATTGTGTAGGATAAACTTCTCTGGATGTTTCTGTTATCTTTGATAGCATCATCTTGTTTCCTATGGAACTTCCTTTCTTAGTAAAACATTGATTCTATTCTGCTCTGCAAATCATTTTCTACCCGTTTCTCCCTGTTTTCTCATAGAAAACACATGTGGAAAGAAGGAAAGCATTGCTCCTCATGTTTTTACAGACTGGAGAACTGAGTCCTTGTAGATCTCTTTGTTTGCCAGAGTGTTCTAAGTGACAGAAAAGCTTTTGTTGCAGTGCTGTGTATTGGAGGACAGGGGGCATGGCGTAATGTTCTTTAGTCAAGCTCCACTTTATGTTTTGAGGCAGGTCTCTCCATGCACCTGGAGCTTGTTACCAGGCATGTCGTAAGAATGTTCCAGCAGTGGGATTATAAACCCTCAGCTTCCTGCCAGGTCCCTGGGTCCTGGGGTGGAATTCAGGTCCTGTGGATACAAGGCAAACCCTTTTCCAATCGATCAAATCCCCTCCTGAGCCACTTAGTACAATCTGCTTTTACAGTATCACCTCACTCTATTATTTTAGAAAACAGGAAATCAGAGTAAAGCTTTCTAGTTTAATGACTTAAAGCATGTTGAAGCATAAGGTCTGGGGAGAGAATTCAATGGTTAAGAGCACTGGCTGTTTTTTCAGGGTACCTGGGTCCAATTCCCAGCACCTAATTAGAAGCTCGCAACTATCTAACTCCAGTTTTAGGAGATTTTTTGGTCTCTACAGGCATCAGGCACACATATGGTGAATAGATATACATGCAGGCAAAACTCTTATATACATAAAAAAGTAAAAGGTGTTTAAACAGTTAGTTAAGAAATTTACAAATATGCAAAGCTTTATTTCTTTTGTTAGAGGAAAAGCAATGGGGTAGCCAATCTAGAGAGTAAGGCAGTGAGGTTCTTTTCTCATAGGCCATGACTTCCTGGTACAAATTGGGATGCTCCAGCTTCTTTACTCCATCTACTTTTCTACCTGTCCTTATTCAACATGACTTGATTTTATAGCGTTGTTTGGAAGCCTGGTAGAACATAGGTTTTAAAGAGTCTCTTACTCAAATGCAAATATGTTTATGAAAGCAGTGATACAGTATTCCTGGAATGTGGATGCTAAAGTTGACAAGAAATGACCAAACACTTACTTGAGAAAAGGGTTGGAGAAGGACCAGTAATTAAAATTGTGTTTTTACCAATTAAGAGGAAATAAACAGGAAATGTCATTCTTTTCATCTGTTCCCATGCAACAGTCAAACACAAATGAGACACATACAAAGTCCTTTTCATTTTTTTAGAAGACAGGCTCAATCAAAGTGTATAAATCACATAATACCAAGTAGCTCTCCTCTTCTCTGCTCTCCTCTCCTGTGCCTTCCTCTCCTGTGCCCTCCTCTCCTGTGCCTTCCTCTCCTGTGCTCTCCTCTTCTCTGCTCTCCTCTCCTGTGCCCTCCTCTCCTGTGCCCTTCTCTCCTGTGCCCTCCTCTCCTGTGCTCTCCTCTCCTTTGCCCTCCTCTCCTGTGCCCTCCTCTCCTCTCCTGTGCCCTCCTCTCTCTCCTGTGCCCTCCTCTCCTCTCCTGTGCCCTCCTCTCCTCTCCTGTGCCCTCCTCTCTCTCCTGTGCCCTCCTCTCCTGTGCCCTCCTCTCCTCTCCTGTGCCCTCCTCTCCTCTCCTGTGCCCTCCTCTCTCTCCTGTGCCCTCCTCTCCTCTCCATGTATACTTATACCTGTGTACATGTGCCTGGATGTCAGTGGATGTCAGAAGAGGGTATAAGATACTCTGGAAGTGGAATTATAGACTGTTGTGAGCCAACCAACATGGATACTGGGAACTGAAGTTGGATTCTCTGAAAGAGTAACATGTGCTCTGAACTATTGAGCCATATTTTCAGTCCCAAGAATAAACACTTTTAATTATGATTTTTAAGGAAACCTTTAGAATTTACAGTGACATGAGGAGATTTAGAAGTCGATAAAACCCTGTTCAGATGAAAATCTATAAAGCTAGCCACTGTTCCTATTAGAACAAAATTATAATGACTACATTATAGTATTATATTGTATACTCAGCAAGATGGAGAAAAAGAATAAAAAAGAATAAAAATGTCTGCAAAACAGGAAGAAGGAGTTTGTAAAAATAAACCTGAAAATCACGAATAAGAATTTTTTTCTAAAAGATAAACTAATAAATCAGAGTTAATTTTTTCCAAGAGAATAAAAAACTATAAATAAGCTAGTTTCAAGTGATTTAATTCCTAAACAAGAAAGCCACAAATGCACAAGTAAAAAGTAAACAGAGAAACAATTCAAGAAATGAATTAAATTAAAGCAACTACAACACATTTTCCACATATAAACTTTAACTTTCAATGTGATAGATGAATTCAAGTAAATATAAATCACCAAAGAGATCTAAGAGAGAGAAGAAATTCAGATTGGAGAACTACCGCTAAATATGTAGACGCATGCATATATACTCAAGGTGGCATGTTTGTGTATACATGCGTTAGATTAATAGGATAGTAAACTCTGTAAGACCTCTATAAGATACGTGTTTATTTTGTACCCCAACCTCTTTTTGTAAGGATGTTTGTGTGTGTCTTTCCAGAAGAGGGTTTCAAAACTCCTGGAGTGTTGTTATATGTATTTGTGAGACATGCTGTGTGGTAAGACTGACCTCCTGTCTTGTGAAAGATCAGCAAGTGCTCTTTACTACTTGGCTACCTGGGCAGAGCTACCTCTTAAATCTTAAATTTTTCTCTTCCAGAATATATGCTTAAGAAATGAATTCACAAGAATTTCTGTTGAATCTGAGGTAATACCACCTTTGCTTTACCAACTTGTGTGAGGTCAAGCACCAGATAGGCTCCTTATCTCCCGCCCCAGTTTCTTTTCCTTCTAAGGACGGAATGAATCATGAAAAGAGCATTGCCTTTTTAATTTGTCATTTCTTATCCTTTATTGTAATCTACCATGTGTGCCACCATTGCTCTGTGGATTTTTTTTTCATCCCTTAATTGAGGCCTTTGGGCTAGATGTATGGTTCTTGTTCTTTTCCAAGAAAAGTGTATATATGTAACTAATTGTGGGTTACACAGTCTTTAAATTCTCTCTCTTTTTCTGCCTGAGTTCTAGAGCACACTAGAACTCCTTTTCCCCCCATTTTAAATACCGACCACAGTTTCCCCTCCTTTCTCTCTTCCCATTCTCTTCCCTTCACTCCCATCTACCCCCTACCCATCTACCCACTTCTCCATCTCCATTCAGAAAGGGCCAGGCCTCCCATGGAGTTGGTCACAGCATGGTGCATCAAGTTGAGGTAGGCCCAAACTCTTCCCCCTATATAAAGAGTGGATAATGTAATCAGTGTGGGGAACAGGTTCCTAAAAGCCATCTAAGCATCAGGGACAGGTCCTGATCTCACTACTAGAAGCCTTACAAACAGACCAAGCTGTACAACAATTACACACATACAGAGGACCTAGATAGGTTCCATGCAGGCTCCCTAACCTGTTCCAGAGTCCTTGTGTTCCCATGAGCTCAGGTCATCTGTCTCTGTGGGTTCCTATGTCATGACCTTGACCCTCTGGCTTCTACAATTCCTCCTTCTTTTCTTCAAGAGTACTCCCAAAGCTCAGCCCAGTGCTTGGCTATGGATCTCTGCATCTGCTTTTCAGTTACTGGATAAAGGTTCTGTTCTAACAACTAGGGTAGTCACCAATCTGATTACAGTATATGGTCAGTTTAGGCACCCTCTCCGCTATTGTTGGGGCTCTCAAGTTAGCTTACCTCTAATATTTCCCAGCCTGAGGACCACACTACTCTGAAACCCCAGTGAAAGGTTTTCACAGTGAGAAGCACTGCAGAGATGGAAGATCCTCTGGAAGCAGCACCATAATTCAGATTTTAACCCTTATTTTCTTTACTGTAGGATCTTGACATGTTAGGGAACCTCTCTGCACTTCAGTTTCCTCATCTGTAGATGGGAAGTAGAATACTATTTATTTTAGCGATTGTAAAGATTACAGAGATAGTACATGTCTTAGAAGAGTGAACTACCATTCATATCTGTCTCTAGGATGTAGCACAATAGCGTGTAGAACGATATGTTTGTCTTCCTCCCTGTTTGTTTTGCTTTTGGCTGTAATACCATCTTTGCCTTTGTAACTCTGTGGTAGGGCTTATTTTCTGCTAAGTATACAAGTATTGTTATAAGTAGGCAGTTTGGAGATTCCTGACTAGAGTTAACTAGGTTGCAGAAGGAAGTGATTAAACTAAGGGTGAACTCAGTACTAGTTATGGGAATTGTTGTTTTAAATTTCCTGATTATTGTTTTGTTTAATTTACAGGAACATATTCTGCAACCGAGATATAACTAATGTCTTTGAAAACCACAATAGTGTAAAATATAAAGTTATATTTTTACTTAATGATAAACATTGTTTTCTTTGAGTGGCACTTAAAATCTAGAAATTAATTAAACCCAACCATCCTTTTGCGAACCAGCATATACATGCTAACTGTAATTAAGAAATAAAAAACAAACCATATGATGGTGGTACTTACCTACAGTCCCAGCACTTGGGAGGTAGAAGCAGACAAATCTCTGTGTGTTCAAGGCCAGTATGGTCTACAGAGTAAGTTCCAGGAAAATCAGGGCTACATAGAGAAGAAACCCTATCTCAGAAAACAAACAAAAACAACAGCAGCAGAGAAAAAGAAGAAAGAATGAAAGAAAGGAAAGGAAGACACTATATACTATAGTCATGGGTGAGATACATGCTTCATCTTTATTTTCAACTTAGAAACATTTTGGTAAGATTTAATTATGGCTAAGGAGAAAATCTGTTCAAGGTATTATTCATTTCCAAAATATTGAACTTGATTTTTTGGAGTCAGTTTTATCTTGAATTTATAAATAGTTATATGGAAACAACTCATATAGTTTCAAAAACTTCATGGGTTGTATATAGAAGATAAAATCCAAGGGTCTTATACTTAAAAGAACTACTGATTTTTGTTGAATTTCAAAGAAAACAATTAGATTATTCATATTGTCAGGTTATCATAGTTGTGCTCTGGCCTCAGTTTGCTTTTTAAAAAATGCAGTGAGCTCTTTTCTACTGAGCCAAGAACTCTAAGTTCTTATGATACATATATTTTTAACATCAAATTTAATATTTTGACAATGTATGAGCCACATGTGAACACTTTCTCTACAGGTTTTCTCTTGGGCGGGTGCCATCTGTTGGTTTTGAAGCCAAGTGTTCTGCTGGGGCAGAATAATCAAATCAGAGTTAATGGGGTGACCATCTAAGCAGGGCTCTTTGTCATTAAGGTCCACTCTTGTGATAGTAGCACATTATCCTGCTGATTGGATTTGTAGGAAGGCATCCACCTGTGGCCCGTGTTGGCAGAGAAGAGATTGACTGCAGAGGCAGCCCTGGCGAAGAAGAAGCAGGAGGTAGCTGTCCTGGGCAGCAGAGCTTTGACTGGAGAGCCACACTTGTAGGATGACATAAGCAATACAAGTGTTGGGTGACTCACATTATTTGGTTGATTTAGGTCCCAAAGTAAAACAACCAAGAGCAGAGGGCTAGAATCTGTACCATTAGAAAGGAAAGATTTCTCTTGAGCAGGGGAAAAGCAAGTCCATGGGGAGATGCCGAGCCAGCTGATCAGACAAAATTTTAACACATGGAGCCCTTTACCTCCATGTCAGGGATGATTTTGTGTTTGGATGAGAGCTATTGTAAGAATTTCCATGTCTGTTGGGGGCACTGAGGTTCTCACAGACTATGGTAAACACAATTTGGCTCACACGCTCTCATAATCAGGCTGACTTGCAGTGAAACAGAGAGTGCTCTATAACTGTGCCAGGCCTCTAGCAGTACCAACTGTTAAATAATAAACAGGCCCTGTTTGTTGGCAGCCTCTTCCCCTCCTGCCAATATGGAGTGCCCATTTTCTGGGTTTACCTGCCTGCATGTGTTCATACACTCAGAACAGTGTGTGTGTTGTGAGAGGCAGTGATGGCGTGGACACATCAGTCTACATCTAATCTACTTAGTTCATTATTCCCTCAGGGCAACGGGCAAGCTAGTGAACATGAAGGGCTCGGGCAGCACAAACAATGGCCATGCTGTTGTTCTAGTTAATGGTACAGGCTTTGTAGAGTGTACTGGCTGATTGTTTTTCTTACGTTTGTTTTCTCTCTCTATTCTTTTCCTTCCTCTGAATTGGTTTGGCAGGAGTATGGATTAGGGAGGATAAGAGTAATTCTGACAATAGGATGCTTTACTTCAGGAAGTTAGAATGTATTGGGCTACTTTTTTAAAATCTTACTGGAAAGATGTGTTTGGCTGATGTGCACTGATGTGTACTTGAGCGCACAAGTATTTTCTGAAGGTCCACAAGGTACAAATAAGAGAAGGTGCATACACTTGGCTCAGAGGACTTGTCACACTGTAAATAAAACGTCACACACAGTCCATGGTGAGGTCAGCGTTCTCCCTCACAGTTCATCATCACATGCCTGTGGTAGAGCAGCGTAATTAAGATCCAAGTTGAAAATAAGGTATTCACTCATTCTCATTCATTCTCAACCCCATCCCTTTATCTGAAATAAAAGGAGTCCTACAAGTCTTCCATGTAGTCACTACCATATCCCCTCCTCTCCATACCCCCACAAGAAAAGTTCCCTTGATAATCTTAGTTTTAAAATGCTGTTTTGGCTAAAGAAATTTCATATGTATCACAAGTGCAGTATCAAAAATAAACTCTTCGAATTCCCACAAACCCTCCCCAAGTCCCAGCTTTTGGTTGCTCAGTCTAAGTGAGACTCATTCAAGTAGGAGTCGCTAAGCATCAAAGGTTGCTATGAAGAAAAAAAAAACCCTTCTGCCTGCCTGCCTTCCTTCCTTCCTTCCTTCCTTTTTTCTTTCCTTCCTTTGTCATTCTTTGTTTCTTCTTTCTCATAAGTTAGGTGAAAGGCATGTCCTCAACTGTTTAATGGTAATATCACTATGAAAAATAGCCCTTTTTAGAGGTTTCTATTAGAATCCATTTGTTTAAAATTTCCATTCACATTCCTTTGTAATGATAGCTCCCACATGATGAAGCTATTCGTTGATTGGGATAGCAAAACCATAGGCTTGCATGAAATGAAATTTCATTCTCAGATCACTAAATATAGTTTAAACTGGGGTTATCATTCAGTCTTTTTGACTAGGATATTTTTAGATGAAGAGTAAATATTTGAATGATGGGCTTTACTAAAAGCCCAGCCAGTGATGATTCAGAAAGTTAGGGTCTAGTCTTTTCCTGGATTCATTTTCAGCAGCGTGTAGTTGAAGCTGATTCCATTTTCTTTTCATGAGAAAGTCAAGATCCCCTTTCTTACTATCTTTTGAAAAAGACCTTGCTAATTCAGAGTAAAAAAATATGTTGTCATTTTCCTTAAATTTATATTAATTTTTGAGAATTAATTTTCTAAATCTGTAGGCAGAGGCTGTTTGTCCGTTTCTGGCCTTCCAGACCTGCAATAATCACACAGAAGCTATGTTAATTAAAACACTGCTTGGTCTATTAGCTTGGGCTTCTGATTCATTAATTCCTACATCTTAAATTAAGACATTTCTATTATTTTATTTTATTTTTAAAAAATATTTATTTATTTATTTTGTATACAATATTCTGTCTGTGTGTATGTCTGCAGGCCAGAAGAGGGCACCAGACCTCATTACAGATGGTTGTGAGCCACCATGTGGTTGCCAGGAATTGAACTCAGGACCTTTGGAAGAGTAGGCAATTCTTTTAACCACTGAGCTGTCTCTCCAGCTCCTATTATTTTATTTTTTTTTCTACATGAGGCTCATGTTTTACCGGTAAGGTTCTGTGGTGGCTTGCGTTTTTCTCCTTTGGTGGCTACATGATATCTCTCTGACTCCACTTTCTTTTCTCCTCCATATTCTTTGAATTCCCACCTTACTCTAATCTACTCTGCTATAAACCAACGCAACTTTATTCATTAACCAATAAAAGCAACATATACACAAAAGGACTTCCCACACCAAAATCTAATCAGCATATTCTCCGAGTGCTGGGATGGAACACAGAACATCTTCCATGTGGAATTAGTGCTTTTCTTATGACTTATACCTCTGCCCTTTATTTAGTATATTCTTGGACAAGATGATTTATATGGAATTAAGCTGGAATGGTTCAGAAACACTAGCACTAAATTCATGCAGAAATCTTTATTTAAATGAGGGGAAAGAGGCTTAGAAGACTAGAACCCTAATTGAGGAGCTGGTGGCTTCTAGGGTATAGGGAATCAGTTTTCTTTAAGGGTATGGCTTCTGTTTTATTGACCTATGGATGTCCCCACAGCCATGACTATAGGGGTAACTTGAATTTGATGAGGTAGATTTTATATATATATATATATTATATATATATAATATATATATATATAATTTCAAAGAAAAGAAATCAAAATTAGAAGTGTGTGTGTGGGAGATCTGGAAGGAGTAAATTTGATCAAAATGTGTTAAAAGATTCTTGTTTTGTTTTCGTTGTTTTCTCTTTTCGTTTTTCGAGACAGGGTTTCTATGTGTAATAGCCTTAGCTATCCTGGAACGGAACTAGCACTGTAGACCAGGCTGGCCTCCTCAAACTCTCAGAGATCCCCTTGCTTGTCCCCCACCACACACCCCGACTGCTGGAATTAAAGGCATCTGCCACCACCATCAGGCTGAAAGAAATTCTTAATGAATTAATAAACATGTTTTTAAAGATAGAACCACTTTATAACAAATAATGAGTTATGTTCACCGTGTTTCCTACTGCATTTTCATCATTCTTGATATGAACTTCTCAAAAGTTTCACTCTAACAAATGAGTCCCAGGTTAACTTTTCTTCATATAAGCCATTTTTCTTGTTTCTGCTTGGCCTTCTCCCAGTCTTCTGATATCAGTAAGCCATCAAAATCCTCCCAGCGAGTACTCTCTGCTGGAACATTTTTCTGACCCCACATTCCCGAGTTCTAAATGTCTATCCTATTGTTCACAGAAAGGGAGATAGCCCAAGTTTTTAGGATCACCCCTCAATGAATAAATAAGGTCTAAGGGAAATTTTGTCTTCATTAGAGTGTTTCAAATGAGTTATGATTTCTTATGTAGGCATGCATGGTGTTGGTAGATATGCATCCAGCACTATTTGTTCTACCCTATGATATGTTTGATGTAGCACACATGTCTATTGTGTGCTTGTGGAACTGCCAGTCCTTAGCTGTGGTGACCGTTCTCAGAGGGTTAGGTGCTCAGTCCCACGAACATGAGACTGGCTGTTTCCTTTTCTTCCTTTCACTCACTTATTCATGTGCCTTTTCTCACTTGTTTATTTTCTTGAGCACCTACAAATCACCGATGTATCTAGAAATCATAACGTTTCATATGTTTTCACTAAACCCTTACTTCGTAGAGCCAGAGCCTGTGTAGCTGCACATGAATATACTATCTTCTCTTACTGCTCATAGGAAAAACACTCTCACTGCCTGATTCGGTTTTTTATAAGAATATTTTTGGTGTATTTAATAGAAAATACATACATGGTTACAATTGGCTTTGGATGTTGGGAAAACAGGATTGCTGGAACAGCACTTAAATAAAGGGAATAGTGCTGACCTACTTAGAGAAATTAATTATGAAAGAAAAATAATGGATTATAGTAGCTGATAATGGTTCTGGGGCTGCTGCTGGTTGAAATCCATCCTGAGGCTTATTTATAATTGGCACAATTAGAGTTTTTGAGAATTGAGCAGCCTTGATTTATTTACAAGGGTTCACACAGGACTTGAGTCAGGGGGAATGAAAGGGACAAAGGTATAGAGGATTTACTCCTTTAAACTTCAGTTCTGCAGAATTTCAAAATCACATGGTAGGGTAGGAAATACTGTCTCCAGAGAAATAATGCCAGGTTCTTAAACCAGCAGGATTTAAAAAAAAATCTAGGTCCTTGTATCAACCAGAATTCATATTAGATCTGATTAAAAAGCTAAATCATACTTTAAATTTAAGATCATTTTGTTTTCTAGGATTCTGGTGACTAAGTTTTTATAATATGTATCTCATAATTGTAATGGTTCATTTATTTTATGATATTTATTAATATTGAAACTTAGTATGTGCCAGGTCCTGCTCTATATAATTGGAAACTGTAGTAAAAAAAATTAAAAAAATAAAAAAATTAAAAAACCTATGGGTAATCTTTGCCAATCAGTTATCTTTAAGAGGTGGGACCAAGTTAGGGTGTGACTTTCTGGGACCCGGGAAAAAATGTCATCTGGCCCAGGTGTCCTCTCTCTGTCTGGTTCCCTCGCAGCACAACTGAGTTTAGGCTTCTCGTTCTTGTTTCGTGAGTTTTCCCCTTATAATAAATAAAAATATAATTGTTTTATCTTTTAGCTAGCCTGGTTATTTCCCAGATCTAGTTAACTTCTATAACTATGTAGTTTTATAAGAGTTGATTAATATATGATTTATATAAAATAGAATAAATTAATAAGGTATATTTCATCAAAATTAAAACTTTTTATCAGGCAGTGGTGGCACAAACCCAGCACTTGGGAGGCAGAGGCAGTGTTTGTGTGTGATGTCACTGTATGAATGTGGATACATATGTGTCATAGCATACCTGTACAGGTCAGAGGACAACATTCAGAAGTTGGTTGTCCCTTTCCACCATGGGATGCTGAGATGGAACTCAGTCTAACAGGTGTGTTGCATGTGCTTTTACTCACTCGCCTTTATTGTGGTTTTGATTTCCATTTCCTGATAATTTGTGACATAGAATATTTTTAATACAACTATGAACTATTTATCATCTTTTGAGAATGTAAATTCAGGTCTATTGCCCATTTAAAAATTTTGGTGTTATTTTCTAGTGTTTCTTTTGGGGTATGAATATTAACCCCCTTAGTAGATGTATAATTTAGCAAATCATTTTCTCCAATTTTTCTTATTTTTTTTCTCTCTATTGTTTCTTTTGCTGTAAAGAATCTTCTAGCTTTATTTATCTGTACTTTATATTGTTTCTAGTGCTTTTTTTGTCTTACCAAGAATATCCTTGCTAATTCCAATGCCTAGAAGTATTTCTCTATGTTTTCTTCTAGTAGTTTCCTTTAGTAGTTAGTCTTACATTAAGGCCTGTAATCAATTCAGTTAATTTTCATATCTGACAAAAGATTGGACTGTATTTTCATTGTTGTGTTTATGTGAACAGTTTTCTTAGCACAATTCGTTTCTCCAGTGAGAACATCTTTGTCAAAAATGGACTCATTTAGATGTATGGGTTTTCTTCTGGGTTCCCCATTCTGTAACATGTACTTACGCTGATACACTTCCATGAACTTCTGGTCAGTGCGGCTTCATACTATATTTAAATCAGACGATGTGTTGTTTCCTGCTTTGTTCTTTTGGTAAAAAATAACATTAGCTATTGTAGTTGCTGTGTTTGTGCATGTGTGTGTGTGTTTTCAATATGTTTTAAAGAATTTTATAGTTCTGTGAAGAGTCTCATGAGTATTTTGATAGGAATTATTCTAAATCTCTTAATCATTTTTGGTAATGAAGACATAATAAAAATGCTGGTTCTACCAATCCATGAACATAGTATATTTTCCTGTATTTATGTATTGCTAATATCTTTCTTCAGTGTTCTGTAGTTTTCTTTATAAGTATATTCAGTATCTTTTGTTATATTTGATAGGTGTTGTAAGTTGGATTGCTTTTATGACATCTGTTTCAGTGATTTGCCATTGATGTAAAATAATGAGTTTTGATTCTTACATATTGATTTTTCCTTCTGAAGTTTGTTATCTTTTTATTATTTCCATATTTGGGAGGTTTAGGACAGAGTCTTTTCCAATGTATAAAATCACGTCATTTATAAATAGTGACAACTTTAATTTCCATTGTGCTTCAGTTCCTAAAAAAGTAGAAAAACCTTAGTTCTTAGAATTTTGTTTTATCTTTGTTATGTGTATTTTGAATAGCTCTTATTCAAACTCTTATTCTCTTATTCTTATTCTCTACTTTCTATAATTAAGGAGTTATTCTAGAAACTGCAATACCTGAATTGCTTAATTCCTATATTATTTTTCTATGGAAATTGCTGCTATTCCATCCATGTCTTACCTGTTTTCATTAGGGTTAACCGAAGGTACCATGTTAGTTTTGGATCTTTGTAGAGATTAGTGTACTATTTTCAGTTTTATGATGCTAACAACTAGGAGAAATCTGTCAACTACGCTTTGTCCCTAGATATAGCTACCTTATACCCAGGCCAACAACAAACATTCTCTCAAATGTTCTGATCTATTATATTATAAATATGTAGGATTTTAGAAATAAGACAGGAAATGTGTAATACATAATATGGTTCAACTGACACCTAAGGAATTACTTTTCAAATGTCATAGGTACTCAATTTGGATAAAAGGTTCAAACATTTGGTGAACAACAGTGATGGACCATTTGGAATTATATAACCAAATGCCAAATAAATCAGCTTTTTAGGCTCTAGTTTACTAAAATGTTTGTTGACTTCACTAAACTTTACTAAAATGTTTGTTGACTCTCAAGAAAAGTTGTGTTTGTAAATTTGTATTGCATACTTTTCTTATTAATGAACTGATGGATCACTGGGCATAAAGCAGAATCTTTTTTATATATTTAAATTAATTATTTTTTATTTATGGGTCTGTGTGTGTGTGTGTGTGTGTAATATGTGTAATGAGTGTGAGTGCAAAGCCCTTTGGAGTTAAGAAACAGGTTTTGGTTCATGTGGACCTGCAGATAGAGGCTTTGGTCGAGCACCTTAACTAGGTGCTTGAGACTGAACTTTGGTTTTTTCTAAGAGCAGTATGTGCTATGAACCACTAAGCCATTTCTCCAGTCCCTGAAGCAGAATATTATTGGCATGCCTGTTGTAATCTGCTGGCCTGACCTGTTACCTGGGTACCCTGTCCCTTTAAGAGGCAAGCCCTGCCCACCCGAAATCCCCCTCCTGCTGCCTTAGCAGGAAGTGTACCTCCCTCTGCCTGTCTAGCCTGTTCTCTCTCTGTCTGCCCTGCTTCTGGAGAGGCAGCTTCTGTCTCTCTCTTTTCCACACCTTTTCCCCTCCTTCCATCCTCCCCTTCCCTTCCCCTCCATAACCGAGAAATAACTTTATACCCTAGTTCCTTCTGCATGGTTTATCTCTCTGTCTCTCATCCCTTGTGGCCTCCCACCTACATACAAGGGGACCCATCAAGTCCTTGGGTCACCCTGTTTTATAAATGATAACAATACCTACAGTGAAGTACATCATGAATAACCCACAATGATCTGCAAGGGAGTTCACCATCATTTCACTAATAAGAAACTTGAAGATCAGATATAAAGAATAGTTTGTTCAAAACATACAACTAGTACAGAGAAATCCTAGATCCAAACCTGAATCTATGTCCCTAAAATTTTCCTTATTTTATTTTTCCAGATTATAATATAATTACATCATTTCTTTTTCCCTTTCTTCCCTCCGAATGATTTCATATATCCCACTTATTCTCTTGGAAATCCATGCCCTCTTTTTTTATTAATTCTTCTTACATGTTAGGAGTGTGTGTGTCCTTGTTTTGTGTGTGTGTGTGTGTGTGTGTGTGTGTGTGATGTAAATTGTATTGCTAACATCTAAGTCTAGATCATATATATTCCTAACATGTAACAAGAAAACTGATATTCCTAACTACAGCCTGCTCAGTCTGTGTAATATGACTTGTATGCGTGTTCTCAGGGCTGGCCATCTGGTACTGGATAGCCCTTTGGTGTGCTCCTCCTTGGAGAAGACTGTTCCTCCCACTCTCAGCATTCCTTAGTTGCTGTAGTTCTCTGTAGAGGTCAGGTCTCCTGGGCTTTCTCCTTTCCATATGGATTGCTGTTGTCCTTTTTAAGCTCATGTCAAGTGTTCTGACTACTGCCTTACATTCCTCTCTCAGAGGTGTACTTACTAGTTTGGAGTGTATTATTTTCCTATGGTTGCCTTAATAAATAAAAACATCTTTAATGGCTTAAGCCATTAGAACCTTATTCTTTCAAAGCAGTGAGACCAAAATCTGAAATTAACATATTGGCAAGGCTGCACTGCCTCTCACAATTGTGTGAGAATCAGTCTTTCCTTGTTTTCTCATCTTCTGGTGTTTCCAAATATTTCTTGGTTTGTAGTTGTATATTATTATTTTAGCGTATGCTTCTACCTTCTGCCATTTGCTTGTCTTTTCCTCTTCTATCACTTATATGAACGATCATTAGATTTAAAGTATACCTTAGTAAACTGGGCAGTGGTGGTGGTGCACACCTTTAATCCCAGCACACTGGAAGCAGAGGCAGGCGGATCTCTGTGAGTTCGAGACCAATCTGGTCTACAAGAGCTAGTTCCAGGACAGGCTTCAAAGCCACAGGGAAACCCTGTCACGAAAAACCAAAGTAAGTAAGTAAGTTAGTAAGTAAGTAAGTAAGTAAAGAAATAAATAAATAAAATAAGATACATCTTAGTAGTTAGGATAGTCTCATCTAAAGATCCTTAGCCCAGTTACATCTAAAAAGACTGTAGAAATTAATTGAATTTTTAATATTTGTCTATTTTGTGTATCTGAGTGTTTTGCCTTTGTGTATGTACATATACCACATGCATTGTTGGTACCTGGAGAAGTCAGAAGAGTGCTTCCTATTCCCTAAAAATAGAGTTACAGGTGTTTGTGAGCCATCATTTGGGAGCTGGAAACCATTTTGGGCCATCTGCTTGAAGGGAAAGTTCACATCTGGTGAACCATCTCTCCAGCCCCAAGCAATGGCCTTTTTTTTACAAATGTGATGTCAATCACAGATTCTGATTGGATTATGACTTGAGCATTTCTTCTTTTTTGTGTGTGTATGTGTGAAATTATATATATAATTTTAAAACATAATGTCTTTGCACAAGAGGATCACAGCTTCATTTTTCCTGAGTAAATACCGAACTGTGGAGTTGCTAGGCCACATTAAGCTTGGGTTTAAATTCTTTTTTTTTTCAAAGTTTATTAAATTATAAAAGTTTCCATTTTCACTCCCTTCCCAACACCCTACCACTCTCCCTACTCCCTCTCCTCCTCCCTCTCCATCCTTAAGAGCAGTCAGGGTTTCCTGCCCTGTGGGTAGTTCAAGTTCCTCCCCCCTCCCTCCAGGTCCAGGAAGGTGAGTATCCAAACAGACTGGATCCCAAAAAATCCAGTATATGCAGAGGAAACAAGTCCCAGTGTCATAGTCAATGGCTTTTCAGAAAGACTCCAGGCCAGCCACATTCAGAGAATCCGGCCACATTCAGAGAATCTGGTTGGATCACGTGCTCGTTCAGTCCCAGTCCAACTGGCCTTGGTGAACTCTCATTAGATCAGTCCCCTTGTATCAGTGGGTGATCGAACCCCTCACGGTCCTGATTTCCTTTTTCATGTTCTTCCTCCTTCTGCTCCTCATTTGGACCTTGGGGGGCTCAGTCCGGTGCTACAATGTGGGTCTCCGTCTATATTGCCATCCATCATCGGATGAAGGTTCCCTCTGGTCTTGCCTTCTTTGCTCACGTTCTCTTTCCTTCTGCTTCTCGATGGGACCTAGGGAGTTAAGTCCAGTGTTCCAATGTGGGTCTCTGTCTCTATCTCCATCCATCGCCAGATGAAGGTTCTATGGTGATAAGCAAAATATTCATCAGTATGGTTATGGGCCAAGGCAGTTCAGGCACCCTCTCCTCTGTCCAGAGAACAATCCGGGGATCTCTCCTTGGACCTGGGATCCCATTTATAATCAAGTCTCTTGTAAACCCTAAAATGACTCCCTTAGTTGAGATATATTCTTCCCTGATCCCATATCCATCCTTCCTCCCTCCCCCCCATCCCAGTCCCCCTAGCTTTCGCCATTCCTCCCCTACTCCCTTCTCTCTAACCCTCTCCCCTTCCAACATCCCTCCCATCCCCCCATGCACCCGAGGTTACCTGGGACTCTTGTCTATTTCCAATCTCCAGGAGGATAAACTACATGATTTTCTTCAGGTTCACCTTCTTATTTAGCTTCTCTAGTATCACGAATAATAGGCTCAAAGACCTTTAATTATGTCTAGAATCCACTTATGAGTGAATACATACCATATTCCTCTTTTTGGGTCTGGCTTACCTTACTCAGTAAAGTGTTTTCTATTTCCATCCATTTGCATGCAAAATTCAAGATGTCATTGTTTTTTACCGCTGAGTAAAACTCTAATGTATATATGTTCCACACCTTCTTTAACCATTCTTCTATTTAGGGGCACCTAGGTTGTTTCCAGGTTCTGGCTATTACAAATAGTGCTGCTATGAACATAGTTGAACAAATGCTTTTGTGGTATGATAGGGCATCTCTTGGGTATATTCCCTAGAGTGGAATTGCTGGGTCTTGAGGGAGGTTGACTCCCAGTTTCCTGAGAAACCGCCACACTGATTTCCACAGTGGCTGCACAAGTTTGCCTTCCCACCAACAATGGATGAGAGTTCCCCTTACTCCACATCCTCTCCAGCATAGGCTATCATTGGTGTTTTTGACTTTAGCTAATCTGACCGGTGTAAAATGGTATCTCATAGTTGTTTTGATTTGCATTTCCCTGATCGCTAAGGATGTTGAGCATGACCTTAAGTGTCTTTTGGCCATTCGAAGTTCTTCTGTTGAGAATTCTCTGTTCAGATCAGCACCCCATTTTTTAATTCGGTTAATTAGAGTTTTAGTGTCTAGTTTCTTGAGATCTTTGTATATTTTGGAGATCAGGCCTTTATCTGATGAGGGGTTGGTGAAGATCTTCTCCCACTCAGAAGGTAGCCTTTTTGTCTTACTGATGGTGTCCTTTGCTTTACAGAAGCTTCTCAGTTTCAGGAGATCCCATTTATTCATTGATTCTCTTATTGTCTGTGCTACTGGGGTTCTACCTAGGAAATGGTCTCCTGTGCCTATGTCTTGTAGACTACTTCCCACTTTCTCTTCTATCTGGTTCAAAGTGGTCAGATTAATGTTGATGTCTTTAATCCATTTGGACTTGATTTTTGTGCATGGTGATAGATATGAATCTACTTTGTTTCTTCTACAGGTTGACATCCAGTTATGCCAGCACCATTTGTTAAAGATGCTTTCCTTCTTCCATTGCATACCTTTAGCCCCCTTGTCGAAAATCAAGTGTTCATAGGTTTGTGGGTTAATATCTGGGTCTTCTATTCGATTCCATAGGTCGACTTCTCTGTTCTTATGCCAGTACCAAGCTGTTTTCAATACTGTAGCTGTGTAATAGAGTTTGAAGTCAGGGATGGTTATACCTCCAGAAGTTCTTTTATTATATAAGATTGTTTTGGCTATCCTGGGTTTTTTGTTTTTCCATATAAAATTAATTATTATTCTCTCAAGGTCTGTAAAGAAGTTTGATGGGATTTTGATGGGGATTGCATTGAATCTATAGATTGCTCTTGGTAGAATTGCCATTTTTACTATGTTGATCCTCCCAATCCAAGAGCAAGGGAGATCTTTCCATTTTCTGGTATCCTCCTCAATTTCTTTCTTCAAGGACTTAAAGTTCTTGTCAAATAGGTCTTTTACTTCCTTGGTCAGTGTTATCCCAAGGTATTTTATGCTATTTGTGGCTATCGTGAAAGGTGAAGTTTCTCTGATTTCCCTCCCTCCTTCTTTATCCTTTGTGTATAGGAGGGCAACTGATTTTTTGTAGTTGATCTTGTATCCTGCCACATTACTAAAGGTGTTTATCAGCTGTAGGAGTTCTTTGGTAGAGTTTTTGTGGTCGCTCATGTATACTATCATATCATCTGCAAATAATGAGAGTTTAACTTCTTCCTTTCCAATTTGAATCCCCTTGATCCTCTTATGTTGTCGTATTGCTATTGCTAGAACTTCTAGCACTATATTGAAGAGGTATGGGGAGAGTGGACAGCCTTGTCGTGTTCCTGATTTCAATGGAATGGCTTTGAGTTTCTCTCCGTTCAGTTTTATGTTAGGTGTCAGCTTGCTGTAAATAGCTTTTATTATATTTAGGTATGATCCTTGTATCCCCAATCTCTCCAACACCTTTATCATAAATGGGTGTTGGATTTTGTCAAATGCTTTTTCTGCATCTAATGAGATGATCATAATGGTTTTTTTCTTTCAGTTTATTTATATTATGGATTACATTGATGGATTTGCATATTTTGAACCAGTCCTGCATCTCTGGAATGAAGCCTACTTGATCATAATGGATAATTTTTCTAATGTGTTCTTGGAATCAGTTTGCCAGGATTTTGTTGAGAGTTTTTGCGTTGATGTTCATGAGTGAGATTGGCCTGTATTTCTCTTTCTTGGTTGTATCTTTATGTGGTTTTGGTATCAGGGTAACTGTAGCTTCATAAAAAGAGTTTGGCAATGACTCTTCTGTTTCTATATTGTGAAATACCTTAAGGAGTATAGGTATCAGCTCTTCTTGGAAGTTCTAGTAGAATTCTGCATTGAAACCATCTGGTCCTGGGCTTTTTTTGGTCAGGAGGTTTTTGATAACAACTTCTAATTCTTCGTGACTAACAGGTCTATTTAGATTGTTCACCTGGTCTTGATTTAACTTTGGTAAATGGTATTTATCTAAAAACCAATCCATTCCATGTACATTTTCCAACTTTGTGGCATATAAACTCTCGTAGTAAGATCTAATGATTCTCTGAATTTCCACTGTGTCTGTTGTTATGTCCCCCTTTTCATTTCTGATCTTATTAATTTGAGTGTTCTCTCTCTGCCGTTTGATTAGTTTTGCTAGGGGTTTGTCAATCTTGTTGATTTTCTCCAAAACCAACTTTTTGTTTCGTTGATTTTTTGAATTGTTTTCTGTGTTTCTTTTTTGTTGATTTCAGCCCTCAGTTTGATTATTTCCAATCTTCTACTCCTCCTGGGAGAGTCTGCTTTTTTTTTCCAGAGCTTTTATGTGTGCTGTTAAGTCTCCAATATGTGCTTTCTCCGTTTTCTTTAATTGGGCACTTAGTGCTATGAACTTTCCTCTTAGCACTGCTTTCATTGTGTCCCATAAGTTTGAGTATGTTGTGTCTTTATTTTCATTAAATTCAAGGAAGACTTTAATTTCTTTCTTTATTTTTCCTTGACCCAGGGATGATTCAGTGGTTGACTGTTCAACTTCCACGCGTTTGTAGGCTTTCTAGTGTTCGAATTGTTATTGAATTCTAACTTTATTCCGTGGTGATCCGACAAGACACAGGTGATTACTAATATTTTTTTGTATCTGTGTAAGTTTGCTTTGTTACCGAGTATGTGGTCAATTTTCGAGAAGGTTCCATGAGCTGCAGAGAAGAAGGTATATTCTTTCCTTTTTGGGTGGAATGTTCTATAGATATCTGTTAAGTCCATTTGATTCATTACCTCTAGTAATTCTCTTATTTCTCTGTTGAGTTTCTGTTTGATTGACCTGTCCATTGGTGAGAGAGGTGTGTTGAAGTCTCCTACTATTAGTGTGTGTGGTTTGATGACTGCCTTGAGTTCTAAAAGTTTTTCTTTTACATAAGTGGGTGCTTTTATATTAGGGGCATAGATATTCAGGATTGAGACTTCCTCCTGATTAATTGTTCCTGTTATGAGTATGAAATGTCCATCTCTATCTCTTCTAATTGCTTTTAGTTTGAAGTCAATTTTGTTAGATATTAGAATGGCCACACCAGCTTGCTTGGAAAACCTTTTCCCAACCCTTTACTCTGAGTAGATGTCTATCTTTGTGGTTGAGGTGTGTTTCTTGTAAACAGCAGAATGTTGGATCCTCTTTTCTTATCCAGTCTCTTAGTCTGTGCCTTTTTATAGGTGAGTTGAGTCCATTAATATTAAGTGATATTAATGACCAGTGGTTGTTGATTCCGGTTATTATTTGTGTGTGTGTGTGTGTGTGTGTGTGTGTGTGTGTAGTAGAGTTTGTGTGTTTCTCTTCTTTGAGTTGTGGTTGTGAAGGGTCGCTAGATGTCTGGGTTATTGTAGGCAGTGATGGCAATGTTGGATTCCTTGGGTTGTGATTTTCCTTCTATTACTTTCTCTAAGACTGGATTTGTGGCTACGAATTGTTTAAATTTATTTTTATCCTGAAATATTTTGTTTTCTCCGTTGATAGTGAACGATAGCTTGTCTGGGTATAGTAGTCTGGGTTTGCATCCATGGTCTCTTAGTTTCTGCAGTACCTCTATCCAGGATCTTCTGGCTTTCATGGTTTCCATAGAAAAGTCTGATGTAAGCCTGATAGGTTTACCTTTATAAGTCACTTGACCTTTTTCCTTTGCAGATCTTAATATTCTTTCTTTAATCTGTATGTTTTGTGTTTTGATTATTATATGGCGAGGGGATGTTTTTTTTTGATCCAGTCTATTCTGTGTTCTGTATGTTTCTTGAACCTTCATAGGAATATCATTCTTTAGATTGGGAAAGTTTTCTTCTATAATTTTGTTAAATATTTTTTTCTGGGCCTTTGATCTGCAGTTCTTCTCCTTCTTCAATCCCTATTATTCTTAGATTTGGTTTTTTTATTGTGTCCCAGATTTCCTGAATGTTTTGTGAAGAGAATTTGTTGGATTTGCCGTTTTCTTTGACCAGAGCATTTATTTTCTCTATGGTATCTTCAGAATCTGAGATTTGTTCTTCTATCTCTTGTATTCTATTGGTTATGCTTGATTCTGTAGTCTCCGTTCGTTTACCTAGGTTTTCCATATCCAGCCAGTTCTCGGTTTGTGTTTTCTTCATTGCCTCCATTTCAGTTTTCAATTCTTGGACTGTTTCCTTTACCTGTTTGATTGTTTTTTCTTGGTTTCTCAGGGTATCATTCACAGATTTACTTATTTCTTCAAACTTTTTGTTATATTTGTCATCCATTTCTATACTCATTTCTTCAAACTTTTTGTTATACTTCTCATCCAATTCTTTAAGGGAGTTATTCATATCATGTTTAAGGGATTCTATTGTTTTCATAATGGCACTTTTTTCCACTTCTTCTGGGTTAGAGTGTTCAAGTCCTTCTATTGTAGGGTTGTTGGGATCTGGTGTTTTCCTGTTGGTTTTCAGATTGTTGAATGAGGTCTTGCCTTGGCGTTTGCCCATATCTTCCTTCAAATGCTCTCTATTGGAACTTTTGGTAGCGGGTCAGGTTCCCTTGTTGGGCAGGGAATTCACTGATAGAATGCCTACCTTTCCTCAGGCAGGCTATTGAAGCACAGGCATTCCCTCTTTCCGGGATGCACCTACAGCGCAGGTCCAGCATGCAAGGCAGCTGAGCTGGGGAAATTTTATGGCCCCAGTGGGAAGGGAGAAATATAGGAATTTGTACCTGGATGGAAGCTGGGATGGCAGGCGGGAGAGCTTAGCAGGGTGGAGCCAGCACTCCAAGGTGTCCTGGGAGCCTATGGGGTCGTGGAAAGTCTGAGCTCCTCCTTGCTGGGCCCGAAGCAAACTCACGCCTCCAATGGCCCTCTGGATGGTAGCTGGGATGACTTGACTGGCGGGAGAGCTTAGCAGGGTGGAGCCAGCACTGCAGGGTGACCTGGGAGTCTATGGGGTCGGGGAAAGTCCGAGCTCCTCCTCACCAGGCCCCTGCCGCAGGCCCAAAGCACACTCCGAGCATTTCTTCTTTAGTGTTACCGTTCTACCCACTACCCTTAATGTTCTATGTACTTCTTGGAGAGATTCCTACATTGTAGGTATACCTTTGGAATATTGAATAGATAAAGCACAGGAAAACACACTTTTTTCAGAAATGATGAAAATTATGTAGGTTAGTACGTGAGTACATAGACAGAGACAAACAGATCCAAATGATAGGTTAATGCTATTCATGTTATGGCCACCAGTAGAATATTGGTGCTACTCTATCATCATTAGGACAGGAATAGTATCATCTTGTTAGGAATGCTAGTAATACTTTTAGAATCGTTTCATTAAATTAAAAATCATTTGCCTGTTTGGTTATAAGTTGTTCTAATGCTAACCCCGTTTTCTACATAATGCAATCACCAAGTCTACTATAGTCTATTTTGGTATGTCTCCTATGAATTTCTCAACCTCTAATCTTTGTTGGCTTTCAAACATGCATCCTTCTCTATCTGTATTTGTTCTTTTGTAGATGTGTAGTTTTGTACCTGATGTTAATATTTTAGGATTTAATGAATAGTTTTCTGATTACTCTGAGCCTAGGATCCACTTCTGACCTTCTTTAAACTGTCTGAGTCTAATTGCAATTGGATGGTGGATCTCCCAATTTCAGAGTCATATAGTCCCTTTTTATTTAGGCCTTCAGGGATTGCAGAGACTACAAATGCATTGTTATGCTCATTGAAAGTCGCCAAGATTTGATAATATACACAAACCTTTCTAGTTTGTTGTCAGTATACTAAATGAATCCGAAAATTTTCTTTATCTTTTTGGTTAAAGGTTCATATTAAGTTAGTGTGGTTAGGAAATAGTTGGGGTAATTTTTAAGTTCCATTTTGAATTGGATCTGATTTATCAAAAAGCATTGACCTAAAAATATGATGTACCTTATTTTCTCTAAAAAGAAAAAACACCTTTTTTTATATTCATTTGTCTTTAATACGAGGTATAGTTTCCTCAATGAGATTCTCACTAAATTTTCCTTTCTAACTAGTTATCAATTGGAGATAGTTTCTGGGTTGAGGTGAGAGTCTGTGTCCACTTCTCCTTTCTGCTTTAGGGCTCCATCTGTTGTGAACCCGTGCATGCCCTATGTGTGCATGCTGTGTCAGTCTCTGTGAGTCCTCATGAGCTTTGATCATGTTGATTTATGTTACAAGTTTCTTGATGTACTCCACTCCCTCTGGTTCTTAAGGATAGAATGGCTCACAGAAAGCAAATTCCATACATCTTTGGAGGTTCCTTGTTTTCTAAAATTTTGTCAGTTTTTGTTTGGTTTCATTATTTTTTACCTATTTATTTTTTACCTTTTTTTTCCATATTCATTATGGCTTCTGGGTTTGTTTTTTTTGGAATTTCTAAATATGAGAGTGCTTGTTTCTCCAAGATTCTATTCCTTGTGCCTTTTCTTTTGCTTTTTTCCTTCTCTGTGTTTGTTTTGTTCTATTCTTATTTGTTTGTTTTTGCTTTATTTGACTCTATTTTAATATTATCCCTTAGAATCCTGTTTATTTTCTAATGAGGGACAGAGGTGATTCCGGGTGGGAGCGGAGAATGAGAAAAATTGGGAGGAATAGATGGAGGGGAAACTGTAATCAGAATATATGGCTTGAAAAAAATCAAGCCATATTTTTATTAAAAGAAACAAGAAAATAAATAAACAAAAATCGATGCAATTGTTGATATTTGTTTGCTGTCTTCTTTTTTCAAGACCCTAGATGAACTATTTCTTGCAAACTGTTTGATAGTTAGTCACATGGTGCTCTTAACGTTGTCTGACTCATGCAGAAACGGGCTGTGCTGCTACTAATACTCTGCTTATGCGCTGCGATCAGATTTACTTATTTGTTACCTTTTTGTTTTTATTGGCTTTCATATCCCTGTTTTAGTGAGATTTTATTGATTAGATGGGTGGCTTGGAAAAGACCCTATGTTTTGACAGGTTTACTATATAATACTAATAAGTAAAAATTCTTTTCTAATAGCTTATTTACTAAATGCTAGAAAATACCCTGTGAGCAGGTGTGATAGGCATCTTTTAAGGTGGTATATAATGGTCTCTATGTCTTGTGTCTATACTTTCATATATAATTATCTTTCTTTTGTTATTGACTGGGGCTAGTGTGTCGCTTCTGACAATGAACAAAAGCAATAGAATGTCATTTAAATGAATATATTTTGAAATGGCTATGGTTTTTACCATGGCACTTCTCTTTTTGCTGGATAAAACTGCATGGAGAAAGGCCCTTTTCATGAGTTCATCCTGTGAAGAAGTCAAGGCTGCCAACAAGTTAGTGAGTAATTTGGAAACAGTTTCCTCATATCAGGTGCTACCTCATATTGGGTGATTATTTGATCTTAACTTCATGAGAGACTTAGCTTCAGAGGTACCCACTTACACACCCATATTCCTTCCTCAAGGAAACTTGACTAATGCTTGTCCATTTTTAAATCTACTATGTTTTGGAATAAATTCCTACAAAGAAATAGAAATTTGGTGTAGCAATTCATCTAAGGGATACACCTTTTGTAATTTACTCTCAAATGGAAACAACACACATGAACTTAAATAAATAAGGTATAGATAAGGCTGACACTAGTACTTACTCCATAAAGGAAAATTAGGCAGGGTAAAATAAATTGAGTATGCTCTGTATATCATGATTGGAGAACAAAAGACTTCTTTGTAGAGGTTCTAGTTGATCTTAGAAAGTGGGAAGAAAATAAACCATATTAAGATCTAGGAAATGTCTTTACAGGGCAATATTTATAGTTGAAATAAGTAAGTAATTGTATCTTGTTTTAGGGACAAAACAAAAGGAGCAAAGTCATAAAAGAAGTTGTGGCAGGAGATCTGATAAGAGAGATGAACACGAATGATGGAGACATTAATATTTTATGATTTTGAATTTGAATTTTATACTTATTGCAGCACAAACTCACTATGATTTCATACAGTGAAACAATGTAATGTGCCTTGTGTTTTAAGACTACTCCAGCTTCTACTTTGATACTAGATTACAGAGGGTCACAGTGGAAATGGGAAACTGGCAGGAAGGTAATTTTGATTTGAAGTGCTGATGGCCAGAGTGGGGAGAAATGACTGGTTTTGGAATGTGGTTTGGGGGTGGGTTAATAGAGCTTATTGAAAATAATGCAGATGCTGGGGGCAACATAGATGAGCCCCTGGGCTTTGTTCTAAGTGACTAAGAGGATGGTGGTGCTTTTCATGAGAGATAGAGTGAAGCTTGATTGGAAGTGTTGGTGATGAGGTTGATGTTGTGGAATCCAGAGTTTTGTTAGGTATCTGTTTTTCTTCAATATGTAGAACTTATCAGAAATGTGCTCATTAACCTCTATTATGTGTTTTCAGCTAGTTTCTTTCTTTGACAAACCATCTGTGATATCCCATAATATGTTGTTTTGTGTGTGTGTGTGTGTGTGTGTGTGGTAAATTTTTTCAGAGACTGTTTGAATGCTGAAATAATATACAATGACTCTCTCAATACACTTGAGTTAATCAGACATGATTTTTTTATATAATGCTGTAAATTTTATATAATACTCTGAGGGGAAAATCAATGTTGTTTTTTATTAAGCTTTATTAAAGTGTAAATATCAAATACAAAATAACCCTTGGTCTCTCTCTGATTCAGTATTTGTTGTATCTTCTTATTATGCTTTTCCTTATTCATTAGTGGTTCGTTCATTCATGATACCTCATCCACCTTAGCAGTTTGTGCAGCTTTGATGGAAGTCCTACAAGTGGAGTCAGAATTGGGGTTGTTACTTCTGTGAAGTCTATGTTAAGAGCCACCTATGTAATTATGGTTACATAGATGCATCTACTCATTCTATAAAATCAGAGGATCCAGAGAAAATGCAATTAATATTAATAATGCTTGATAATTACAGAAAACAGCACATATGTCATATAGAACGTAAACACCCTTGAGTGTCTGTGAACTGCCAAATATGAGTGATTCTGTAGCTTACTGGAGTATTTAGATACCAAGATATGAGAAAGTACATAGCTGAGATTTGATCTGCTAAATTTTGATCCAATGCACTGCAACTCCTGTGTATTGTGAGATATTTGTATGAACTCGTATATTATAAAATTAAATTGTATTGTGTAGTTCATTGTATTGTTCAGTCAGATTTTGATATCCTCATTTTAAATAATTCATGGGAAGAAATGATCACTTCATAATGCCACAGACTCACAGCAGGCAAAACTAATTTTACACAATATGAAAACAGATTTTATTTATTTAAAAGGAATATTTAAAAAAATGCAACAACAACTTTTTTGACACCAGCTGCTGGGAAATAAATAGAATACTTTATGACAAATATCTAAATCTATAAAAGCTGTTCCTGGGAGAGCAAGTTGTAGATTGTAAAGATACATTTACGTGCTCTGGTCAGTATTGGAAACCGTATTTTAAGTGAAAGAAAGCTTCTCATTCCGCTTATTATATGTGAAATATATTATGACGGTGGATCAACCTTACAAAATCTCTCCCTGTTCTAACCATGCTAGTGAAGGGGTGAGCTGTAGGTTTTACACCAGTCATCCGTTAGTACAAATAGTACTTAGAAGAAATTAGCAGTGTTCTTGTATATAAGCGCTCTTTTTAGGTAGGTAGGTAGGTAGGTAGGTAGGTAGGTAGGTAGGTAGGTAGGTAGGTAGATAGATAGGTAGATAGGTAGATAGAATGGATAGATAGATAGATAGATAGATAGATAGATAGATAGATAGATAGATAGATAGATAGATAGATAGATAGATAATGTTATTTTTAACATTATCCTAAACAGACTTAGACTGGATCTGAGAGAGCACAATGTTTGAGGTGATCACAGCAACCTTCCTTAGATGGTGACTTTAGAGAACAATAAGAAAACAAGGTAAGAATATGAAAGGGTCATTTTCTCTGGGACAATTTACTAGATGGGCATTTTTAGAAAAGCATGACTGGTAGTAAATAATCTAAGCTTGTTGTTTAATGTGACAGTAAGTCCTGATCTGATTCCACTTGCATACAAAGAATGGAACTCAAGCCATGGTCAGATCTGGGCTCAATCTAGGTAGCATGAGGATCCAGGGCAGTAGGCAGTTTGTAGCACTTCCAGAAACAACAGTAAGAGAACAAATGTGGAGAAGGAAAGGTGCTGCGGTTAGAGAGCAATGTGATAGACACAGGAGGGAAAAGAGAGAGCAAAGTCTAAAAAAAAATCAGTTTACTACTTGTGATGAAAACACTCTGTTAGTAATGTACATGTTGTTTATTACACTTTATTTAGAACAGAAAGACTTTTAATTTAAAAATTCTTGCCGATAGTGGGGGATGTTGATATGAGTCTAAGACACTGACTCAACACAGAAGTTTATTATTATGTGATAGCTGCTGAATTCCAGGCATCTTTTTGTACTGTAATATAGGGCAGACTTATATGCCGTAGTAGAAGGGCTTGCCTCTGGTTGGTTACACATTTTCTTCTTAACAGGTTATAAGTGAGAATTTCTTACAGTTTTGAAAGGTTATAAATTCTAATGTACCAAAATACGGAACTATTACCTTTAACTTCTCAATATATAAAATAAAATAGATGGAAAATGCTCACTGCATTTGCTCTACAAGCATGCAAACCTGTAGTGAGGGGCTGCGGGCAGGCCTGCTTTTCATCCTACCTGGCTCCCGCACAGCTAGCTTAGCCCCAGAAATAATAACACACAAGTTATATTCATTTAAACACTGCCTGGCCCATTATCTCTAGAGAGTTAGTTACTGACTAACTCTCATGTCTTGATATTAACCCATTTCTAATAATCTTGTGGTAGCACCACGAGGTAGTGGCTTACCGGAAAAGATTCAGCATGTCTGACCTGGTGGCTGGCTCCATGGCATCTGCCTCATAGCCCTCTTCCCAGCATTCTGTTCTGTTTACTCCGCCTACCTAATTTTCTGTCCTATCAAAGGGCCAAGGCAGTCTCTTTATTGACCAATGAAAATAACACAATAGACAGATAACCTTCCTCCATCATTTCCCCTTTTTCTGTTTAAACAAAAAAGAAAGGCTTTCATTTTAACATAGTAAAATTACATATAACAAAACAGTTATCAAGCAAGAATTACAGTCACAATATTTATAACTATATCTTTATCATAATAATGGAAAACTATAACTATGACTATCCATTCTTCAACTCTATCAAAGACTCCAGAAGGATATAATATTACCTAAGTTAACAAGAATTAAGCAACTTCCAAAACTCTAGAAATGACAGAGACATCTTGCTGCCTTGACAGTCACCCAAAGTTCCTCTGTATCATTGGGGCACCCATCTTTGGCCTTCAGGCCCATAATATCCAGAGACATTTCCATAAAGCAGGAAATTTCAAAGGCAGTTCAGTCACTATCTGCTGTGTCCTGCAGAATGTCTCGCAGACTCTTTCATGAATCAAGATCCTCGAAAGATCATCTCACCCTTAGGCAAGTTTAGCAGTCCTCTCTCTGTGGGTTCTCTGTGTCCAGTTTATACAACAGTCCAGGCAAGAGCAGTTTCTTGCCCAAATGGCTAACCAACTCCATAAGGAGCCTCTTCGATGCCCAACTTCCTCTTGAAGTAGATTGGTGCTGCCAGGAGCAGACTTGTCTCATTGTCCTAAGTTATTAAAACATTAAATGCTATGTTCTGTAGTCTTTGAAAGATATGAAGAATGTCTCTCTGAAATATATATATGCACATCTAGAAAATCAAACTAACATTACTACAAGCTTGACTATTATCGATGATTACCCATCAACAACCTATATTTTTAATTATACATTGCATTTTTAAATGAACTATACAATCACAATACATCAATCAAGATCAGAAATATATATACATATAACAAAATTGACCTTAAAATCCATACCAATGAAATTATTCATATCTATATCATATCCCCCTTTAAATGTAAAAGAACATTTATAAACAATATCTGGGAATATGGAAGTAGTTATTTCTCTCCAAACTTCTTCCTGCTGAATAGGGGCGCTGTTAATCAGGTCTTTCATGGTAAAACCTGTCTGCCAGGTTCATCTCAGTTGGCATTTGAGTGAAGTAATTTCTTGAGGGTGTTCACAGTAACCTTTCAGGAGGACGTGGTCTATCATACCATATTGGGATAGAAGCAATCCACAGGGTCTCATCCTCTGTGAAAACAAAAGAAGAATCTCCTTTCCAAAGTATCATATCCTTAGATCCAAATTCAGAAGTCAAGGTATTTTTAACATATCTATCTTGGATTAGTTCAGCAGCATTCATAAACAAATATCTTTTAGCAGCTGTTGCTCCTTCCTCATCATTCAAACAATTCAAAGAGAGCAGAATAACACACAGTATCAAGATTCTCTGTGTATTTTCCATCTCTATGTGGCTTTATTTTAACCTCTATTTATTTTATTTTTACTTTTACTTTTTGAGACAGGTTCTCTGTATATCTTTGTCCTGGAATAACTCTGTAGATCAGGCTGTCCTTGAACTCACAGAGATCCACTGTCTCTGCCTCCCCAGTGCTAGGATTAAAGGTGTATGCTATCACACCTTGAACTCAGAGATGCTTCTGTCTCTGCTTCCCAGGCATTGGGATTAAAGGTGTGTGCTACCACATCTTGAAGTCACAGAGGTCAATCTACCTCTACCCCTTGAAGTCACAGAGGTCAATATGCCTCTACCTCCCGGGCATTGGGATTAAAGGTGTGTACCACCACACCTAACTACTCTCTTTTTACTTTAAAAACTTTAACTTTTATCCTGCATTTATTTGTAACACACTATAAACCATTTAGAGGTTTTCTTTGTCTTTGAATCTCTCTTTACTGTATATCTCTCTTTTTCTGACCACATGAGTCTTTAATTTACCAAGCAATATTGGTAGGACTAAAGCCGTGGCTTTGACAGCTAGATCCAGCCCATTATTTAGCTTTCCAGCATCATGGCTGAGGTACCAGCCAGAGCTGTGATTACTGCCACAACTCTATGGCGTTTCAAGGTCCTTGCTAGCAAGCAAGCTGTAGTATTCTGCTCACAGACCACACTCAGTCAGACTGCCTGCCTGAAAGAGTCAGAGATTGCCCTGGCAGGACAGCCCAGAAAGCCGGCATTTTAAAACACCACAGCTTTTTTCCTGCTATGGCTGAAAACCGAAAAGCATGCGTTCAGCCTTTGATCAACACCGTTTAAGTGTTTTGTGGCAGGACCTCTTAATGAGCTGCAGGGTTTTGCAGCTAAAACTGAGTCAGGAAGCCTGTCTTAACTGAGAGCCTTGCTTACCTCTAGCAAGCAGAGCAGACCTGAGAAATTGCTGCTACCATACCAAGAAAACATGCTTTACTCTATTCTTTTCCAAGCTTTCTCAGGCTTTCTGTGGATTCAGATATCCACGTCTGGGCGCCATATGTAGTGAGGGGCTGCGGGCAGGCCTGCTTTTCATCCTACTCGGCTCCCGCACAGCTAGCTTAGCCCCAGAAATAATAACACACAAGTTATATTCATTTAAACACTGCCTGGACCATTATCTCTAGAGAGTTAGTTACTGACTAACTCTCATATCTTGATATTAACCCATTTCTAATAATCTCGTGGTAGCACCACGAGGTAGTGGCTTACCGGAAAAGATTCAGCATGTCTGACCTGGTGGCTGGCTCCATGGCATCTGCCTCATAGCCCTCTTCCCAGCATTCTGTTCTGTTTACTCCGCCTACCTAATTTTCTGTCCTATCAAGGGGCCAAGGCAGTCTCTTTATTGACCAATGAAAATAACACAATAGACAGATAACCCTCCTCCATCACAAACCTAAGTTCTAATACCCATCACCCATAGACAAAGCAGGATATGTCTGCACATGTCTGTAACCCCAGCATAAGAGGGTGGAAACAAGCAGATATCTTGAGCTCACTGGCCAACCAGCTTTACCAAAAGAGCATGCTTACAGTTCAGTGAGAAACCCTGTCTTCATGTCCTGTACCTCCATGCTTATGTGGATGTACCGTGTACATATATCCCATACATATATATAACCCACAGAGCATACATACAAAATGTAATGTATCTTCAGGTTTAAAATTGTCTATAGCATGATTAATAAAAACCCAGAAGCAGAAATTGGGGTTCGACTTGAAGGGCAGAAAAGCAAAATAGTCAGCCACTGGCTCTTACCTCTACCTCAGTCTGATATAGCAATCCTGCCTACAGGAATCTCAGAATGAGACTGTGTATGAGAGCTGTTTCCTCCCATTTTATATTTCTCTCTAGGACTGGTATTAAAGGTAGTGTATCACTACCGCCAACTAACTTGGCTACTGGGATTAAAGGTGTGTGTCACCATTGCCTTGTCTGTAAAGATAATTAGTGTGGCTGTTTTACTCTCTGAACCTCAAGCAAGCTTTATTTATTAAAATACAAATGAAATATCACTGCAAGTGTCAGTGAATATTGCCAGACTGTTAGTGGGCGATGTATCCAGTGACTTTCTTTGTTTTCCTTGGGTGATGATATTTAGAGTTAAAGTACTTCCTTCATCCTCCATGTGTTATTACATTTTAATATATCCTTTAGCAAGGTTGTACTGAAAATAATTGAAATTGCATTGGGATTCCAGCAATGAAAGGTCTAAGTTCAAATACTACTTTTTAAAATTGGTGACCTTGTATGGTTCATTTCAAATGATGGAATCTTTCTGGTTTTAATCTGTGAGATGGGGCTAACAGTACCCATCTGTAAGATTCTTTGGATATTCAGTGAACTATAGAAAATTTGGGAAATGTTAAAATGTGATTAAAATGGTGATTTCATCCTCTAATGAATTCTTGATAAATTTTGTTTCTCAAAGGCAGCAACCTTGCATTTTGAGGGATGACTGTGCATTTATAATGTAATATGTCTAAAGTGACTCCATTTCTACTGCACATTTTCTGCAACCAACCTAGAATTATAATGCAAACATGAGCAAAGCAAAGCTGCCACAGCAATGCTGGTATCAGGAGACTTGGAGTATAATGTACTGATATTTGAGCAAATCAATGTATATTTTATATATTCTTTATATTCCTAGTTTTCTTAGATACAGAACATATATCACTTTGGGATCTCAATGAAAATGAAGATATAATACTAGAGATCTCCAAATTTCTACTTTAATTTCTCTGATTTTTCTATGATTACTTCCTTTCAGAATATAAAGTTCATAATCTATAGGTTAAAATAATTTTTATTGAAAATAGATTCTTTCCTTATATATCTTGATTGCAGTTTCCCTTTCCTCTATTCCTCTCAGTTCTTCCCCACCTCCACTCTCCTGTAGATCAATGCCCTTTCTGTCTCTTAATAGCAAAGAATAGGTTTCTAAGAGATAACAGCCAAATATGATAAGATAAAATATAATAGGATAAAGCAAAACTGTTGTACTAAAGTTGGACACAGCAACCCAAAAGGAGGAAAACAGCCCCAAAAGCTGGCATAAGAGTAAGAAACCCACTTGCTGTCATAGTCAGGAATCCCATAAAAATGTTAAGCTAATACCTAAAATATGTTCTGACTTGTGTAGGCCTGTGTAGATCCTGTGCTTGCTGCTTCAGTCTGTGAGTTCTTATGCACATTTCTTAGTTGATTGAGAGGGCCATATTCTACTGATGTCTTCCATCCTCTCTGATCCTTGGTTACCCAAGCAGTGTCAGGTGTGGGTTGCTTCTTATGGAGTGGAATTTAAGTTAAGTGAGATATTATTTGGCTACTTCCACAAGTTCTATGCCACCATTGCCCTAGCACATTTTGCAGGTAAGACAGAGTGTATGTAGGTCAAGGGTTTTTGGTTGAGTTGTTGTCCACTTTTCTCTTTCAGTAGCTACAGAGTACCTTCTCATACCAAAGGCACTAGAACATAGGGATGAAGGTCCCATGAGGCCTAAGTTCCTCTTCCCTATGTCCAATGAGTTGTGTAGATGTTGTTCTCAGCAGTGGGGCCCTCCTGTCAGTTTTTAGAGAGTAACTCTTTGTCTTAGCATTGGCCTGGGTTGTTTGGAGATTTCCATGAGACCTAATTGAAGGCAGCCCAGTCTTGCCACTGGAGGCTATGACTGGCTACAAAAGATAGCCAGTTATACTTTCTATCTTCCATGACTAGGCGTCCTTATTAGGATCATGTTTATATTTCAGGAAGAATCCACTGCACTAGTTTTCCACTTCAAAACTCTCCAAATTCCCCCCTGTTCCAGTCACCTCTCCATGTACTGTCTCCCTCCACCCCATTCCCCCCATACCTGATCCCCACTCCTGCTTCCATTCCCATACACAGACAGTCTGCCCTAAAATCTATTCTGTTTTCTGTTCTCAGGGAGATCCAGGCATGCCCACTAGACCCCTTTTACCTAACCTCTCTGGGTTTATAGACTGTAGCTTGGTTATTTACTTAATGGTTAATATCAACTTAAAAATGAATATATACCACATTTGTCTTTCTGCATCAGGGTTACCTCACTCAGAATGAGTTTTTCTAGTTCCATCCGTTTGCTTGAAAATGTGGTGATTGTTATTTTTCTTAATAGCTGAATAATACTTCATTGTGTAAATCTACCACATTTTCTTTATCTATTTTTTTTGTTGAAGGACATCTAGGTTATATCCAGTTTCTGGATGCTATGACTAAAGCTGTAATGAATATGCTTGAACAATTGTTCTTGTGGTGGGATGAAGCATCCTTTGAGTATAAGCCCAAGAGTAGTATGGCTAGGTCTTGAGGTAGATCTTTTCTCAACTTTCAAAGGAATCAGCATATTGATTTTCACAGTGACTGTACAAGTTTGCACTCCCTCAAGCAGTGGAGGAGTGATCTCTGGCTCCACATCCTCACCAGCATAAGCTATCACTTGTGATATTGGTTGTTATACCTGTGATTTTCACAGGTATAAGATGGAATCGTAAAGTAGTTTTGATTTTCATTTCTCTAATGACTAAGAATGTTGAGCATTTCTTTAAGTGTTTCTCAGCCATTTTCATATCCTGTATTAAGAATTCCCTGTTTAGATCTGCACCACATTTGTTTATTCAGTAATGCATTATTTTGTTTATTCTATTCTGAATACAGTTATTATGTTTAGATATGTCCCTTAATCCCTAATCTCTCGAGGAATTTTATCATGAACAGATTTGGGATTTTGTCAGAGACCTTTTCTATACCTAATGAGATGATCATGTGATGTTTTTCTTTCAGTTGGTTTATATGGTGGATTATATTTACTGATTTTTGTGTATTGAACTATCCCTGTATCTCTGGTATGAAGTCTACTTGATCATGGTGAATGATCTTTTTGATGTGTTCTTGGATTCACTTTGCAAGTATTTTATTAAGTGTTTTTCATCTTTGTTCATAAGAGAAATTGGACTGTAATTCTTTTTTGTTGTCTTTATGTCATTTGGGTATCAAAGTAACTGTGGCCTTATAAATGAATTGGACAATGTTCCTTCTGTTTCAATTTCATAGAATAATTTGAGGAGTTAGTTTTAACTCTTCTTCAAAAGTCTAGTAGAATTCTTCACTAAACCTATCTAAGCCTAGACTTTGTTTTGTTGGGAGATTTTTTAATGACTACTTATGTTACACTGGGAGTTTTAGGTCTATATAAGTTGTTTAAATCTGATCTTGATTTAAGTTTATTAAATGGTAGCTATCAAGAAAATTATCCATTTCTTTTAGATTTCCAGTGTGGTGGAGTACAGGTTTTTAAAGTATGTCCTTATGGATCTCTGTATTTCCTCAGTTTCTGTTGTTATACCCCATTTTTTCTAATTTTTTTAATTTGGATATTCTTTCTCAATCTCTCATTTAGTTTAGATAAAGATTTGTCTTATGTTTTTTTTTTCAAAGAACAAGTTCTTTGAATGATTATTTGTATTCTCTTTGTTTCTATTATTGATTTTGGTACTGAATTTTATTATTTCTTCTCATCTATTCTTCTTACGTGTGATTACTTCATTTTGTTCTAGATCCTTCAAGTGTGCTGTTAAGTTGACATTATAAGATGTCTTAAATTTTTTTAATATAGGCACTAAGTACTATGAAGTTTTCCCTTAGCACAGCTTTAATTGTGTCCCATAAGTTTGAATATGTTGTGTATTCATTTTCATTGAATTCTTGAAAATCATTAATTTATTTCTGCATTTATGTCATGACCCATTCTTCACTTAATAGAGAGTTGTTTAGTTTCCATGAGTTTGTAAACTTTCTGTTTTTCACTTTCCATGATGGTCTAATAGAATTCATATAGTTATTTCAGTTTTCTTATATCTTTTGAGACTTGCTTTGTGTCCAAGTATGTGATCAATTTTGGAAAAAAAAAATCCATGTGTACCAGAGAAGAAGGTACATTCTTTTGTGTTTGGGTGAAATGTTCTGTTAATATCTGTTAGGTCCATTTGGTTTATAACATTTGTTAGGTCCAGTATTTTCTGTTTAGTTTTTGTGTGGATGACCTATCCATTGGTAAGAATGGGATACCGAAGTCAGTGTTTGAGGGTTATAATCATATGATTTAAGCTGTAACAGTGTTTCTATTACACACTTTGGTGCTTTTACGTTAGGGGCATAGATACTAAGAATTGAAATGTCATCATGGTGGATTTTTCCTTTGATGAGGATATAGTTTTATGTCTATTTTCTTAGATATTAAAGTGACTACATCAGCTTGCTTTTTAGATCTATTTGCTTGGACTATCTTTTTGCGATTCTTTATTCTAAGACATTACCTATCTTTTATGTGGAGGTGTGTTTCTTTGATGGAACAGAAGAATGGATCCCATTTTTTGTACCCATTCTGTTAGCTTGTTTCTTTTTATTGGAGAATTAGAAATCATTGATAGTGAAAGATTCATTGATTTTTATTATTTTGTTGATGGTGGTAGTTGTAGTGTGTGTATTTGTATATGCATGTGTGTGTGTTTTTCTTCTTTTGTTTTGCTGCTGGTGTGAAATTATTTACATCCTGTATTTTCTTTTGTTTTATTAAAAATTTCTACCTCCTCCTCTCCTCCCACTTCCCTCTCCTCCCCTCCCCCAACTCTCCCTCCGCCTCCTTCTCCAGGCCAAAGAACAGTCAGGGTTCCCTACCCTATTGGAAGTCCAAGGCCGTCCTGGCTCCCCCCAGGTCCAGGAAGGTGAGCATCCAAACAGACAAGGCTCCCACAAAGCCCATCCATGCAGTAGAATCAAAGCCCAGCGCCATTGTCCTTGGCTTCTCAGTCAGCCTCCACCATCAGCCACATTCAGAGTCCGGTTTGATCACATGCTCCATCAGTCCCACTCCAACTGGCCTTGGTGATCTCCCATTAGATCTGTCCCACCTTCTCAGTGGGTGAACTCACCCCTCGCGGTCCTGACTTCCTTGCTCATGTTCTCCCTCCTTCTGTTCCTCATTGGGACCTTGGGAGCTCAGCCCAGTACTCCAATGTGGGTCTCCATCTCTATCTCCATCCATCACCAGATGAAGGTTCTATGGTAATATGCAAGATATTCATCAGTGTGGCTATAGGACAAGGCCAGTTCAGGCACCCTTTTCTCTACTGCTCAAGGAACAAGCTGGGGATATCTCCTTGGACACCTGGGAACCCCTCTAGAGTCAAGTCTCTTTCCAACCCCAAAATGGCTCCCTTAATTAAGATACATACTTCCCTGTTCCCACATCTACCCCTCCTTCATCCCAACCATCCCATTCCCTCAAACTCTCCCCTTCCTCCCCTTCTCCCTTCTCTTCCCCCCATCTCCCCTTATTCCCACCTCACCCCCATCCCCATGCTCCCAACCCCTGCCCAGCAATTTTGTCAACTTCCAATATCCAGGAGGATAACTATATGTTTTTCTTTAGTTTCACCTTCTTATTTAGCTTCTCTAGGATCACGAATTATAGGCTCAATGTCCTTTATTTGTAGCTAGAATCCATTTATGAGTGAGTACATGCCATATTCCTCTTTTTGGATCTGGGTTACCTCACTCAGTAAAGTGTTTTCTATTTCCATCCATTTGCATGCAAAATTCAAGATGTCATTGTTTTTTACTGCTGAGTAGAACTCTAAAGTGTGTATTGCCACACCTTCACCAACCCCACATCAGATAAAGGTCTGATGTCCAAAATATATAAAGAACTCAAGAAGCTAGACTTTAACATGCTAATTAACCCAATTAAAAAATGTGACACTGAACTGAACAGAGAATTCTCAACAGAAGAACTTCGAATGGCCAAAAGACACTTAAGGTCATGCTCAACCTCCTTAGCTGATCAGGGAAATGCAAATCAAAACAACTCTGAGATACCATCTTATACCTGTCAGAATGGCTAAAATCAAAAACACCAATGATAGCCTATGCTGGAGAGGATGTGGAGTAAGGGGAACACTCATCCATTGTTGGTGGGAATGCAAACTTGTGCAACCACTTTGGAAATCAGTGTGGCAGTTTCTCAGGAAACTGGGAGTCAACCTCCCTCAGGACCCAGCAATTCCACTCTTGAGAATATACCCAAGAGATGCCCAATCATACTACAAAAACATTTGTTCAACTATGTTCATAGCAGCACTATTTGTAATAACCATAACCTGGAAACAACTTAGGTGCCCCTCAATAGAAGAATGGATAAAGAAGGTGTGGCAATATACACCTCCTGTATTTCCATGGGCATAGTTAACCTCCTTAGTTTGGCGTTTTCCTTCTAGCACCTTCTGTAGGACTGGGTTTGTAAATAGATAGTGTTTAAATTTTACTTTTTCATGTAAAATTTTATTTTCTCAGTCTATGGTGATTAAAAGTTTTACAGGGTGTAGTAGTCTGGGATGACATCTCTGGTGTCTTAGTGTCTGCATAATGTCTGTCCAGGATGTCCTGCCTTCTAGAGTCTCCATTGAGAATTCAGGTGTAATTCTAATGGGTCTGATTTTGTATGTTACTTGGTCTTTTTCTTTTGAAGCTTTTAATATTCTTTTTGTTGTTGTTGTTGTTATTCTGTATGTTTAGTGCTTTTTTTAAATTATGTAGCGAGGGGACTTTCTTTTCTGGTCCAATTTATTTGGTGTTCTAAATGCTTCTTGCACCTTAACTAGATAGGCATTTCCTTCTTTAGGTTAGGAAAACTTTCTTCTATGATTTTGTTGAAAACATTTTCTGGGCCTTTGTGCTGGTTTTTTTCTCATTTTTCTATGCCTATCATTCTCAGATTTGGTGTTTTTATATTGTCCCAGATTTCTTAGATGTTTTGTGTCAGGAGTTTTTTAGATTTAGCATTTTCTTTGACCAGTGAATCTATTTCTTCTATCATATATTAAGTGTCTGAGATTCTCTCTTCCATCTCTTGTAAATTTTTTTTAGTGGTTTACCTATGTTGTTCCTGCTTGAATTCCTATTTTTTTTCATTCCAGAATTCTCCCAGTTGAGAATTTCTTTATTGATTCCATTTCCAATTTCAGGTCTTGAACAGTTTCATTTATTTCTTTACACTATTTGTGTTTTCCTGGATTTCTTTAAGGAATTTATTCCTTTCCTCTTTAAGAACCTCTATCATATTCATAAAGGCTATTTTAAGTTTTTTTTCTTGTGCTTCAGCTATGTTAGAATATTCAGGGCCTGCTGTGGTAGGCTAACTCTAGTGGAGACATATTGCCCTGACTGTTACTTTGTTTTAAAATGGACATCTTGTCATCTGGGTTTGGAATGGCTCTAGGTCTTTGTGCTGGATTTTTCTTCATTGGGTGGATGCTTTTTTCCTTGGTTTCTGTTTTTCTTCTTCATTTTCTGAGCAAATGGTGGGTGTGTGATGCCTGTTTTCCTGGTCTGTTCAACTGATGTGTGTACAAGTAATGCCTGATAGTGTTGGAGGCTGGGGTACTGGGATGAGTTAGGGGAAGGAAGGTTTGAGGAGAGTCTTTGTGATCCATTGGGGATGGGGTCAGACAGGAAAGAGAGACCACTGCAGGATTTCTGCTACAGAGATAGGGCTGAGACTGGGGGTGGAAATGGATTAGATTCTCAGGAGCAATAGGAGAGATGTGGGTCTGACTTCAGCCTTCTTGCTGCCCTGCAAGGAGCAGCCCTTGGGTTCGCATGCGGTGCCTGTAGGATCCACATAATATGTGGGCAGGCAAGAAGGAAGACTTCAGCTGGCGTTGTTCCAGCCCTAGGGTCGAGACTGGGACATTGGGTCAGTGGAGCAGAGAGAAAAAGATCTGCTGGCAGCCTGCATGGTTTTTTGGGCAGACAAGCTCTATATGCTAAAATCTGGGCTTTAAGTTTGCTTCAGGCTGCTCCTTATAATGCAAAGGCTAGAGTGAGAACTAAACATCATTCAGAGGCCTTCTTATAGATAGGAAACTGTGCATATTCTAGAATGATCATAATCATCTTTGCCTGTTCACTCTAAGTCTGTAAGTCAACCGTAAAACAGAATATTGAACTAAAATATTGTCAGATTTTATGTGAGGACATAAACAGCCCACTTGGAGAGTTCCAAGTCAATGAAAAACCTAGGCTCCAAAAAATGGTGGAGAGCACATAAGGAACAACACCCAGTGTTGTCTGTTCTCTGGCATCTTCCCATATTTTCACACACACATGCCTTCTCATAGGTAGAAACAGACACATACACATCCTCATAGGTTGAAACACACACACACACACACACACACACACACACACAATCATCCCCACAGGTAGAAATATTCTCACATGTAGAAATATGTACACTCATACATGCATATGCAAACACTTAATTCTCTTTGAATGTTGTCTTTGAATATGTAGAATTTTAGAAATGATACCCTTTATAGACTATACGAACATAATGTTGTCATTTTATCATAGAATAATGTCCAGTGCTTGGTTAGAAGATGTCAGAGAATTGTAATTCGTGAATTTAGGATGGCTATCTCTTTAACCTATTATAAATTTACTTTTTTGAATAAATTGCGATATATTTAGTGATAACAGTCTTGGTATTATATCAGTCACATGACTGAAGATCTTTCAGTGAATAGTAAGTCACATGGGAAACACTGGCACATTCAGCCATTACAAAATTAAAAATTTTTTATTAAAATAAAAAATATATATGCATATATTACCAAAATATGATGTGAATTAAAAGTAAGGTGAATTTGATAAGAAAAACAGATCAAACTAGATGCATATGTTAAATCATTGAAGTGTTTTTAATTTTTGAAACATTTTGTTTATATAACTTTTTTTAATCTTTAAGATATATATGTTGTAATATAATCTTTTCCATCTTAGAGTCTCTCTATATATACAAATATATAGAGCTATATATCTCAAATATATCTTTATATATGTGTGCAGTGTATTTTGATCACATCCATACCCCATTCCCACTCTCCCACTCTTTCATCCACTCGTGCACTCATACAGCATAATCCTTTCTATACTTTATGTTGTCTTTTTAATGTTTATTTTTAAGAGCCAATTGGGTTCAATTATTGCTGCATGGATGTGAGGTTGCCAGCTAATGTGTGGGCAACCTACCACTAGCCACTTCTCAAAGGAAAGCGACTCTACTTTCCCCAGTAGTTGTCAACTCGTCATCTAGGAATGAGAACCTGTAAGCTCCTCTCTCCTTAATGCAGTAATTTTGATTGAATCAACATTGTGCAGCTACTACAGTTGCTGTGTTTTTCATGGGTGTAATTACTATGTTATATCCAGAAGACACCATTTAAAACACTCCTTCTCATCCCTACCTTGGCATTCTCTCTTCTGCTTCCTCTCTGGAGTTCCCTGAACGTAGGGGTAGGAGGTAGTTAGATGGTACACATGTCCCATTTAAGTTTGTGTGTTTGGTTTGTTGATTGGTTGGTGTTTTTATTTTTTTATTTTTTTGTTTTATTTTATTTTATTTGAGACAGGGTTCCTCGGTGTGACAGTGCTAACTGTCCTGGAACTAGCTCTTGTAGACCAGGCTGGCCTCGAACTCACAGAGATCCACCCTCCTCTGCCTTCCGAGTGCTGGGATTAAAGGTGCGTGCCACCACATGTCCCATTTGGGATAAGCACTCACAGTCACTCATTATTAGCACTTCGTCTATTTACAAGTCCCAGTATAAACTTCTCTACAATGCAAAAAACATAAATGTTCTCCAACCAAATTGGAGAGCATCACAAATCTACAAACCGAACCATAAATATTAGTTAAGAATGTAGTTTGATTAAAAAGAAAAAGACAACAATACCATATAACTTCCCCCAGAATAAGCTTTCCTATGCATTCTACAGACCAGAAAAATATTTTCTGCTGTGGGATTTTTCAGAAGGTGGATGGTTATTCCTGTAGCAATGGTGCAGCTATTATATCAGTGGCCACATTTTGTCTGACAGATCAGTATTACAGAATTCAGGGTAGAGTGTTAAGTAAAACCTATTTCTCTACTACCACTATGCATAATATTTACTAGAAATAAGAATATTAGACAATAAGGAGAAAGTTTCCCAATTATAGATTGATTTTTATATGCAACCAGAGGGTATATATGGTACCTTAAGAAACAGAACAATGGCATTCAATTTACCGTAATGTTTGTAGAGTTCTGGAGAAACCTCTTGATCTGTAACCTGTAGTGAGTTTAGTATGGTGACATAATTAGGCCAGATGTGACAGAGGGACAGATTCTGTGGATTAGTTAGAATAGAACTTTGGGTTACTGTCACAGATATAGTGGTAAATTTCCCTTCATGAAATCACAGTGGCCTTTGTTTTCCAGGAGACCCTTCTAAAGACTCTCAGAGGCTTATTCTCTTTAATGGAAGTAATGCAGTTAGTCTGTTTGAAACCTCAACAGATTTGATATTAAATTTCACATAAAAAGTTGGTAATTAATGACAGTCTTCACACATAATTAGCAATGAACTTTGACAAGGCCTGCCTAGGGGGAGTAGGATCATAGAATTCTAGAATCATTTCATTCTGGCAGGAGAGACATAGGGCCTTCCTTTGCTGAATAGATAAGAGTATAAAAAGTTAGTAGCCAGGAATCTTTCTGCCACAGACTGTAGAAAACATGGGACTAGAAACAAGTGTCTAGTTCCAGTGTAAAATGCCATTCACTATGGAGTTTGACTCATTCATTTTAAACATTACAGTCACTCTTGTACAATGATTTCGGCCATTATTTCTTAGTTAAGCATTTAGCCACTCTGGTAACATCAATGACAAACATTCATGTAGCACTTTTCCTAATTACTCACTGTAGCCTCTCCTTTAGATATTAAGGCCTTTATGAACTCGATACTATATCTATATCAGAGTTTGCAGATAGAGCTAAAGCACAGTGAGACTGGGAAAATCATGGAAAGAAGTAGAATCAGTAAACGGTAGAGCCTGGTTTAGAACACAGGGCAAAGGGTTCTAGACTTTATACTCTATGATATGCAGCTTTGTAAGTGTTTATTATGTAATCACTTGGAAATAACATGGATAAATTATTTGTGCTCAAAAAAACAAATCAGAAAAAGCAAAATTCACAAGAATTGGAGGAAAACTCATTATTTAAAAAACAAAATTGGGATAACTGCATGTCTACACAGAAAGGAAGGAACCGTGACAGAGATGTGGTAACTGTGGTGAAGTGAAACATTGCTTGCTCTCAGTGACTGTGAGCAATGTTAGATCTGAAGGGTGGGATTGAAAGGACACAGTCCTGGCTGAGTAATGCAGCACAATGTATCAGAGTAGACAGCCTTCATTGTGTCAGGCTGCTTGAGTGACACTAATTCTAGGGGCAAGAGTGGTACTCTGAGGCAGTTCATTGGAAGACAACTATGTTCAGTTAGGCCAGAGTTAAAGAGCATCATTAAATTTATTCTGAAGCTATATTATAAAGCATTTAAGGACCAGAGCTGCAGATAGTTCAAACTTTGAATCTTCACACTGTCCTTTGTTAGTATCATGTATTTAGTTAAGTTATCTGATCCTCCTCTAAATTCCAAGTTTTTCATCTACAATTAAGATAATTGTACTAATCTAGATTCAGGGTAAGGAGGAATAAGTGATATCAGTCTGTAAAATGCTTAGCACTATACCAGGCACATAGTAATACTAAACATTTTAAGAATGAAAATTTCATTTATCTTTCAAATATGGACTATAATTCCAATTACTCTCTTATATGGAAAAGAAAGCAGGCCTAGCAGGTAATAATAAGTAGGGCTTTATACCTATCAGTCTCTCACTGCTTTTGGATAAGGGACCTTGAACTCTGAATTGTGAATAGTGCTTATAAAGGAAGCTTTGTAAATCAACTTATTTAAAATGCAGTAGAGCAGCTTATGATTTAAAAGCATCCTGTGGTGAATCCTTTTATAATGCGAATAATCATCTCCTAATTTATCTGTTCTGTAAGTTCAGTTTGGCTTAGTGTGTCTTCTTAAAGCAGAGAGTACACCTGCACTCTTGTTCCGACAAGGTAAGCAGTCCTTTCATGCTGGGAAGACTTTCAGAGAAATACAGGGTGCCTCTTGGATTCAAGATGGCATAGGGCAGTAACTGCAGAGGCTCACAAGGCCCCTGTTGTCAGGAAGAGCATTAATTGTTCTTTGTGAGGCATCTATTTTTAATGAGCATGCCTCCTCATGTAGGTCAGTAGACCTAGACTGTCATGAGGATCACTCTAGCCTAGGACTGTTGCCTGGATTGAAGTTACTGAAAAACAATTAGTCATGCCTCCTTTTTCTGAACTTTCACTGGAACTCAACATGAAATTATGACATGCCACACAAATCCCTATGAAAAGGCGAGCAGCATGGGAAGCTGCGTGGTAGAAAAAGCAGTGTGCGCTATGAACTGGGAACTCAACTAAATATGACTGCTACGTAGCAGCACAGGGTACAGAAAAGGTGTCACTCACTCTTCCTGTGTGCGTGTTTCTTAGTTGTATACTAATTACATTGGATTTATATCTTGTATGTAATTTCTAACTAAAAAACTTACTAAACTGATTCATGAAATAAGGTGAACTGTTCTGTTTCTTTCTGTTCAATAAAAAGAAGAAAAGAATCATAGAAAGAACACTTATGAATAGTTAAGAGGTTTTCTTATCCCAATCAACAATGCTTGTCACTCTGCCTCAGCTTGATCCCTTTTTTGCAGATGTGCAGATTTATAAAACATTTTATTTAACCACGATGTAGAGCTGAATATCAAAGTGGGCAAACTCAAACCAAATGAGTCTTTTCTACCATTAGCCAGCAAACATTGACCTCTGTTTGGAGAAACTTGGATGTATTTGAGATAAAATGACCTTTCCCACAAATTAATTATATCTAGGACTAAAATAATTACATCTTTTCATTGATTCTTTTTATTCCCACAGTATCCATGGGAATTTTGCCAATTCTTCATAGAGCGATTTAAGCTTATTCATACTTAACTTGGATGAAGTACTCTTTAAATATATGCCTGCAGCTCTGTCATCTGCTTGATGAATGGGACAATACCATGTATCAAATTCATGAACATAAACTATATGGTACTTCTCAATGCCAGGTCCTTAAAAACTCAAATGACTACTTTGTAAGAACTTGGAGAGCACTTCAAACTTTCTGAACTTTTCATACTTTCTCTGCCCACTCAGGATGTTGAGTGGAACTGTAAGTCATACATGACAGATGTATCTTGTGTCAAATTGAGAATTTAAAGACATTTCATACAAATTCAGGAATTATAAAAGGCTACTATATAAGCCTTGAATTTTTTATTTGTCAAAAAAATTCAAGCAGATTTTAAAGAGGCTCATGAACTTAACTCAACTAAGTGGTAATAAAACTATATGTTTAGCCAAATTGGAAATTCTGAGAAAGCTTAGTTTTTCCAAATCATCTTGATATTTTAAACTGCCAAGCCTAAAGATGTGAAAGCCATCATATCTGACAATAAGTGTGACACATTACCACGGTGCCATAGTGACCATGCTCAGAGCATAAAAATCTTTGTATTACAAAGATAAAGAAATAGTTTACTCAATTATTTGTTTCACTTCTCCAAAAGAAAATAAGCTCTTGGGTATGACATTTCTAATTTTAATATATAAAAACAAATCCTTTTACCCTTCCAATAAAATAAATATTAAAAATAAATTTTGTAGTAACAAAACCACTTCTGTTTTCGTAATATGTGTTAGGAAATGATTTAGCCTATTGAAAGCAGCTATCATTAGTGATAGAGGATAATATAATTCTTAAAATTCAAAAATGCAAAACCACATTTATAGAGAAATTTTAGTGTAAGAAGTATATTTGAAATTTTATTATGATATCATATTAAAACATGATACGACCTTCTATATACAAAGGAGGGTCAAGAAATATAGAGTATATATTTGATCTTATTGGAGTGTCAATCTGTAGACACCTACTAAGATCTCATGGCTCTTATGTTTCTGAAATCTATGTGTACAACCCACAGAATAAGATGATTACAAAGAAATTTTTAAAAATTATTTACCTCTGTATTAAAATAGAAGATATGGGACTCCCTAATGGAGTCCAAGTTATTATGCTAACGCAGAATGTATTTTCTAAAAAATACCCAGTTTTATTTCTGGAGAGTAGATAACTCATGAAAGCCCAAGAGCACCCTCTAGTGAAGCTTCTGTAATAGACCTGAGGGGGCTTTCTTCTGACCTCACTGTCCCTTCCCATTGACCTTTGGTTTCCCATATTTAAACACTGGATTCCTATTATCACAGGCCCAAGGGGGCTTTCTCTTGACCTCACCATCCCTTTCAAATGACTTTTGACTTTCCATATGTAAACATTGGATTCCCATTATCTGGCCTTAGCAATTTGCAGATCACTGAGAAGGTAGTATGTTTGGAAAGTACATGTTGTTAGGGTTCCCATTTTGTGATTAAAAATACTTAACTACTAGAATGTGGTATTCATTGTTCTCATGGTTTTGTTTGTTTTCACTCATAAAATACCAGTCTATGACCAACAACTCTAGTATCTGTTAAAACAGTTTTCAAAACTAAAGAAATATAATCAGTAGAAGTCTGTAACTCATTTGAACTTTTGGGTTCTTTATAGTACAGACAGGGACATTTTTATATTTCCAATGTTAGGAAAATGGTCAGGGATATTTAGGTGATTTCTGTGGGTTTACGTGGTTGTGAATGGCTAGATAAAGGAACTCTAGATTTGACCAGTGTACACTGTATGCTACATTCAATATTAGATTGAATTTTATAAATGTGTACAATTGATGCACATTGATCAACAATTAAATAATTAAATAGTTTGAAAATGTAGGAAATTATTAAGTGTTTCACATATGTGTTTCTGTATTTTAGAAAGATGATTATAAAGAGTCTCTGTCTTAACTGAAGTACTTAAGCTGTCAGTATATCACTCACATAGATTAATAACTATTACATAACAATTGAAACAAGGTTAATCATTACTTGATTTTATAAACAAGCTGACATAAAGTGCATCAGTTGGAAGGGGACTTAAAGATTTAAACCCCTCCACTTCAGACAGTGGAAAAGCCCTGGTGTACCTAAATGTTAAACAACTTGGCAAGATGATACAAGTGGATAATGAAAGTGTTAGGGCACAACAGAGACTGCTTGTGCTCATCCTAGTGCTCCTGTGCTACAATAGCCTCATTGTTAAAGAGTATGTAATGTGATTGCATAAGTTCATTCTCACTGATTTTGGACGGTTCTTCATGTTAGAGTCAAAGTATGTATCCTATGAATACTTCTCTTACTCTGTCTGCACTCTGTCATATAATGGAGTAAGTTGCAATCTGGGTTACTTCCAGGCAGAAGATAAATTCATTGTTATTTAATGAGTTCCGTTTATTCTTTAAACACTGTGCCACACTGTTTACCTTCTGACTGACCCTTCAGTCAGATAATATTCTAGTTTTACTAGTAATTATTCCTGTGAATCTCGCTACACATTTGTCTATGTTCCAATGGCTTTACCTCTTGGTTCTCACATAACTATTATATTATCATATAAAATAATGTTGAACATTGTTAGCGCTCATTAAATTCAGTGTCAGTATTGAATAGTGGCATCTAAATTTTAATGAAAACGGTATTTTTGTGAGTATCCAATAGAAGTCATAGCAGTAACTCCATTAAATAAGACTTTTAGATGTATTATCTGATTTCTGGAAAAATAACAAAGCTACTTCACATGTATTTTTTTCCTGGAAAATAACTGAATTTCTATGTATTTATACTTGATAATTACTGTATAAGAAATGGTATTTTTGATAAGACATATTTCCTATCAGTTCAGCAGAAGTATATGTTTCAGTCATGTTTTAGTTCAATACCATATTCTTAATCTTGGCTTTAACTTTAGTCTTAATACCTATGTCTTTCATTATTGTTAAAGTTTGGGATGAGATGAGACGGATATTTATGGCAAATTAAGTCATAATGTCTTAATTTCTATTATAATTTTTAAAGTATCTAATGTAGAGGATTTTATTTCCATTTCCTTGCCTGCTACACTATAATTCAAACACAGTCAGGTTATTTTTGTTTATTTTAAGAATCATAAAGCCAGAAAATTTTGGAGTTGGAAGTGATCGTGGCTATCAAGGAGGCTGGTTTCTTCATTTTTTAGATGAATAAGTCAATACTTCAAAAAAGAAGGAAGTTACATGATTTATAACTTGACTTACACGAATAAGCCTATCTTTCTTTTCCTAAAAAATAGTTGACTCTAGAGAACAGCTGTTCAGTTTTACAGGTGTTCTGACCCAAAAGATTGACCAACCCTGTATTAGCTAAGCATGAACTACTCACACTACATTAGAACTTCCCACTTAACAGCACAGTGCAGCATGTCTGCCTGGCTAGTTTTCTATTTTCTTTACATTTGCAATGATGTTAAAGATCACATTGAAACCCATAAGTGAGTACTGTTAAATCTTTTTCATCTTTAGCTGTAAGTCTAAACAGTTTTAATAATGAGTCTGCATGGTCTCTGCATGGTCTACTAAATATTTTTAGGAAGTGGAAACCCCTTCTGGAGTTCTGAGAGAAACATCACTTCTAAAATGCCTTTAAAAGTACTCCAGCATAAACATTACAGTGGAACATTTCATTAGCTTTTTGAGAACAATAAAGAAATGTGGAGCATAATAGGCTAATATGCTTAAGTGGCCTTGGTAGAACCCTACTTAACTCAGTGGGATTTTCTGCAGCATGCAGAGGTGGAAAACCATTCCCCACATACGTATTGTGTAGGACTGCTCCTTTCCTTATTACATGCAGTGTATATCAAAGAGAAGTGACTTTCCACCTGTAATTCTAAAATGAAGAAAATCTCAAAATACAAGTTTTAGAAGCATCAATATTTAGATGGGATGATCATTAGTCAACAGTGCTAGTCTTTGGCATTCTGGATTATTGCAAGCTGGAGGAAGGAATAAATTAAATATTAGCATTTCCCAGGCTCTAACAGCTTACGTTACCATCAGGGAATTAAGATCTTAGAATACCTAAGAAAAAGTCATGATGTAAGCCAAATCCTATTGGTTACAAATTACAAAGTCTAATTCAACTAATGAAAAATTATTTTGTTACTTATGCTACAAATCTATCCTGCCAAATATTTGAATGAAGTAAAAATGATAATTTTATAAAAAACAAAGTGGTAATTTTTTAGTGATTTTTAATAGAATTCAAGAAACTTCACTGAGTATACTGCTGGACTTGCAGTGTGATCTTTTGCCAATACTTCCAGCTCTTGAGGCTTCTATTTTCTCTGATATAAATTGGGACTCATTAATCCTAGGGACACTGTGATCCTTGTAATTTGCTTAAGCTTTTAGTGAAAAATGTAAATTAAGTGTACAATTATAATGTTTTAAGCAAGTTCAAGTAGACTAAACAGATAGCAAATTAAAAGTATTAAGTGTTTTTCTTTATGCAAATAAATTGTCATCATCAAAATTCATTTTAAAGTCTGAATTCATGTTCATGTGACATTGAATTAATGATACAAAGAAAAGCCTTTTTGAATGATAGACAATTCTAGTGGCTGAAGTAGCATATTTAAGCCATTATGTTTGTTTGTTTCACTTACTGTCAAACCCTGTCTTCAAAATAGTATAAACTAGTTATATTGATAGATGGAATCTGTCTTCCAATTCCAGGATGTGTTTTCTATCAAATTTCTCTTCATTGCTTTTTTGAGTCTATATGCAAAATAACATATAAACACAAATGTAAAACTCAGCTGTAATTGTTCCTTAGCAGTTGGAGACATCATACATTCCTTACAATGTATACTTAAATTGTAAATATCAGCAGAGCCACTCAGTCGACATGTGAAAACTCTAAATATAACTTATTGAAAACAATGTATATGCTTCCTCCTCACCCAATGGATCGTTTCCTAGCTACTCTCCTTGCTCCAGTGGAATCTCAAAAATGCTCCTGACTCTCCAAGTTAGTCAAACAAAGAATCAAGTGGGTTTATTTTACAATTTACCCTTAAATATGTTTTCTAGTTTTGAAATTCTGATTTTGTGCTTTGCTTGTGTAATTCAAAAACAGTCTTAGTTTAAAAACAAAAGTTGGCAAAAATACTAGTGCATTATGTGTTCTAATCACGTATGGTGTTTTGAAAAAGACTCAAAATTGACAAAAGTGTTTCACTGTAATTACAGTTCAAATGCATGGATTTTCTTTCTCATAAATTGTATAAAATAAAGATAACAGGCTTCTTAAATGTGTAGTATATGAATATTACATTGTATAATTGTTCTATAATATGAAGTATAAAACATGTACAGGTGACATACATTTTCGTGGTATGTTATAACATCCTAGATTCATGGCAGTTTTGTACTTTTTAGTTTATAATGTAATTCAAGTCTATAATGTAATTTAGCATCAGTTTCTAAAGTTTGTGGAGTTCTCAGAAGATTTATCCAGTGACACAGTTAACACTCAAGCTCTAGTATCAGTGGGCCAATTTTTTTTCCCTTTCATAGAGTTCTTTGGTTTTTCTAAGAGAACTTTTTTTTTCTTGATAATACATAAACATAGAAAGAGAAGTTTCTTTGGCTCATATTGTACTCATGAGACAATGATGATGGTGAAGTCCTTTTCATAATCAGGACCTTTGTAGAGATTGCCCAGGTATTCTTAGCCAAAATCTCTGTCTCATTGTACACTACTCCAGGGCAACATGTGGTGTGCCAGCTGGATGCCCTCCCTACATGCCTCAGGTGGCCACATTTCAATGGTGCCTATAGAGCACAGGCCAAATTCTCATTCTCTGTGTTAATCAGTGGGAGAATTCCCATAGAAAATGTGATGGAAGCATATTTCAGGCAAACTCTAAGAGATCAGCCAGGTGATTAGGCCAGGACATTTTAAATTCAGTTTTTCTGTAGAATTTCTATGGCATTATTTTAGTTGACCAAAGAGTGCTAGAAAAATTTAGAGATACTTGGAATTTGAAATATCTTTATTCTACTCTGAGTACTTTAAAGAAAATTCCACAGTATTTTTCTTAGATACAATAAGAGTTTATCTTGATTTATAAACTTAAAGACAACTGATAAAACTATTAAATCATTCTGATTGGTAATTCTCCAATAATTTTGAAAGGATCTGAAATATATTTACTGACGTCTCATTGTAACACTCTTTTTATTTAAATTCTGGTCAGTTCTACAAACATTTAATAAGTGTGTACCTTGTTTAAAATACTATGGTAGATACTTTCAGTAGTTCTGTATATAAGCTTATAGTTTTGAAATTATGTTCATATTTATTTTCTTGATTATGGTGAGGATTTACCCTTTAATTATTTCTTACATAATTTGCCTAAAGTTTCAGATGTTGTACTTTGGATTTGGGTAGGGAATTTGTTTTGTGTTTCTTTATTTTGGTTGAGCCTGGAGACCATTGTGTACAGACGTTTGTTTAGTTTTCCTTGAAGGAAAAATAAAGGCTTATAATTTTGTCATATTACATTGATAAGGGTTAGAACTAGTACATTTTCTCAGAGTTTCTGTTGTCTCACTTGACATTAGGTTCAGTCATGAGTGCATTTTTAATTACCTAGTTGAAACTTTTTAAAATTCAGTTAAGCATATTAATTTTATTTTATACACTTAAGGAAATATTGATTTAGTCCATTCCATATATTTTCCTAATATAAAAGTGTGATTTATTCAGAAGTTATTCATTCCTGTTGCTTACCATTCTATTAAATATCCCTGCTCTAGCTGAATACTGCTAGGTAATAGGTAGAGATGTGGTTTTCCACTTGGCATATACAGTGTCTTCTCCTGTTCCTGCATCTAATTCACAATGGCATTTTCGACTCCTGTGTTGCTGTTATGTTTTTGATAATTTCTAGTATCTTTCTTTCAAGCCTACACTGAAATACTTGAAAACAACCTAATGTTTACTTTGATCCATCAATTTTATTTCACTTGCATATAATGTCGAAGTAGAATTTATCTACACTTTATCAATCAGATTTTCTAAGAATTAAAAAATCAACTTCACTAGGCATTAAACCTTATTAATATTTTCATAAACTCAAAATTTAAAAATCTCATTTGGATTGATTTTTTTATAGTATCAAATTTGCAAAAAGATGTTCTCCAGGAGCCTCATCATTTATGTCATTTGGGGAGTTTGGCCCAGAGGGCAGTCACGTTGACCCCATCTGCAAAGGTTGGCTAAACTAGAATCTTGGACTATGTAAATCCCATTCATCAAGGTCCACATAAAGTAAAGTAGGTGGGGAGCAGGGGGACAGATGGTAGGGTCGACAGAAAGAAAGTTGTTGTTGACATTGATATAGACCCTTCTTCTTGCCAGAGTGACTCCATGGACTTCTTTTGGCATGAAAGCCTAAGCCAAAGCTATCATATTAATGGAAGGTGAGCTGCAGGCTCACTGGAGAGATCTAGACACAGTAGGTATCTAGGATTGGCTTAGATTCTGTCTATCAGCTTGAGTGTCATACGTACTTGATTGATGTGCAGTGGCGCTTGAAAGTGCTGCTTTGATGTTGAGGACTGTGTCATAAGGTTCCTGATATGGTGCATGTGTCTGGATGGAATTGGACATTGACTGTCTTTGCCTATGCCAAGCAACACCAGACTTGAGTGCATTAGTTTGTGGATCTGTAGCAGATGGTGAGTGCAGACGTTTGGAGGGGGTGTGCCTTCAAACACAATATGGAGCCAACAAACCTAGAAGGTTATTGCATGTCTTGACTTTGGCAGCTATTTTTAAACATTGACAAAAATTTCACATGCTACCCATTGTTACTTTGAAAATACTAGATACATTGGTGTTCTGGGCAAAAGAACTATACAAAACAAAAATACTTTTCTCTGTGTTGGTAAAGTTGGTTGGAGACAACTCTTGGTATTGGTTAAATGGACAAAGTGAATATTTTAGATTGTACATTCTCAAGCTTGTTACCAATGTCAATAAACTTACTTATGAGTAAATAGAGGAAGCGCTTAAGAGTACTAAAGTGTCCACATTCTATTGTGGTCCAGTGTGACACTTAAGACTGATTTTATTTCCTTTGACTTTCAATTTGGACTGAGTACTCTGTTGTTTAGAAAAAGAAAAACTAAGAAAATAAGGTCAATAGAAGCATCTTATTTAAAAAAATAGTGTGGAGGGAAAATCACAGAAGAAGTAGCTTTATAATAATTAGAGACATACAAAACAAATGATTTTTCCTAATATCTGCTGTTTTGCCTTGAGTGGATTCTGAATATACATAAATCAATTTTCATATCATACCTCTTTTTTAAAATATAAGCTATAAAGTAAAATAAGCTCCTTAAAAAGAATTTGGAAGCAAACACATTATAAAGCAACTAAATATTAAATCTGTTGTCACCATCAGTAAGGTATGATTCTAGATTTTTCCCTACCTCCTTTTTCCAACAGATGCACCACTTCAAAGTATATGTGTTTGCATGTGTGTTTTTAAATAAAAATTGGGTCATATGGTATGTATTGTGCTTTCTTATCATCAGTAATTAGATGACAGTTATGAGATACCTTCAAATTATTGTGCCGTGTGTGCTAACAGTTTTCAATCAACTCCTCCATATTTGGCACTACAGTGGTTTTTTTTTTGTTTTTGTTTTTTTAACCGTGATTTCTTCTACTCTGAGGATCCATCTTCCCTTAGAGGTGAATTTCTGGGTTAGGGCATGCACACTTGAGATTCTTTGGATACCATTCTCCAAATTGGATGTGAAAGGAGTTTTCTAGATAATTTCTCCTCTGTTTTGAAGAGTATCATAAGTATTTATCAATTTGGCAAGGAAAACCAGGTTTCTTTTGTTTTGATTCACATCAATTTGATTAACACAGAACTAGCATGCTTTTCATATATTTCTTTGCCATTGCTTCTTTCTTTTAATAAAGTGTTTGCTCTTGTCATCATACTGATTTGTAAAATTCTTTAAATGTTTTTAATTTTGTCAAATATTGTACAAAAATGTTTTTCTATGCTACATATTGTCTTTGCTATTGTTGATGTGAGAAAAATTAAGCATTTGTATGGGTAATTTTGTTTTTATACTGTTCTTTGTTATTATATTATCCAATAGCTTGAAATTGAGTAAATAGTCTACATTTTTATATTGATGTTTTAGCTATTATGATAGCTCTGGTTTATTTTTTATTTCTTTAAAGCCACTTTACCATGACATGAATCGAGTATCTTATGTGTCTTTGTCTGAATATTATTAGTCTTCCCAACCCCATCACCACCACTCACACACTCTGTTCAAAGATATTTTTGATATTTTCACCTACATATTATTCACAATTCCTTTTCTTCACTAAGTTCATAAAATGTCCCAATAAAATCTTATTAAACCTCTATTGGTATTAGTGTCTTTGCAATATTTAACATTCATATTCAGAACTGTACAGTGTTTTTCATCATGAATTGTTTTGTTCACAAGTCAGTCTTGTCGTATTGTTTGTCTGCATCCACAAATTCATCAGTGTAGATGTATCATATTCTTGTTGTGACAGGATTGTTTGAATTCTGTTTTCCAAAATTTCAGTAGAAAACCCATGTCTTCTTTTTATAATAATTAAAATTAGTTCTTTTTGCTTAGCTGTTAATAGTTCCTTTGAAGTTATTTTGAATTTTCAAGGCAATTAGATTATTAGTCAACAATGATAGTTTAGCCTTTTGTCTTAATTATATGTGAAATCCAGCTTTATTAATTAGAATTTCTCAATCATTTAAGTGATCATTGTGATAAGATGCATACTTATTGATTATATGTATAGTAATGTCTCTATCATTGTTCATAGTAAAAATTAAAATAAATATACTTTGCTATGTTGATAAAGTAAATTAAAATTCTATTTTATTCGGGTATTAGAATTGTTTTCAAGGTTACATGCCAAGTATTGATAAATATTGTGAAACTCTAATCGAAAAACATGGAATTTTTCTTGCCATGTATTTTTAATTCAAATCAATTCATTGCACATTTATTCCACACTTGCTTTGTACCTGGAAGTTTTCACTAGGCATTGGAATTTAAGTACATTGGTCTTTCTCTTAAAAATAAGATGTGGTGATTTGGAAAATGAGAAGAAATAACTTAAGGTAATTGTTTTCTCATTGTTAAATAACTCTTGCATTATTAGAAAACAATTTAGATTTAGGAATTTATTAAGAAAAATTCTAAATTCTAAATAGTTATGTAATTTCTTAATGCCCCACTAAATTTATAAGCTCAATAACAAAGACTGCATACATTTTATATAATTAGGAAGCTAAATGTCTCATAGTCAATCCCTGTCTCATGTGAAATGACATGTGCTCTTTGAGGAAGTCACTTTTGCAAAACTGTGATTGGGTTTTAATGATCCTAGAGTCCTTTGAAACACCTGTGACATATCACTAGGTATTCAGACAATTGATGTATTTTGTACATCAATTAGTAATTGGTACTAATTTTATTGTTTCAATTTACTTTATAAAATGTATCCACTTTTCCCTTCTTGTGATATAACTTATCATACGTTTTATTTTATTTTTTAAAATTCTTTTATTTTGTTCATTTAGACAGTATTTGTAAATAATTTTTGTTTTTAAGCTACACCCTTTTGACTAGATTCTTCCCTTACAATTTAAACAAATAAAACTGTAAATCTTTGTAGAATCAGTTTTTATACATTATGCTTGTTATTATGAACTATAATATTGGAAAACTCAGTTCACATACTTAAAAAGAGTTTGCTCTATTTAGTTAGATGTGAGTAAGGAAAAATATAAAACAAATAGCAATGAAATATTTATACTTTACATTAACTAATATATCTAATCATTTTTGATCTTTAGCAAAAGTACTAAAACATACAAATTACCTGTTGCATATGTACCTTCCTTTGAAATAACCATTATTTCCACATAATCATTTTTTTACAATTATTTAATCCCTTGCTACTTGTAATTTTATAATGTGTTTCCAATATTTTACTTTTTATCTTTTGCTTTCGAACTAACTACACTGGTTAGAAAAGTGCATGTACATGAACCCACACAGTATTGGTATTAGTGGTGATAAGTCCTTACAAAATGACAATACTTTTGAGTTCAACTGAAATGTATATTTCTTATTTATATAATGTTTCTTTATTTTTCATAATTGTATTCTTACTTATTGTTAAACACTTTTATATATGTCTAAGTAAACAAAATGTAATTCTTTTCATAATAAAGGATGATGCTGCATAGAAATAAGATTAATGTAGAGTAAAATCTTTGCTTTCTTAATCTCTCCTTTCATTAAATAGCTTCTGCAGTTCAAAGTAGGAGAGGTCTTTGTGGTGACACAAAGTTAGTGTGTCTACCAAAGGGGATGCAAGCAGGAAATGTTGGCATTTATTAAAGGAGACTATTTTCATCTTTCAGACTTACATTCATTTTTTTATTCTATAGAGACAACCATTTTAAACTTCAGCATTCTTTATATATTCTTAAAATATTTTATTTTGTAAGATTTTATCCCTTCTCAATTTTAAGTACTTGCATCAAATAATACTTGTCACAAACCGCACTACTTGTCCCTGTGGAGCCGTTGTTCTCTGTTAATAATAAGTAATACTATTGATTAACACTAGACCTTCCCAACTTCAAGGTCTTTCTCAGCCACCAATTCACCAAACCTCACTATGAGTAAGGTATCATTGGTGTGAAGTCTTCATAAATGTAAATAAATTATGCACAGCACACTTCCTCTATTTATCCAACTTACTATATTGAAGCAACTGTCTTCATGGACCACAGATTGATATATTGTGTGTTTCTGTACTACACCAAAGTAAAAAGGGCATTTTATGAATGTTTAACAGAACCTACTTCATAACAGTTTTTGAAGTATTTTATGAATTGTAGATAATCTGAGCCATGGAATATGATGTAATTCTACATAACAGAGTTCATAGAAAGAAGATAACTCCTCAAACAGAATTGGTTTAGACTCCTGAGAAATATGCATTGGGACGTTTATAGCACTCTAACTTTGTAAGCATATCTCACATTTAATTGTGCATATTACTGTTGTAGTACTATAGCAAATATAGCAGGAATGAAAATACAGAAAAAGAGGATACTTTCTAAAACCATTTGTCTTTGCTGTAATACACTTTTTCATCTCTAAACAATTTAGGTTCAAATATGCCACTTTGTATCTCTTGGGAAGCAATTGCTAACTTCCATATTTTCAGAGAATATTTGTAGTATCTGCATGATGGTCAATTTTTCCTATACAAAATCAGAATTTCCTACAGGAAAAGATTAAATCAAACAAAATCTGTTCTGTAACAAGTTTTAATAACTTCTTCAAAGTTGATAATATCAAGCTTTTGGAACATAATGCTATTTGATTAATTATTATATTAACTATACTCAAAAAATAATTACTGTAGAAATTGTTCATTTTGAGCACATACAAATAGTAAGTAAGGTGAAGAGGCAATTCAGTGATTTGTAATATGTCAAACTTGGCAAAATCAAATTGGTACTATAATTTTTCTCACTGATAGCTAAAATATGTTTTATTAGGTAATCTGCTTACCTCATAATCCTGAGGGTCTCCCATGTTATAAACCTGATATGTCAGTCTCTGCTTGAGAGTCAAAATCAGGAGGATCCCTTTATCTTTGTGGCCAGGCCAATCAGCAAGCTCAATGTTTGATGGAAAATATTGTCTCAAAAAATAAAATGGAGAATGATTGAGGAAGATACGTGATATTTACCCCTGGGCCTGTGTTCACACACATAAAAGCACATACACACACAAAAAATGTATCTTGTTGAAATGGTACCTTAGATTGCAATAGTATGATTATTGTTGTGTAATCAGATTATTGATGCTTGTAATTATTTCTTATACGTGTCTATATTTTCTATCCCTCTTTTACCTTATAATTATTATTTATAATTATTAATTTTCCTCTTTGACAGTTGTATGCATTCATATAATGCATCCTAGTTACCCTTTCCCAACCATCTTCTCTCTCATCACTATCTCACTACTGCCCCCTCATATTCATGAAGTCTTTTGATTTTCTTTTTTTTATGAACCACTGCATTTAACAAGGGATGTCTGTGTGGCCTTGGGTTTTAAACTGTCCATCAGAGCTTTCTGAGCTTACCTGGAATACACCAGTGAAGTCAATGACTGCCTCTCTCCATTATTAATCAATATTTCTCAGGGTCAGGTGTGACCCAGGGAATCTCCTATCTTTGATGGACTGATGACAGGCCCAGATCCAAGTAAGGCAACTAAACCTGCTTTGAGATCATGATTGCAGTGACTATGTCATTTTTCTGAAGATATTCCTATCCTCCTGCTCTTAAATTCTCTCCACCCCAGTTCTGCAGTGCCTTAGAGCAGACCTTTGAAGTGTTTCATTTAGGGCTTGGCACTTAGTCATTACTTATTCAGCACATGAGCCTCTGCATTCTTCACAGTTCATTGCAAACAGAAACTTGTCTGGTGAATCTTGGTGTCGCATTTCTCTATGCATATAAACATGAATATTTAGAAAGCATTTCAACACCATGACTCTTTAGCTAAGTTCCCATCTGCGCCCAAGATCTCCTCTGCTATGGGGTTTTGAGTGGGTATACAGTACCCAGCATGAATGCCTTCCTGTGACTTGACCTTAAATCTGATAATAAAGTGATTGGTTATCACCATCATAGTCAATATTGTGTCAATAGACATATTTTGCTGGGCAAAATTTGTGTTGTTTGCAGGATTCACAGTTGACTAGGATCTTGATGGCTTTCCTCTTGGAACAGCCCATACAGTACCTTTTGTAACTATAAAAACCTGCCAGTAGGAAGGAGGCTTCCAGATCAGTTCCCACTTGACTTCTCTATATCTTGTAACAAAGGTTTGTGTTTAGCAATAGAGTCCTATCATCCAGTTCTGATGGGCAAGAATAGGAATGATAAGAGCTTATATTGTTCAGGGGGCAAAATACAAATTCAATAAATAACCTTTGTCATGAAAACAATGAGGTGAAGGTCAAATGGGGCAGACCCAAAATGTTGGCTTCTAGCCCTTCACACATGTACATTTGCCAACTCTCTCCCTCTCTCTCTCTCTCTCTCTCTCTCTCTCTCTCTATATATATATATATATATATATATATATATGTATATATATATAAAAGCAAAAAATAATTCTATTTGTAATATGTACATTTGGAAGCACTGAACTCTGACCCTCTATATTGAAACTTGTTGCAGGAGGGCCGCTTGTTTGTCTCAGCCGCTAAGAATCGGAATAATCACACAGAAACTGTATTAATTAAATCATTGCTTGGCCCATTAGATCTAGCTTCTTATTGGCTGACTCTTACATATTAAGTTAAGCCATTTCTATTAATCTCTGTAAAACCATGTGACTGTGGCTTACCTGCTAAAGTTCAGGCATTTGGTCTCCAGTGGGGCTGCAAGGCTTCTCTCTGACTCTGCCCTTCTTTATCCCAACGTTCAGTTTAGTTTTCCCCACCTACCTAAGTTTTGCCCTGCTATAGCTGCTAAACAGTTTCTTTATTCATTAATGATAATCACAGCATATAGAGGGAAATCCAACATCAGAAACTATGCACTATAAATACTAAGGCTGAAAGAGATATATTTACAGGAAGTTCTTCAGTGTATAAAAAGGATAACTATATAACACTGTGAATATTGTGGTAAATCGTTTCCATAAGAAAAAAAGGTATATTTTGTATGAACACTTTTTTTTTCTCAACATATTCTAATGATATCTGATTATGTATAATTTAGTATTTTCAGTGTTAAAAGATGTAGATCAGACAGATATTCTACTCTGGATTTTTTTAGAGTGTTTGTAGGTAAAACAAACAAACAAACAAACAAAAATCTCAGAAGGACTACAATTTTTATGAAGTTTTTCATATATTCTGTTCCTTAAGTTATTCCTTTGGCTGTCATTAGATGAATCTAAAATGTAGCTATTTTGTTACTATTAAAAACAACTATAATTTTGGGTTTCATTTGAGTCCCCCAATACAAAATGCAAAGCCTAACAAAATTCACAGCAGAAGAGATACACACCTATTTTACATGAGAGACCAGCCACAGAAGTTCCAATTTAGAGGACCCAAAATCCATTTAAGTACTTATCTCCATGGCCTGCCTAGTCTAAAGGTAAATGGGAGGTGGACGCTTTTCACTTTCATTATCTTGGTTTGGATATTGACTAAGTGATAACCATATCACACAGGGTAATAAGTTTCCATCATACTCCATGTTCTAGCTTACTCATATTTTGAGGACCATATGTGGTGTTTCAGGGTCTTATGAATTATATTTCTTATTTTCAAGTGGAAAAAGCAATCTTTATGGGTACAGGTTCTTAGAAAAAAAGTGAATAGCTATAGCTGTGACATCTTCTTGAGTCAAGGCTTGGTGAGGATTTCTCTGACATTTTGTAAGTGTGAAGCATTATTTTTGGTCCAGAAAAAAATCAGATTTCAGAACTAAAATTTTATACATTTTGTATTTCTCCTGCACTGAGTTTGCTGTTTTCTTATCCTTCTTGGTGTCTTTGAAGGACAAATTTTGAAATTTTCTAGAAACACATACTACATGTTTATTTAATCTTATGTGATATCAGTGATTTTTAAAATCTATTAATAAACATAAATGCCCTATATAAGTCTATTCTCAAGTGAACTTTATTGTGGATCTTCACTTAAAGCATTACGTTTATAGTAAATATTGTTCTGCCTTTCTATATATGAACTTCATAATTTATCAGTTTTTAATTCATATGGAGGTTATCCCCTTAATAAATATCATTAAAAGTATGCCTTGAGTGAAAATTAAGTAATGTGCATAAACAACCTATGAACTAATTAGGAGTTTGGTAAATTAACTAGATGCAAGTTTACTCTAAAAATCAATTTTCTTTTGGCATACCATCAACAGTGAAATTACAAAAATTCCATTTGCAGTATCATCAAAAATAATATTTTTTACAAAAACTGTTAAGCTAATTCTAACAGTTAAAAATGACACAATAGTTATCTTCCTTATTAAAAAGAAAACTAAATTAGATTATATGCACTATGTTATCTTAAAACTTACTATTGAAAGTATAGTAAGGAGGAGTTTAATACTGAGATGTAGAACAATGGGATGACATTAAGAGTCTAGAAAATTTAATCTTAGTTTTGTTCATTTGGCTCTTTTCAAAGGTACCAAGGCAATTTGACAATGCTAAGTATGCTGCAAAGACTACATGACTACTTATATTTTTTACATATGTCTCACAATTATAAAATTAGCTCAAATGAATCAGAACCTAAATTCAAGAGCTAGAATTATAAAACTTCAAGAAGATATTTTGGATGAAAATCCTCATGCCTTTGTTTTAGGCAAAAACAAAAAGCCAAAACCTTGATTTTTAAAATACATAAATTCCAGTAATGATTGGACTGGCAAGATAGGCCCACTGCTACAATAGTGGCACAAATGGTATAGAAGTAGTCAATCACTGTCTTATTGGATTTAATACTCACTCCAAAAGATTGATCCATTCTTGGTATTGTTAACGGGGCAAAAATTCATGACTTGGTAGGTCGTAGATCCTTGGGGGTTCCAATATTTTAATTTTCAAATTGAACATAGTATTATTATTCCCATAAGTTCCTATCTTTATACCCATATTAAAGCATCTCTCAACTGTCATTTTAAAGTTTCTTATTGCAGCAGATGGTGACTAATCCAGAGAACACCTTTTCCTCCCTAGATTCAGGGTCTTTCAAAGAATAGAGGGCAGACAGATTGTAAGAGTCAGAAACAGTGGACATCTACAGTGAAACTATTTATTGAACATGTTGGACAGTTGCACACACAAACTCACAGGGGTCATGACTGCATACACAACCTGCATAAGATGTGGCCAGACAAAATCTCAACCTCGATTTTCATCCCTGTCTGAGAATCTATTGATAGAGGCTGCTGAAGGAGGTTAAGTTTTCTTCTAAGATGCTGTTCCTGAGAAGTTATCCCATGTTCCAGTAAATGGTCCAACATACTTGCATTCACAACCAGCATTAATTAGACTGAGTGGGTTCATACAAAGACAGAGAGCACATGAAGTTGGAGGGAATAGGAGAGAAATTGGAGGGGAGGGAATGGAGAGTAAATTTGATAAACATTATATGCATGTATGAAATTTTCAATAGAAATATGCCTACAAAAAAGAATGAATCAATAACATGAACCCCAACACAATTAAGAACTTTTGAACTTCATGATAGAAGTGAAATGATAAGCCATAGTTAAGAAAATCGCTACAAGATTTTGAAGACATCATCAATCTATCATAATTGTTAATGTTATTTGTAAATCATAAACTATCTTCATAAAATAATATTTCACAGTATGATACAGAATCCAATTTAAACTGTGAATATTTTGAATAAATATTTCATGCAAGAAGAAATAGGAATTGCTGTAAACACAGAAAAAGATGCTCAACATGATTAACCCTAGGGAAAAGTAAACTTAAATCATAAGGTACCACATCATATTTTTATAGTAGTTATAGTTCTGTTTTTTAAAGGTAGTAATAAGTATTCATGAGGATTTGGAGAAATGGAACCCTCCCACATAGCTGGTGTCAATGAAGAATTTAATCCATTTTAAAAATGCTGGAAGTTTCTTAATTAAAAATAAACCAAGTCTTAGGACCCAACAGTTCCACTTCTAAGTGCTTTCCAAAGAGAAATGAAAATGTATATCCACACAGGGACTTTCATAAAGCAAATGCTCATGCCAGCATTATTCACAGTAGCCAAAATATGGGAGCTGCCTTACGTATTTTAAAAATGGGGTGCACTATACCAATTCCATTCATTAGATAAATATATGAAGGCAATTTGGATTGTGACAAGAATTTTGTCAAACTGGATTGTGCTTATGATTGTGTTACTCTGAATTTACTCAAAATCATTGATAGTAAGGATAAATACATTTATTGTCTTCTTGACACAATGTATGATTTCTTGGAAGTTAGTCTCAGTGAGGAATTTCCAAGATTAGTTGTGGGCATTAATGTGAGGAATTTCTGAATTGGGTTCATTGAGTTTGGAAGACTTACTATGAACTTGGACTACACAATTTTCTGGGCTGGGCCGCAGTGAATGCATTGGAGCAAGGGAGCTTAGTTCTGGCATGCGTGTATGGATTCGTTGTTCTTGTCTGGGGATGTGCTGGGTTTAGCTATTTCAAGTTGTTGCTCCTTTTGACTTCCCTGTTGATAGTAGAATGTAACCTGGCCAACACAAACCCTGTCTCTCTTAAGTTGTTCCTTTTTTTTTCTCAGTCTTTTCTGTCACAGCCACGGGACATGAGACGCAGACATATTTTCTTCACGTTTTCTACCACATAGTGCTAAAATAGAAGTTTGCTTATTAAGACTATAAGATGTCTGGTACCACATAACCAAGTAACCAAAGCCAATATCCTCAGTGATGTGCCATGTTGACATCATTTACTGCCCAATATTATAATAATACATCTTTTTGTATACATCTCTGGAACTCATAATTCTGGAAATTTATGAGAAATAAATTTATTTATAAGAAAATATTAGACAGATTCAAGTATAGTAACAGAATACAAAGTATTTTATCTTGTTCAAAACTGTGAAGGTAATGAAAAACACAAAAAGTTGTCATAGACCGAAGAAACTAAGGGCACAGCCATGCCGGTTGTCATTCTGAATGGGATTCTTTTAACAGAAAAAAGATACTGGTAACATATATATATATATATATAGTCATTTTTATGACATATAAAAAGAATTGGTAACATATATTATTTGACATTAACAGAACATTTACTAACATTAAAAGTCATTTCAGGTGTGAAAAAAGCCAACTATGTTTATTAAAAGTTATGTTCTAGTGACCCGTACTAAAGTCTCTATGGTTGAGTGCTTTGTTATCTGGGATTGTCTTTCAAATGATCTGGTCGAATAAAAACTGGGAAGGAGAGTCAGTGGAATTCACTCACCATACATTTTACCCTTCCACATGTTTGAAAGTTTCCATAATAAATTTTTAAAAGCAAATTCAATTGAAAAACAAATTTCACTATTTGCATCTCTGTTGACCACAGTCACGTCTTGTCTTTTAAGAGTCAAATTTGATGTGCATCAAAATTAATAAACCATAAAAAAACTTACTGAATGTGCAGAAAATACCCTGATCAAAATAAAATCAGGGCTGAATACTTGGGAGAACATTAGGAGAAGTGCTTGAGTTTCCAGACTCCTAAACTGCAGTGCTTCTTGTTCTTTCCTTGGAGCTCTGTGGTCCAGTGATATGCTGCTATCTCAATTCCTATCTGCGTGAAGATTTTAAAATGAAGTAGACTGTGGTCGGAAGCCACTCTTGTTCCTACTTAGTGCTCCTAGGATCTAAGTACTTCGCCACTGTGTCATTATTGTTTGAATCATTGCTTTCTTGGTGGCCTTGTGACTTGTAGCATGGGTCACTGTGAAATATCACATGTGCTGCTGCTCTGGAGCCCATACAGAATCTAGTGCATAGTTCAGAGCTGTGTGCAGAGAGACTCCTTCTCCAGGCTTTGTAATTTATGGTGATGTCACTGTATCAGTGATTATTGACTATAATCTAGAAATTCTCGTATTTTTGTTCTGATTAGAACATCAACCACTATTGTTAATTTTACTACTGCCGAAGATTAATTTTTAAAAAGATTTTAGAAGCCTGATGGTGGTGGTGCACGCTTTTAATCCCAGCACTTGGGAGGCAGAGACAGACATATCTCTGTGAGTTCGAGGACAGCCTGGTCTACAGAGCTAATTCCAGGACAGGCTATAAAACTATAGCAAAACCCTGTCTCGAAAAACAAAAAAACAAAAAAACAAAAAAAAATTAGAAACTGATACATAAGAAGAAATTTATTCTTAGTGAGGACATGAATCATAGATCAATTTTCAAGGTGGATTCAGTGTGCAGTTGTAAACATGGGAGTTGGAAGCTGTAAAGCCGAGAGTAGGGCCATGATAAGGTCCAGTCCTGATTTTCTGCCTCTCAATCTCAGCACCCTCAGAGTTATTTCACTTTCCTTAATGACCTGCCTTCAAACAGTTTCTACCTCACATTGTGCAGTAGGTGGCTCAGTGACTCAGTGACAGAGTTAATGGCTTGTTCAAGTGCAATGAAGAGGAGCAGTGTTCCTATCGAAGACAACTGGTCCCACTTCCAGGTCCATCTTTGGGCCAAAATATGTAGTCGCCAACAGTGAGTTGGCGACTGTATTTTTTGAGTTCTGGCGCAAAGCAAGATCCATCTGTTTTGCCCAGCCGTTTGCCTGAGTGCCACAGAATGGTCCTGTTATGAAGCTTATTTGTGGTCCCATTTGAGGTTAGGAATAATGTAAATAAACCTCAGTCCTCCTTTTGATGAATACAGCCCAGGAATTAAAAGTGGTGGTGTTGGTACTGTAAGTGAGGCTGTGTCTATTTTCTCAATTGTGCTGTTTTCTTTGGATAGAGAAACAGACATTTAAGAATGAGTTTGTCATCTGGAAGGATAGTTGTGACCAAGTTTCCCTCAACAGGATACAAGATGTTATTTTTGAGCTTCATTACCCTTACCAGAGAGAGAGACAGAGACAGAGAGGGAAAAGCCGGCAGAAATGGAGAAGAAAGCAAGTCACAGCACAGGAAGGGGGTGTGTGTGACTTAATGCTGACTGTTCATAATGAACTTTATGATTTTGAATAGTTGTGTTTACTGCACATCTGCTGGTTTGAGGAAAAGGAAATCTGATTGAACTAAAACTGACAGTAGTCAGTTAATACTTTCTATGTGTATATTCAGTCGGCTTTCTCTCACCTTTTGAGTCAGACAGTGATTCAGTTTCACTGACCACATGTTGTTGGTGAGAACAATACCAGTTGCAATTCAGATTTATCTACAAATGGATACTTTTTATCTTTCTGAATCATTTATCAGGGGTTATTGTTATTCCATATAATTTTTGAGCACAGTTATTTTTGTCAGTGTCTTTCATGAATGTTTGGTTGCCTTATAAGGATATATGTGTTCTCCCCTCCTCTCATTCAGTTGTCCCTGGTGACGCCTCCATAATTTCTGTCTTTACACTGGTGCATTTTTAGGCTAATTCAAGCATTTGAGAAGCAGAGGGAAAGTTTAGTTAGTCAGTCAGTAATTTTTTTTCAAAAATCTAATCCCATTCATGGCTGGGTTTAATATGAAATATGGGCAAGTTTGCATTTAAAATGTATGTACATCAAATAGACACATTGCCTAAGTTATTATTCCATATATTTCAAAGGAAAACAGGATTTGCAAGTGAGGACCAGATGCATTTTCTCATAATAGGTGCAATTTCAGGGGTGATTTATGATTATGATCTCATATGTGGAAATATTAAAATATTACTTTGTATTATGTGAGGGTCAGACATAAACCCAACACAATCGGTGCAACAAATATGCATTAAAAATGCTGTTTTAAAGTAAAATAAGGAAGATAATTATACTAGCTCCATTTTGTATTTAAAAGTATCTTTTTCTAAACACTAATGTGTTGTTTATTTGAAGCTAAAAATAGAAATGAGTTAATGTAGTATGTTGTGATTCTTTTATTACTATTGTTTGTATTTGAAGAAAAGATTGAAAAATAAACAAAGTGTTTTAAGCCCAAACTTGTGGATACAGTTGGAGAGCTGAATGCCTGGATTCTTAGTTTGATGATACATAGAACCAGAAAGTTAAACCAGGATGTCTCATTCAAATCCTTATGATTTTCCTGTCTTACACTGATGATGATATGGAATAGGAAGTACAGTATGACATGAAGTAGGGCACACAAACATCCCATAATATAATTCCGTGACCATTTTGCCTTTTATATTGCTAACTGTGCTTGTTTACCTCTAGTTTCCAGCCCCTTCCCCACGGGTCAGTCATTTGTAACCATAGATTAGTATTTTTCCCAATTTATTGCAGTCATAGTTTTTCTTCATCATGGATATTCAGAGCCATAGATTTTTTTCCTATGGACTTAATATTTTCCATACTCTTTGGATTGTGAAATTTTTCTTTAGGATATTTTTCTTTAAATTACTTAGATTGAAACTGAATTTACTCTGGAAGTTTCTGGCCATACCACTATGAAGTCCTCAGTATGGAGGGAGGGTTTTCTTTTTTTTTCCAGAATTACCTTTGTTTCCTCTTTAGATTCTTTTATTTTCATTAAGAAACTACTCTGGGAAACGGTTTTTTTTTTCTCTCCCTCTCTTTCTTTCTTTTTCCCCCTTAACAGGAATAAAAAAGCTCCGCTTGACTGATAATGCATTGCTTTGGATGGGGAAACATTATGAAAGTTTAATTTTTAATTAAATCTGAAATACCAATTATAACTGAAAGAGATTTTAACCTGTTTCTTTTCAGACTGCCTGAAGTTGTATTCTGAGACTGAAATCACAGCACCTTAAAAACAAAGATTGAGCGGCGCTGTGCCCTGTGAGTAGACGCCTCCCGCCCCTTCCTCGGTGCTTCTGTGACCACCCCACAAAGGGACAAACCTATCGTAGTAACCGACAAGAGGGAAAAATCTGAATGTCCCTGAAGAAATCTATCCTTAAATGATTTCCTTTTTAAAAAAGTTATTGAGCTCAGTGTTTCTGGGTGTCTTTTATTCACTCGAAATTATGAAACCTTTCTTTTGAATTTCATTAGGGAGGGTGTCGCCCACTGTGCATCAGCACAGAGACACACACCCTCTCTGGAGAGCTTTGTGCATTTTATACCACACTCTTAAGAGGTAAAAGAATTCTTTTGAATCAAAGTAGATTTTGTTTTCTTTAGTGATGTCGCTAGAAATTTTTAGTCTTTGTGTCAATGAAAATGAAAGGTTCATGATGACATCATAAGATTCTATAGCCTTGAAGATTTTTGGGCAAACCTAAGTAAAAATGCATAATTCCCTTGTGTGCGTGTGTTCCCCATTCTGCTATGAAGCAGTCAAAATAGCACATCTTATGTCTTCCCGTGAGCTACAAGGCTGTCTCTCAGAGCCCCATTGTTCCATAAATGCATGTCAGAGTCTACCACAGTCTGCTCTACCCTTATTTAGCTGCTGTTTTGTCAATGTACTTGGAAGAACAATTAACATTTGGGATTTCAATGTCTGAAAAACAGGCAGTGAATAGAACTGGAGCAAATAAAAGATTCAGATGCCCAGGGTAAGAAAACAGAAGCTCATAGTTGGTGGAAGAGAGAAAGAAAATCACTTTAATGCTGCATTCAGAGTTGGAAAATACTGAAAGGAAAGATCTTTATCATATTTTAGATCAAAATACAAATTTTAGCAATAAAATCCAGGTTTATTATGCCTTGCTAAGTTTTACAGCCTGATGTTTCTGTCGAAGTCTAAAAGCACCATCCCTTCTACTGGAGTGCTGGGTGTGGGGTCTCCTTACTGTACCCCTGCTTCCTCAGTACGCACCATCTCTTCTGTTGTAGTGCTGGGTGTGGGGTCACCTTCCTTCCTGCATCCCGGCTTCCTCAGTGTGCACCATCTTTTCCGTTGTAGTGCTGAGTGTGTGGTCTCCTTACTGCACCCCGGCTTCCACAGGTAGGGTCCCCACACAGAGAGTAGAACTACTTCCTCCATTTTCACTTTGCTTCACTACAGTCTGAAGATAGGCCTGAAGCTTGCATGCCTGCATCTTTTGTTAGAGTTCTGTTAAATTCTTTTTTGTTTATGTGTTTTGTTTTTGAGAGAAGTGACACAGGAGGCACTTTGGCAACTTGGGTTTGTTGACAACCTAGACTAAATAAATAAGTAACAGTTGCTAATTTTGTCATAATTTTAACAGTTCAAGCCTACAAACACTAAGGTCTCTGAAAGTAAGGATTTGTTCAGATTTTTCCCCAGTACTTATCACAGTAATTGATAATCACACACACACACACACACATACATACACAAAAAAAACCCAAAAATAAAACAAAAAAACCTATTGTTTGCAGAACAATTATACAAGTTTTTGAAAGTCAGAGATTTGAGAGTATTTACTGTGCAGAGGAATCAGGTAAAGGTTTTCGCAGGTAGAAAAACAATTATAAATAATTTGCCATAGACCATGCTTCCGTTCATATCAGGTGGGGCATCAGCCTCTTACTCTTTCATCACCGTGCTAATTTACACTTGATTTCCTGGCCCGGAGAAGAAGTATCCATTCATATACATTCTATTGGTCTGTGAAATAGTCTTCAGTAATTTTCTCTCTAAGTCCTGTGTTATTTCTGATGTAGTAGAATTGACTCTGATCTGCCTGGTTGGAGGGCATTGGCCACATCGTCTCTCGTGTTGACTGTACGTACAGCAAACATTTGAGGGAAGTGAAGCAAGTGTTGCTGTGAGTACTGGCTTAAGAGGACAGGAACTTGAGAAGTTACTGTGAGCAAATCTTTTCATTGAGGCAAATATCAGAACCAAATCACAATCCCAGTAAGACTACAGTATTTTTTAGAACTCAGATCTGGTTTACCTAATATTTCCAGTCACCTCTCCCTAACTCTATTTAAGAATTTTTTTCTGAAAGGAATTCTTTTTTCATTTTTGTGCAGTCTGCTTTCAGTGATTCAAATTAAGGCTCTCATAAAATTTAAACTCTGGGGGAAAACTGAATTGATACAATTTAGGCCTGGTCAATTGTGTTAGAATATTGAAAACCATTTAAGATTATCGATGTTCCTCATAAATTATTCCACATTTTTTTTAAGGCTGGAAACCTGAGGTAAAATTGATGACAGGGAAATAAACTGTCATAAAACATAACAGCAGTAAGGAATGTAAAATAATGGAAGTCTGACTTCTCATTCTGAAACCAGTAAGTTGAGGCACAGGTAGTGCATTCAGGCTATGACAACCATACTGATGACAAAGATAGACCATTCCTCAACATGTAGACCTGACAGAAGATCACACCTGGATGCCGAGCTTCCAGCATTCCTCTGAAGGCAGTGTAAGCAATGCTTTCGGAGAGACAGATCTTTTTGATAATTTTGAGAGTTATTAACTATTTACCAATTAACCCAAAATTAATGAATAAAGCAGTGCTCTGAAACTATTATCAAAACTTTTTTTGTTAGCCCTACACATTTTGTGCCCTGTGGTCTTTATAGACAAAATTTATTGGTTCACTTAATACTCATTTTAGTGATTGATGAAGATAGTTCACTAGAAATTTCCATAGTAATTTGGCTCATAGTCTTGAGAATGAAGCCTGTATACCAATTCAAAATTGCCAGCAGTGTGCATAGTGTCAAAGGTTGCTGTTGTCAGATGCCATTCCTCTGAAAGAATGTTTGTGGTAGGAATAAAATAAATTTAAATAATTTAAAATGAATTAATTATTTTTTTAGTTACCCTCTTTGAGAATGAGTATGCATTTTATTTTATTTTTTTAAGTTTATTTGTTTATTTATTAAAAATTTCCACCTCTTCCCCGCCTCCCTTTTCCCTCTCCCTCCCCACCTTCCCCTCCCTCTCTGGTCTTAAGATCAGTCAGGGTTCCCTGCCCCATGGGAAGTCCAAGGTCCTCTCCCCTCCATACAGGTCTATAAAGGTGTGCATCCAAACAAACCAGGCTCCCACAAACTCAGTCCATGCAGTAGAATAAAAACCCAGTGCCATTGTCCTTGGCTTCTCAGTCAGCCTTCATTGCGGTAATTTATGTCACCCTGCTTTTATTAATTCTATAATTTAACAATCCAAAGAGGGAAGCATCAGAACTTATTTTACCCAGAGTCAGCTCCTAGACCCATGTTTTTGTTTCTTAATTTCATATTACCACACCCATGTCTTCTACTCCTGGCCTTGAAGTTGTTTGAATAACTGGATGCAAAAAGTTAATGGCCTAAGATTTGTGTCCCAACAAGATGAAACAGATGTGCTTTTACAAGTACCCATGGAAGCTTTAACATACAGAGAAAAGGAGATCATAGCATGAGAATGTCAGAATAGAGTTCTAGATGTGCTTATCAACAAACTTGTCTCTTCAAACTTCTCTTTCTTCTTTATAATAATCAACATTTATTATATACATCCTGATAACAAACATGTTACCAGGGTCATTAATACCTTTATTGTATAATTAAGGGGTTTTAAATCTATTTGGTAAATCTCCTAAAAAAATGGAGTCATTAATTCATTCGTCAACTACGTTTGATGTTAAGAATATAGAAATGAGTTCCAAAGTCTGAGGTTAATTTCTAAATTCTTAAAGAATCAGACATTAATTTAGTACACAGATAATAACAAAATTACAGATTGTCTCCATGAAAAGAACTGTTTATTTAAGAAGAATATGAGTGAAGTAAATCTAATTTTAATACTCACTAAAGTGTTGGGTTTTTTTTCTGAGTTTGAAGAGAGTTTGAACCTCTAAAATTTAGGACTAATAGCTTAGGCCACATTTTCCATATGCAAAAAATGAGAAGAATGCTGACAACCTTATGAGATAAGGTCAGGTTCATTTCTTTTTAGTCAATAATTATTAAAGCCCTGTTGCAGGTTAATTTACTTTTATTTTTCTGTTCTTTATATACATAAAAAATATATACTAACAATATGTTTCACTCCTATACTCCATTTTTCACTGATAAACCTTAACCTTATCTTTAAGGATGGTTATATTTTATCGTATACAATTACAAGAGGCCTAGAAGCAATGAAAGCCTTGAAAATTGTTACTTTCTACAACTATGCTAAATTTCTAGATTGAAGAACAAATCAGATAGTTTAGAAACAGGTTGCATTAATATCCTAGGAAGTCAATAAGCAAGAATAGAGATACTTATGTGTTTTCAGAATATTGTATATCATCCTTTTCAGTTTACACACAAAGAGAATATTAATAGTAACCATAGAAAAGTAGGTTATACTCTAAAGAAAGAAAGTCTGTCTTAACTCAGAAGACATTATCATTAGAGAATACTACAACAGCAAAGAACTTTAGGAATTTTTTTAAATAAAAATCAGGCCTAGAATTCTTATAACAGTTAACTATACGGCCATCTAATTGGTCAATTATTAGCTTAAGTGGGAAAACTGGGCCTGTGAACCCCAATTCTCAGCCATATTACTGCATCCAAGCCACCTAATAGATGATGCAAGTCTTTCCCATAATCCCTTCACAGTCTTGGGTGAAAGGGGACCGTTTGTACAAGAGACAAGTTTGTGCAGAAGCCCCAGTTAATGGATAAAGGAATAGTATAGGTGCCTCCCATTCTCTTTACTTCATGTACCAAATGCCTTCTAAGAGTTGACTGTCACCATTGCTACGCATACTCTGCAGCTGCTCAGCAAAGAACCCTTTTCATGTTGTAATGAAAAAACTGAGCCCCGGGAAGTTAAGTACATACAAGAACACAAAGTTAATATGTGAGTCTAACAGATTCCAACACTGGGGATCTCTTAATATTTTTATCTTGTGCGCTTTGGTACCACCTCAGCTGATATGATCACAGAAATCATTATATCCTTACTGGTCTTAATGCCTTAAAAACTGAAAAACTGCTAAGAAAGTAAAATGCTGATTTTACAAAGTATGTTCATTCCACATAAAACTAACACATCGAACTCTTCCATCGCATCAGAGCATCATGTCAAAGTAAATTACCTTCAGAAACCATGTATCATAGTGAAATCTTGAGCCAACATTCACACAGTCTCCACTTGTTTGTTTTTCTGCTTGTGAAATAGTGTTTCATGTACTCAGAGGATGTCAAACAACTTTCTATGTAGACAAGACTGACCTTGAACTTCTGATCCCCCCTGCCTCAGTGTTCCACATGCTAGAGTTACAAGCATGCCCCAGCCTGCCTGCCTTTTTCATCATCTAACCCAACACTGTGACTACTTTTCCGGATGCTGTTTAGTTTACTGTGGTCTACATAGTATGGCCACTTAGCTTATAAAGAACAATAGTCATACATTTTTTATGTACTTCCCAAGAAGAAGGAATGTTGAGAGAATGTCTTTAAAACTGAACTATGTTATCATGTTTGCAAGCAAACATAATAGTTTTATGTTTTCTTCATTGGGAAGTGAACTGATAAGACTGGCTGGTACATCTCTGAAGTTTCTTAACTCATTCTTTGTGCTCAACATCCAAATCATATCACAAAAGATGGTGCCACTAACCTGGAGCCCATGTAAAATAACTTTGAAAAGTGAATAAGAATTTAAGTAACTGTGCTAATTAAAACAATAAAAAGGAATAATTCAAATGATTTAATATTAAAATGTATTTTTATTAGATTTTCTTTTTCAGGATTAACTTATTAACATTATTAGAGATTGTGTGTGTGTGTGTGTGTGTGTGTACACTTTACAGTAGGTGTAAGGTTAAACATTATAAAAATGTGAAACAAAAAACACTGAAACACAGCCGAGAAGAGAATATCATGAGAGGTGAAATTAGAACTGAGGAAGTTGAGGTAGGAAGACAGTGAGTTTCCAGTCAGAATGGGTGAGATATATAGTGAGATCCTGCCATTAAAAAAGGGGGGAGGATGAGAAAGGAGAGAGAAGGAGGTAAAAACATTTTTAAAAGTAGGACATCTAGAGGGGCACACACACACACACACACACACACACACACACACACACACACACACTGGCACCTCGTATCCCTTAAACCATGATCCTGAATTTCCTTTCGTGTACCACTTTTGCAGCAATGATTATTCTTGTTTCTGAGGAACCTATTTGGATTTCTTGATTTGAGCAACTATCCTAAAACCATTGTCACCGGTCAATAACAGCAGATCAGGGAATGATGTGCAGCATCAAATGTAGAGCCATCTATAGTACTCAGCCTTCCAGAGCTGCTGCTGTCCTTACTGCCTGAGTCAGACATCTAGATTTGTGTTCCCATGAAAGCCCCTGAAGATTCTTTCCCTCTTCACAGCGTCTCAGTTAAAATCACTCTTCCTGCTTTGCAGAAGGGATCGTTGTTGTTTGCCTCAGCATCTATTTTGTGATGATACTATTAGCCCTACATCAGAAAGTATACTGATTTCAAATTACAAAAACAAACAAAAACAAAAACAAAAAAAACCAACTTATTTAAAATTTTTGGTTTCCTCCACAAGAAAAAGAATTTTTACAATAACTTTATATTTTGCTAAAAATCTAATTCTGGTACAGTGTTTTGTTCTCAAAAGAATTTTAAATGGAACAACAGTTTTAATAAGAGAAAGAAGACAGGTTACCTCTTCTGTTCATGATTGAAAAGAAGCAATTAGGAAAGAACTTTTTGACCCTTTGAAACAGCAAATTTCCAAGAAATTAGGCACATGTATTTTCATAAGGAGTAAAGCTCTGCATTTCGGTTCAGGTTGTCCCACATTAACTTTAAATGTGTCTTCATGTCCCACAAGGCAATCTGAAAACTCCATTCTGAGTCACCTGGGAGAGACAAAGCAGGCCTTGATGAATCTTGATTCTTCCTGGGGAAGACTAATGCAGAATGAAGCTTGTGCTTATATGGATTCTCACAGCTATAAATTATTTCCCAAAATTGCTCCAAAGGCATTCAAGAATATAAATAATCAGGTATCAGTATTGGAAGTATTAGGACTAGTATTAGCAGATCCAAATGTTTACCAAGGTGTTTTTACTTTGTGCTAAATGTACTAATTTAACCATGTAATTTTGTGCAACTGTGTTGTTGCTTTTTCTAAATTCTTAAATAATTTAAATACTGTAGAGTTTAATTTTCTGATTAGTAATGCTTGCATTAAATTATTGTTGCTCTCAGCTTTGTGAATTTTTGGTGTTTTTAAGTCTTACAGATTAGGGCTGGTAAGAACATCCTTCAGAAAGTTCAGGGGCCTAAAAAGACCCTGGCAGTTTAGTAAGTTCACTTAGACTCATTCAATTTAGAAAGACTTGTCAGTAAAATTTCATACACTGGGCCTTGGAAGAAATGGAAAAATATTTGGCATGGTATGAAATGTTCTTGTGTTGAGTAACAACTGATACTAGCAAACTAAATGAGACAGTGACAATGTGATGCTCTCTACATCATCACTGCACAGTTACCACTGCGGAGGCAGCAGTTGTGACCAAAAGCAAAGCGTGAGTAGACCATCTGGACACTTGTCTCTGTCGTGCCTGAAGTGCTGTCTTAACAACATTTTCCTTGTCTGTCGAGGGCACTTTCCATCATCTTATACACAATATGATGGGAAGAAGTCAGATGACATGGCTGAAATATTTAGAGTTCTATAGAATTAGCGTGGTTAATCAATGTCACAGATACAAGTAAAAGTAAAGATCACTTAGTAGTTTTAGGAGTAAGTGCTTTTTTCGGATCCTTTATTGGTTTGAAATGCCTTTGTGTTTAGGCAGCCATATAAGGAAATACTCTGTTGCTACTAAGAGTTATTCACATATTGGAAACAATGACTGAGTTGAAGTGAGATATTACTTATTTTAAATATTTATTTTTAAATGATGCTACAATAAACTCTGAAGTTTTTCTCAAATTAAAAAAATCACAACTGTTTACTCTCTTATTAGGTGCTAATTTTCCTGAGTAGAAGTGAAAGTCATTAACTGATTTTTCTTTCTTAGTCAGTGATAGGGCACTGGTTAAGTCTCCAGTAAGGGTTAGGCATCCTGTAAAAATTTTGTGTGCCAAAGTAAGTTTAATAAGTAATAATTTCATTAATTCAACTACATACTTAAAATTATTAAAGATTACACAGACATAAGAAAAAGAATGAATTCTATATAGAGAGCTATTGACCTTTAAGAATGATCACAGTTTATGAAAAGAATAAATATTTTGGGCAATTAGTGTTTTAAATAAATGTATTTTATGCATATATGTCCCTATGAAAAGTGGTACAGACACTTTCCACCATGTTCTTTCCTTTGGTTGTCACAGAATTCACAACAAAAAAAGGACTTGGAGAAAATTGCTTAGCTTTATTTTAATATTTTATTATTTAACTAGTTACAATGGACATCTATTACTAAAGAAACACATATTTTATATTACTTTCTCTTTACTTTTTTAGAGGGGGGATGAGAAAAGTAAGCTACATTCAGAGGTTTTAATTTCACTTGTGTTCCTTCAACTTGCTTAATACAAAATAAAATAATCCTGCAAATAGATTGATTCTTTCATTTAGCAAACACTCCCTGAATCTAGACTGGTGCTGATTTTCTTGTGAACAAGTATTAAAAGGAGTGTGTGTGTGTGTGTGTGTGTGTGTGTGTGTGTTTGAGAGAGAGAGAGAGACAGAGACAGAGAGAGACAGACAGAGACAGACAGAGAACATCTGAGTTTTTCTTAGTTCACAATCATCCATGGAACCACAGAAACTAATAATTGCTCAATCAAAAGTAAATAAAACTAATTTGCTTCCTTGATATGATTTATGTGACTAAATGACTTATTCAATGTGCATAGCAATTTAAAAGTTGTTTTTCTTGTGCATTGATCATCTGTCCATTATAGCCACTACCAATCTCTTTTTCTTCCCTTGTCTCTCTGGTGACTCTCAATGCCCTCCTGAAGTCTGGTAGGTCCACTTCCCTGCCCAGTTGAGCTTCTTCCTGGGCCAGTCTTTTTTTTTATTGTTTCTGCTGTAAATTTTATGAATTTTATGTTCATTTATCTATCATTAATTAATAAATAAGGAAGAAAATACAAGAAAAAAATCTAAACTATTAAATTTTAGATACAACATGGATTATTAATAGTAAATCTATTTGCCTCACCCAGATATTTTGCTTGACTTGATCAGGTATGATTGGGTCTAGCCTTCTAATAGACTCTTGTAGGAAGCAAACTCTCACATGAGATTTCCCTCTGTATGCTGTGATTACCATTAGTGAATAAAGAACTGCTTTGAGCCTATAGCAGAAAAGGGAGGGGTAGAGCAGAGCTAGGCAGGGAGGACTGGACTGAATGCAGCAAGAAAGAAGCACAATCAGAGAGAAGCCATGAAGCCACCGCCAGAGACAGACGTTGGAAACTTTACCCGGTAAGCCACAGGCACCTGGCAATGCACAGATTAATGGAGATGGGTTAAACTGATATGTAAGAGTTAGCCAGTAAGAAACAAGAGCTAATGGGCCAAGCAGTGATTTAATTAATATGG